>NC_132846.1:52328286-52633619 GCF_048164855.1 Canis lupus baileyi | reverse complement strand
ATAACTCTATACATTATGCTATACTTACCACAAGTGTAACTACCATCTGTCACCATACAGTTCTATAATACCATTGACTATATTCCCTATGCTATACCTTTGACTTCTTCATATATTACGTTAGCTCCATATTGGCCTTCTCATTTTTATCTAGAACCTATTGGCTATCGGTGAACATGACATGGTTTTGTGATTGAGGCAATGTTAATTACAATGACAATGTTGATGATGCCAAGGAACACTGCAATGAGAGCTACTATATAATGGGCTCTTACTAAGTGCCAGGCATTGTGCCAAGCCTTTTACATGCATTCTTGCATTTTCTCATTAATTCTTACAGCCGCCAATGACTTAGATACTATTATTTCTATTTTATAAATAAAGAAACTGAGGGTTAAAGCGTTTAAAGAATTCATTCAGCTTGGGATCTGGAGCCCCAGTTCTTGATCATGCTGCCACACCTGAAGTTCTTATTTAGGATTTTAAAGAGATGAGGTCTCCATCTATATTGTGTGTCTTTTCCTATTCTATTCCTTCTAATCATACACAATTACTTTCTTGTCCCCTCAAATTGTTTCTAAGCTCAAGAGCCTCCTCTTTTGAACACTGTCTTGTATGAATCTCATCCTTTTTCAACCATAATAGCAGCTTTCCACCCACCTCACACCCCATCTATCTGTACCTGAAGCCTCTATAGGATCTTCAACTCCTACTCTCCTATTAGTGAAACCCCTCACATTTTATACAGAAAATTGAAGGCAACATCTCTTTTTGGGTTTTCTTTTTATTTAAGGTTTTATTTACTTATTTATTTTAAAGAGGGAGAGAGTGTGAGGCAGGGACAGGCAGAAGGAGAGGGAGAGAATCTCAAGCAGACGCCACACTTGAGCGTGGAACCTGATGCAGGGCTTGATCTCACAGCCCTGAAACAAGACCCGAGCCAAAACCAAGAATCAGGCATTTAAGTGACTGAGCCATCCAGGGGCCCCATAACACCTAGTTTTTATATAAAAAATTGTTGCATGTAAAACTTATGTTATAGGCTGTTATTGTTTAAACTGATTTTCACTTGGGTCCTCCTCAGGAAGGAGGGGTAATCTGGGTAAGTTTTTCCTTCTCAGGATCATCTGCCTTAGTTCCTACCTCTGAGAGTTGGCTCTCTGTGATCTTCAGAAAATAAATAAGCCAAACCTTAACTCTTTGACTTCTGCTATAGTTGGCACAAGCCATTTTAGCAAACTGGCAAAAGAAACTAACTAAAGAACCTGGAAACCTTACTCTTGTAACAGGCCACTCTGGATTGCATAGACCAGGTAAAGCACAATCAGCCCTCCAACCCCAGGACACTCCTGCAGGATTACACTCTTTCTTCGCATAACTCCTGCTCCATCCTGTCCTTCAGCATCTTCTGCCTTTTCAAAAATAAGTCCTTCTTCTTTTGGTTCTTCTCTCTGATGCAGTGCTTCTCAACATGGGCTACCCACTAGAATCACCTGAAGAGGCGTTAATATGTACTGTGGCCCAAACCTCACCTAACAGATTGATTCAATTGGTCAATGGTAGGGCTGGACCTGAGCATATTTTCCAAATAGACTACAGAGTAATCTGATCTCCCCTCCCATTTCCTTCATGCACCAATCTATGTGCTTTTTCTTGACCCTACCAAGTTCCTTCCCACCGTAGAACCTTTGCCTTAGCCATTCTCTCTGCCAAGAATACCCATTCTTTACAGGAATGGTTCCTGCTTCTCATTCAGATCTCAGCTTAAGCAGTATCATCTACTCTGAGTGGCCGTCTCTGGTGTCCCTCCCTAAAGTGGTGTTTAGTCTTTCCAGTCACTCTATATCACATTCCCTTGCTTTAAATTTCCATAGCACCGGGGCACCTGGGTAGTTTAGTTGGTTGAGCATCCAACTCTTGATTTTGCCTCAGGTCACGATCTTGGGGTCTTGAGGTGGAACCCTGCACTGAGCTCTGCACTCAGCAAAGAGTCTGCTTGAAACTCTCTCTCTCCTTCTCCCTCTGCCCCTTTTCCCCCCTACCTTGTGTTCTCTCAAAAATAAATAAATTAATCTTTAAAAATAAATAAATTTCCATAGCACTATGACTATCTGACATTACCGTATACATATATCTTCTTATTTTTCATTGTTTGTCTTCACACCTAGTATAAAATTAGCATGAAGGAAGAATCTTTCCTGTCCTGTTCATTGCTGAATACTTGGGGCCCAGAACAGTGCCTGGAAAAAGCAGGTACACAATAAATATCTGTTGGTAAAATGAAATAACTGTCCTGCAGAAACCATTCCAGGCAAGATTACCTCCAACTTCCTCTCAAAATTATTTCCAAGAGCAAAGGGTCTACATTCCTGCACTATCTTCTAAACCTGATTATTTCACCCCAAGCTCTGAGCTTTTATACCCATATTCTTTAGGGTATGCCCCTTTCACATCTATGTTATTCAACATAACCTAGCTCAAATATCATATTTTCCATGAAATTTTCTCTTATCCCCAAAGCCAAAATGACTTCTCCTTTCCATCTCTTGTAGTAAGACCAGTCTCTAGTGTCTAATAGCTCTTTTTCTTTAAGGCCACACTTGCAACAATCCGCTACTAACACTCATGCTTGCATAGCAAAATAAGCAAAAACAAAACAAAAGATAAAACTACTGGAATAATTGCTTCTTTTTCTAGCTGCCTTACACATTCAGAAGATAAGAAGGACTTGTACCTCCTCCATATCTGAGGACATCCCATTCTAAGTCTCAGATCTTCTAGCTTCAAAATCACTGACAATTTCTGTATCTTAGTGTATAGAAAAGCCGAAGTTATCAGGCACCCAGAATTCAACCTTCCTCACTGAGGGCTGATAGAGTGCTGGGGTATAAGGAACCAGAGAGCCCATTCTAAATGCATGAACTTTTCTGAGGTGAGAAAAGGATAAAGAATTAGGAATAAGGATAAGGAAGTTTCTGTGAATAATAGAAATCTATGCCCCCTTTGAAGGAATGCACAAGATGGAAAGGATTCCTGAGATTCCTATGGAACCAACACTTCAGGCTGGAAAAGAGAAGAAAGTGTCTCTCCTGCCAAGTTTGTGACTGGTAGAGAAGGTCATTATGAGGAGCCTCTTTGCAACCAAGAAGACTATGAGTTTGATAGTGAAAGGCCAAACTGGAGAGTTGAATCATGTAGCAAATTAGAGAAACAACTACAAAGGGGCCTGTGGAAAGGATATAACCCTCCACTCCCATTTTCCTGATCTCATGAAAATCTCCTTCAAATTTTTGAAGAATGGTAGGAAATGTATTCCTCCAAACATAATGTGATTGAATTTCTCATGCACCCTTCCAATAGGCGCTCAGAGCCAAATTCAATATGATTTAGGGAAAATAAAATAACATGATATTTCTCTCACTTGAGTGTTATAGAGCAATATTCTCTACCCATACATTTATAGTACTGCCTACAAATACTGCCCATACTCTCAGGATCAGTCTGACAACCTTTTATGGTTGATTTGATGCTTAAATATTTTTTAATGTGGTAAAATATATAAAATATAAAGTATACCATTTTAAGTATACACTTCAGTGGCATTAGTATATTCACTCTTTTGTACAAGCTCAATCAGTTTGCTTAAAGAATTCACCATAGTAGCAAAGAAGAAAACATACAAGACCCTTTTGATACATTAAGGCAGCTGGTTAGAATGGGCCACATTTTAAATATTTTAGATAAAAAATGAAAATATATTTTGGCCTTTAGAAAGCTCAATAAGAGACTTAATATTACCTTAGTGTGCATGGTAGTATCAATAGCTCATATCTTTGATTCTCTTTCCTTATTGTCTAGCATACAAAACAGATATATGAAAGGGCAGCTATAAAACAGCCCTAAAATAGACAACCTGAAAACACTTCAGAACACTAGATGGGAAGAGTTTATAAAAATCCATCTGACCATGAAAACCAGAGATCAAGTATAATGCAAATATAAAGAAAGCCATTAACCTCTGCCTTCACCCCTGTTGGGCACTAGTGTGCTGTGATTACGCACCATAATGGCAGTGACTTTGAGTAAACCTTGGTGTGATTTGTCAGGCAATCTGAGGCCTAAAAGATTCATCACCAGATTCCAAATGGAGTCTGCCTTGTTAGAGAAGATCAGTAAATACTGGTATTAGTGTCAATCCACAAAATTTCTGTCGTAGTTACACCCTTCAAGTTTTTCTCTCCCAGAATTTCAAGCACAGAGAGTGTGTAGTTTCCTGAATGAGATCTATATTCATATTTACCCAGGCATTCACATTCATCTCTTCTTCCCTAATGAGGCAAGAAATCCAGGCAGACTCTGGATTTCAAGAGTTTTATTTCCATACCATTATCCTCATCAAAAAGCATTTATTAAACACCCAATTATAGATAATACTGTGAAAGCCTTCATCTCTGTATAAAAAGAACTATATAGACACAAACCTAATCCTCTAAGAGTTCATAATCTATTCAAAAACAAATGACGGGCACAGATTACAGCCTTGACTCCTTGCTCTGGTTTTGTAACAACTCAGGGAGATTCAAGGTATCTCAAGAAGTATCACAAAATTCCCAATATAAAATGAATGACAATTTACTTTAATTTTAAAGATAATTGGCATATCAGTGGGTAGACTTTACCATCACTACCACCACACACATACCTCCAATTTGAGGCTAATAGCAACATTTTGGTTAAAATTCAGGAAGATTAGTGTCACACACAAAATATCTAGATAATGTGGAATCTAGAAAGTGTAGACTATACATATGGACTTCAAGGACATAGGGTGATTTTTAAAAATGAGCTAAACCTAAGCTTGACAACTCTAGAAAGATTAGTGAGCAATTACTAGCTTGTAGTTTGTTCTAATCAAAGAAGAGCTAGTCCAGCATCTGCTTCATATATCAATGAGTCTAACCATTAGAGAACAGTTGACATGGCCCTAGACCCCAAACAATGACCACTAATAATGATCTAATAATATTGAGAAGGACACTTCCTCCCAGAGGACAGGAGACATGGTATCATCAAATCAGTAGCTCTCCCCAGTCAAACGAACCCAAATTCACACATGCATCAGCCACTTGCAGGCTGTGTGAACTTGGCAAAACGATTTAATTTCTCTGTGCCTCCCTTCCATCTATAAGAGGGATATGATTTCTAAACACAGGATTATTTTGAGAACTTTATGAGGTAGTTTATAAAATGGCAAAAACACTGCAGACACTCAGTACATAGGGTTCTCTCGTTAGGGTGACATAAGTTCTCCCTCATGTAATAGTAAAACAGAGGTCACCAACTAGAAGTCTGTATGTTTTATTTAGTCAATAGAATGCTTCAAACGTTTAAATTAAATTAAAATTAAAATAATCAGAAAAACAAAAATATGGATTTTCAACTTTTCATTAAAAAATTGAAATTTCTGGTAAAACAATGGCCATTTCCTCTAGGCAATTCATTCACTAATCCTAAAAAGGCAATCTCTTTTACAAGAGGCATGTTCTCTTTAGGTCTTCACAGACCCCACCCAGCAGGCAGTCCTCTTTCTCTGCGTGTTCTAAGTTTCCGTAGATGTTTGAGTTTCAAATCCTTGCTTTAATCACAGGTCTTTCAAAAACTTTAAAAAGAAAAATCATTCTTTGGCCCAGATAAAAACAAGAAGCTGCTCATGCTATTTGTCTGGATTTGTAACTCCATGAAAAAAACAATGCAAGTCTTTTTCTCCTTTTCTCACTCTATTCCCTGCTCAACTGCATCTTAGGAAAATGTTTCTGGGGATCCCTGGGTGGCGCAGCGGTTTGGCACCTGCCTTTGGCCCAGGGCGCGATCCTGGAGACCCGGGATCGAATCCCACGTCGGGCTCCCGGTGCCTGGAGCCTGCTTCTCCCTCTGCCTGTGTCTCTGCCTCTCTCTCTCTCTCTCTCTCTCTCTCTGTGTGTGTGTGACTATCATAAATAAATAAAAATTAAAAAAAAAAAAAAAAAGAAAATGTTTCTATGTGGGTTGACTTCACTCTGCATGCTTGATAGGGCCTAGGAGATCAATGCTTCATCATTCTCTCTGGATTAGCGTGTTTGATAATGACCCATTCTACCGGTCAGATAAAATGTGTCAGCACACGATCCTGTCCATAATAGAATATTCACAGGCTTGTTAAAGTTCCAACTGAGTTCTGTATAGTCTCAGGGCAAACAGAATAGAGTGTTGGCTCCTGTGTCCATATCCTAGGGAGTTATTGAGGGGTGGATATAAGTGCCAGGACCTGCTCTTGGGGCCTGAAAAAGAATAGACTAATATGAGTACATCAGGCTCACCTAAAAGTTCATCTTTATAAAATGGAGATAATAATACTAAATTTTAGGCTTATTATGAAGCATTATTTAGCATAGTGAATGTTAAACACATGCACATAGGAGCATAAAGTATAGAATATGGCACAAAACGGGAGCTCAACAAATATCAGAACACTGGCCACCGTATCAGGGGACTCATAAAATTAAAGAAAGAATCATTGTGGTGTTTTGTCACCAAAAGAGTCCCTCATCAAAACCCTGAGAAAATGTTTCTCAATAAATGGTTTCAGGGCCACACTTATCAGAATTACCTGGAATGCTGGCTAAAAATACATTTTTCCTGAAGTCGCCTCCCCACACGTAGAAATACAAGCACAAGCTGATCTATTATTTCCTCACTAACCTCTCCTTTGAGGACACCATGCAATATAAGACTAAACAAAGAAAATCCTCTTCCTTTCTATGTCCCAACAAATGGTTTTGCCACAGAGCTTGAGACCTAGTCATTTTTTGGGACATTACTCCAGTGAATACATAGAAAAATACATACACTTCCGGTGTCAGTCAATAACCAGCAATTGGAAAACTTTAGCAGTCTGCATTTGTTCTCTCAAGTAATTATTTATTTAACTTGATGGTTGCTGACTTTGCTGAGCACCTTAGTACATAAACAGTGATGATCCACCTCCTACTATGACACCATATTCAATTAACCAGAATTCCCCAAAGTATGTCCCACAGAAATATAGCCTCAGGGGAACCAAAGTACACCAACAGATCAACTTAGCATAAGAAACTAAAAATCCTATCCCCTTCTTGGGGATTCATACATATTAGCATATAAAGGCAATAAGAAGTCCCATACTAAAGAATTCCGTCAGGGCAGCCCCAGTGGCCCAGTGGTTTAGCACCACCTTCAGCCCAGGGTGTAATCCTGGAGACCTGGGATCCAGTCCCACAACAGGCTCCCTGCATGGAGCCTGCATCTCCCTCTGCCTGTGTCTCTGCCTCTCTCTCTCTGTGTCTATCATGAATAAATAAATAAAAATCTTTTTAAAAATTAAAAAAAAAATAATTCTGTTAAAGAATTCAATAAATTCTAGGTTTTCCATACTCATGTAACCAGAGAACTCTGCTTTTGTGGCTTCTGAGTAACATTCTGCAAACTCATTTTGGGAAACCATCAGGATAACTGTTTAATTTGTCTTCCAAACCCATCACTTTAATAAAAGGGGGGAACATTATTCATTGGGACCCTGGACTAGCAGGTATAATCTGGGTCTATCCTAAATAAACCAAGACATTGGTGACTCTAACATATTGCTCCTCCTATTTGGTGTTACATAAACCCACCTTTGGGCTTCGGCCTATCCCAGGTCCTGGGACCAACCCTGTCTCTGGCCAGGAAAGATGAATAAAAGAAGTTCAAGACCCATGAGTCTTAATCCTGATCTTGTTCTGATTGTGGTCCTGACCTGACCAAGCCCTTGTACCTCAAATCTAATCATTCTTCCCTGCTCTACCCTGGCCCCAAGTTGTTGCTTCAGGCCTGCCCCACACTGGTTCTATCCAAAGACCAAATTCCTAGCCCATGTTCTAGATTCCTGCCAGATATCATGAAACCAATTATTTATTTTTCCTGGGGCCCCTGCCTACTGGCTGAAAGGATTTCCTGGCTGCTGGGATACTCTTCTGTTGTCTGCAGCTTTCTTGGCTTTTTCTTCCTGGCCTCCTTAATTTAGATCTGGCTTCATGTGCTATTCACAAACCCTACCATCCCGTTATCAACCAAGCCTTGTTTTATTCTATCATTTATAAGAATGGATTTTTTAAAGTAATCTAAAGGTAAAAAACAATATTTTGCCTAAATGTATTATTTTAATATGCCAAGACCTGTGATTAAATAAACAGATTGCAAATATTGTCATTAAGCCAGGTAAGAGCTAACAAGTTATACAATAGACATTTACCCATCCTCATCTTTCTGTCAGTGACATTACATATAAAATAAAATGATACTGTTTCCTTCTCAAGTAACTACAATTTCTTTAGTACATCATTTATATTTAGATATTATTTGATGCAAAAAAAGAGCTTTCTAAAAAATGCATAGAATCTGTAAACTACCAAAATTCACATTGGACAGACATTGGACATGGCATTAGGCCATGGAAGATAGTTCTTGAGAACAGCCAACCACTACTGCTCCCTTCCTTAAACATCCTGTAGCCATTAACACTCTGCCTCTTCTCTGTTTGAGTAGGTCAAGATTTTCAATAGCATCTAAAAACAAATGGAAAGACAAGGGAGTTTAACCATTAGATACCATTTCTTGCAACTGCCCTGAGAAGCAAATGTCATATCAGGGTAGCTGAGGCACAATTGGGCCCAGTTAATTTTCAAAAAGAAAGTAAAAACTGGGACTCCTGGGTGGCTCAGTGGTTAAGCGCCTGTGTTCAGCTCAGGGCGTGATCCTGGAGTCCCAAGATTGAGTCCCACATCAGGCTCCCTGTATGGAGTCTGCTTCTACCTCTGTCTATATCTCTGCCTCTCTCTGTGTCTCTCATGAATAAATAAAATATTTAAAGAAAAAGTAAAAGCTGACATTTTGATAGGCAAAAATGGGGGGGGGGAGTGAAAATAACAAATTTAAATTCTTTAATCAAGCCCTATGCATTTTCCAGTTATTGCTATTCAAATACAGAAAAGAGTATTCATAGCTTCCTGGACTATGTCCAATACGCAGACCTAAAGCCTTCTTACCCAGCATTCTCAGCATATAGCCCCACATCTAGTAGCTTCCAAAAGGCTGATGGCTCTGTAGATGAGTAATAAAATTTGTTGACCAAAGTGAGGCAGATATGTTAAACACATAAACTACTATTTACCCTAAACATGCTTTCTTTCCTAGGCATAAAGTAGAATCAACATATATAATGAATGCATTACTAGACAGGTAGCAGGCAGGTGACAAGGCTCCTGAGTGAGTTTTTCAATGTGGCAGGTGTTTCTGTATTGGGAAAAGTTAATGGGAAACACTAGTCACATGATCTCCCATGAAGCTCTGACAGGGACTGGAAGAAGAAGGAAGCCATCTCTGGAAAAATGTCTTTGGGCCTTTGTGCATCTCCTTGGAGATCCAGTGTTCAGTCATGGCTTGGCAGGTATGACAAATCCTGGGAGGGGAGGCTATACAAAGGAACTCTAGGTCACATTTTTCTTAAATTGCATAAGGCCCTCTCATGCCCTTTCCAGATTTACTATTTCATAATTTTTTGTAAAAAGATAATATTCTTACTTGTATCATCTCACCCCCAACCCCATATCTATATGTCTGTCTCTCTGTGTTGGGATCACAGAAACTATGAAACAGATTAATAGCTATGAATGGATGGGAGGTAGCTCATGGGTAATTCATTATGTCTTACACTTCTTTGTACCAACTACCTTCTAAAATTAAAATATCACCATGCCATTGGTAGACAACTTCTAAAATGGCTCCCATAATCCTTGCCTCTTAGTATTCATGACCAAATGTAATCTCTACTTTTTTAGAACTAGTGAATTGCTTTTAATGAATAAAGTACAACAAAAGTCATGGGATGTGATTTTCAAATTTCAGTTACAAAAGACTGTGAAGATTTGGTCTCGTTCACACACTCTTGCTCTTCTCACTTGTTTTCTCAGATAAAGCAAACTGCCATGTCATGAGCTGCCCTATAGAGAGGTCCTTGTGATTAATCCTTGTGATTAATAATGAGGAAAAAACTCTGGTCAACAACCAGTGAGGAACTGAGGCCCTAAATCCAAGAACCTTCATGGAACTAAATCTTGCCAACAACTGCATGATTGAGCTTAGAAGAAGTTCTTTCCCTATTTGACTCTTAAGCTGACTACAGCCCCCATCCACACCTTGGTTATAGTCTTGCTAGAAACCCTGAGCCAGAGGATCCAGCTAAGGCATGCCTATGTTCCTAACCCACAAAACTGTGGAATAATTAATGTGGTTTTCAACAGCTAAGTTTTAGAGTGATGTGGTGTTTGGTCATAGATAACAAATATATACTGCTTCTGCAGAAATGGTATGGAGTAAGTAAAAGAAAGGGAGAGAGAATATACTAAGAGTGGGGCAATAAAATGGGTTCAGTCATCTGCATTTGGTTGTATTCGCTAGCTTATAAGAAAAGGAAAAAATAGGACTAATGGTAGATGGAAGGCAGAATAAAGATTTGGAATATAATGTTTGAGCAAATAAGGCTTTGAAGGCTGGGAATATATCTTAAATATAACTGCATCATGCAGCACAACAGCTGGATCATATGAAATACTCAAAAATATTTGCTGAATAAATAAAATGAGTGAATGACTCCCTATTTCAGTCTAAATAGCTATGACTACACTCATGTGAATGTAAATCATCATAAGGGAGCCTTTCCTGGCACCTCTATCAACCTGCAATCATGTTCCTATATAGCTTCCTTCCCCCTTTGAATCTTAAGGGAAGGTAGAGAAAGCCTTTCCTATTCAGATAGTCCTAGTACCATCCTATACTTCTTTCTTGACTCACCCACTTGTGGGGCTGGAGTGGGAGGGGAGTTGGAGTTCTAAATATCCAGATTTACAAAACAAATAAATTAAGGGCTAACCATCCTCACTTTATCACCTAGAAGGCAGCTTCTCTTTACAAAGTACTCCTTTAAATAGGAGCTCCCCTAGCACCTCCAATACTTGCTTCCAGATCATTAACCACTTAACACAAAAGCTGAGGAGGAAAAGAAACTTAAAACCATTCTCTTTGTGAGGAGCGACTGCCCTCTGACAATCAATCAAAGGGAAGACAAAGCATCCCTGAAATTGCAATGTTCATTAATAGAAAGATAGGTTTCTATTTACAAGGGGTGAGAATGAAGCAAAACTCAAAGTTTCTGAAAAACAAAGTTTCCAAAATTCTGCTGAAAAATTGAAGGGCAGCTCTACTTCTTAGACCTGCTCTGATAAACTAGATTCTGTGGACTAAGGGGAAAAAAAAAACAAAAAAAAACACAAATGCTAAAGTTAAGCAAAATAAAGCATCTGAAAGACAACCAAGAGGTCAGGCATGCTATGTAGACAGCCTGAGATAGGTCCCAATGGTCCCCACCTCCTGGTGTTTAAACCATTGTATAATCTTCTGCTTTTGAACGTGGGTGGAACTGGTGATTTACTTCTAATAGAATATGGCAAGGTTGATGGGATGTCACTTCTGTAATTACATTACATAAGATCGTAACTTCCGTCTTCTTAACAATGTTTCTCTCTCTCTCCCGCTCTCTCTCCCACCCATCCTCCCTCCCTGGCTTTGAAGAAAGCAAGCTGCCATAGTGGAGAAGCCCACATGGCTAGGAACTGAAGATAGCTCCCAGCTAATAGCCAGCTAAGAACCAAGACCTTCAGTCCAACAACACTCCAGAAATAGAATTATACCAACAATCCTGTGAGCTGGGGAGTGGGTCCTTCTCCAGTTGAGCCTTCACCTGAGACCTCAGCTCTGGCTGAGACCTTAATTGTAACCTGTTAGAGACCGTAAGCCAAGGAGCCAGTCAAGCTATATCCAGATTCCGGACTCTCAGAAACTGAGATAATAATGTGTGGTGTTTTAAGCTGGTAAGTTTGTGGTAATGTGTAAAACTGCAAAAGATAACTACTACAGTTATCTCCATTTAAACAGTTATAATCTCCATTTAAAACAAAGCTGTAAAGACTTATGAACAAGTATCTGTTCTGTGTTCTATCATAAAGAACAGGGGGAAGACAAGAGGGGGCCTAGTTTTTCAGTTGAATTGAGATTGTTCTTTGCACCAGAAGTGTGAGTATATTGTATTAGGTATGGGAAAAATGATAAGAAAGTCTCTGGGACTTTATGGATGGATTTTAGAGGCCCATATGAAAGAAAACTCACATTTGTTGAGCATTTGTCTGTGCTAGGCACTATGTGAGACAACTATCCACCTTCACAAATATTATGTAATTGAATCTTCATAATATCATTATTCTAAATAGTAACAGTAGTAGTAATAAAAGAAGACAAAGGGGGAGTAGGGAGAAGAGGAAGAGGAAGAGAAATAATAGGTAACGTTTATTGAATACTTATTATGAGCTTAGAACTTAAGTACCTTAAAAATATTATCTCATTTAATCCTCTTAACTATTTGAGAACATAGGTTATAATTATTATAACCCTTCATAGCAATAAAACTAAGACACAGAGAAGCTAATAACATTGCCAAGGTTACATGACCAATAAAAGATAGAGCCATGATTTGAACTCAGGCAGTCTGGCTCCAGAAAACCCCATATTTAATCTTCACATGCTTCCAAAATGCACTGAAGTTACCACTATGATTATCCTCTTAAATGTGACATTTTCCCAGAGGTTTTCTCATGCTTTTGCACTAAGATGGGTCACTAAAACTAAGCACGTAAGATGGGTAAATTTAAGTGTAAGCACCATCACTATAACTTGCAAAGCCAGAAATCCTATAAGCCAAACACTTACTACCCTTACCCCAACCAGGTATGAGAAGGAATGACACAGAGATAATATCATGCATACCCTAAGTTAAAAAAAAAATCAGCCTTGTTTTTTCAAGGTTAAACTCTTTCTGAAATATATACAGAGACATACACAGTTCCCCACTGGGATCCCACCTGCCTGGACAGTGTATCAGAACAGAGTCCCAGAAATGTCAGACAAGTCACTGACACAGACAGAAATCAAACCACAGAACAAAAGAGCCAGTCCCAGGAAGAAACTGTTTTAAATTTCCAGGCCTGCAGAAGCAGCTGGAGGACCATTTCCCTCTGCCTGCGCTCAATTGCTCCTGCTTTGCTCTCTGTCCCTGGCTGGCTGCCTCAGTGACACTCCCACCTGGCATTGGCCTTCTGCAGACACACTGAACACTCGTCAAGGGCAAGGACTTAGGTTTATTCCATGAAATGTATACTGGGTACTGTGCATGTGCCAAATAATGTGTTATGTGCTAGAGATGCATCTATAGCTCCCATTTCTCATGGAACTCCAGCTCTCTCCTTAACACTTAACATGTTGATAGATTGTCCTTGATAGATTGCTGGATGAACTGGGAAGGACTGAACTGATGGAAGATGGAAAGGAGAGATGACCGAATGTAAACTCCAACCACTCAAACTATTCCTCCAGGACAAAGGGAAAGGGCCTTGGATCAATTCACTTTGTGATTTTCATAACAACTCTGTGATATATGTTTGATTATTGTTCTGATCCCACAGATGAGGAAACAGATAATATAATTTCAAATATATTTGAAATTATCAAAACAGATAATATAATATAATCAAATAATATAATTTCCAAGGTCCTATAGGACCTAAAGTAATGGTCAGGATTCAATTTCAGGCAGGTTAAGACTATAGTTCATGCATGTAATCACAAAATATATTGCCTCCCAGCATGGTGCCTGGCAAAAATAGTCATTCAATAAATAGAAATTAGACAGATGGATGGTCAAATGGATGGATGGATTGGCAGAGAGATGAATGGGCAGATGGATGAATGGATGAATGGACACCTAGATTAATGGATTTACTATGTGGATCTACAACAGGAAATAGGGTGGCAGATAAAATGTGGTGTCTATTTCCAGGTTAGTGAGAACAGCAAGTGATAGCTTCTCTCTTACAAATCAATACAATTCCTCTAACGCTAGGGCTTGTGGCTTCTTTCATTATGTAGGTGGTGGGTAGGTGCATTCTTTAAAAGGGTCATGGAAAGATGGCAAGGCAGATTTATAAGTTAAGGGATAATGAGGCCTCAGACAATGTGATTGCATAATTTTATAACCACTAATTATGTTTGTGGCTGTGTTGGCTGGAAATAATGACAAAGGTAATCAAACTCATGTTCAGGGGGGAAATGTATTACCTTTTCTGCTGTCCTTTTCCTGGGACACCATACATTCTTGCATTTTTCCATGAACTAGCCACATAAGGAACATCAGAGTGAACATTAGGTGCATCTAGATGCTATAGCACCTTATCAGGTATGAACAGCCACCCACTCAGTGCCATAGGTTTTTAGATCTGTTTTACAGCAAATAATGACACAATAGCACATGGAAAATTGGAGTCATAGGGCATCGAAACTGTTTCTGGTACATTAAGGACACAGGAGCCCAAGCAAGCATCTTAAAACCGGAGTCAACTCATGTTAGGCATCTGCTTAAGACTCTAATGGATCCCCATGTCAACTCTGAGTAAATGGTTAAGGTCCTTCAGTGGCCAAAAAGACTACTTGCTCTGGTTCTCAGTAGGTAACTCTTCTCCGTCTTCACTACTCTTCAGACATGCTGGCCTTACCTTCTCCAAATATCTATATGGCTAATTCCCTTGTCTTCAGATCAAATAAATGTGTCCTCCTCCTATCCAGTACTCCTATCCGTTTAACCTGATCTGCTTTGTCTTTTTTTTTAAAGACTTTATTTATTTATTAGAGACAGAGAGAGACAGAGAGAGGCAGAGACACAGGCAGAGGGAGAGGCAGAGGGAGAAGCAGGCTCCATGCAGGGAGCCCGACATGGGACTCGATGCCGGGTCTCTACGATCACGCCCTGGGCTGAAGGCGGCGCTAAATCGCTGAGCCACTGGCAACGCCCTGCTTTGTCTTTCTCTATAGGGATCATCATTCTATAACATATTATGAAAGTAAATTATTTGCAATGTTTATTTTTTTTATTGCCTTTCTCTCCCTCTACCAGAATGTAAGCTCTACAAAAGGACGGATAGTTTTTCTCTTTTTGTTCATTGATATATTTCAGACCCCTAAAACAATGTTTGGCACATGGCAGACAATAAATATTTGTTGGATAGGTATATGCATTTTATATTTTTGATGGTAGAGAAAAGAAAATAACCTACTTAACTTCTCTATTCTTAGAGGAATGGTCTTCCAAATTCCTAAGAACATATTTCATGGGACACCTAGGTGGCTCAGTGGTTGAGCATCTGCCTTTGGCTCAGAGCATGATCCTCAGGGCCCGGGATCAAGTCCTGCATTGGACTTCTTGCAGGGAGCCTAATTCACCCTATGCCTATGTCTCTGCCTCTTTCTCTCTGTGTCTCTCATGAATAAATAAAATCTTTTTTTAAAAAAAGAACATATTTTATATGAAAACTCCAAAATACATGGGGAAAAAATCCCAAATTGAAACAAATATTTTAGAAATCTGTATTATATTTGTATTAATGAAACCTTGGGAAGTTTTGAAGCTTCAATTTTTTTCTCACTTTCTATCATCTGAGGAGGTAGGTTTCCCTTTGACTAATAATGTATAATGTTGAAGAGGCTATGATAGTTGATGTTTTTGCATTGTGTCCCAAAACATTAAAAAATAACAATAAAAATTAAATACCTAAGCAATACCTGGAGACTCAATCCAGGTCATTGGTGGAAATTACATCAGTTTTTCATCTTTCCATTTGCTTTAATGGGGGCTCAAGTCTTCACAACTCCTGTCATCAATGTGCTACTTTTGTTAACATGATGGTGGTATCACTAAATGAGAGTAAAACACAGAAGTGAGGAAAGTATTAGGATGCAGTGGAGAGTCTAATTACTTGTGATGGATGATTTATAATCATATAAATTTCTTTGGAAAAAGAGTCTGCCTGGGCTCATAGGATAGGCTAAAAGGGGCCAATAGCAATGATGCCAGTCAGGGATCTAGGCAACTCTCATCTTCAGTAGGGGTGATGGGTGAGTTGTAGGAACCTCAAAGCACTAGGTGCCTGCCTCTTCTTCTAGAAACCTCAAAACAGCAGATTTCTCATCAAGGGCTTGTTTCTATTATGTAATATAAGAAATCAAGAGCCGTTTCAGTTATTCTTTGAGAAGACTCACCAGCGTCACTAAGGAAGCTCTAAAATTTATAGTTGTTGTCACAATATGGTGGAAGCACTGATTCTCACTCACTAAAATTATCCAAGATAATAGGTATAAAGCATGACACATAGTAGGTGTCCAACATTACTTCTCTTCTTCTTTTCCTGCTGACATACGCTGTAGAAACAACTCATTGTTCCTGTTGAGATCTCTATGTATTGCTTTGGAAAGCAAGAGATTATCTTTTATTTCAGCATTTAGTTCTTTTCCTCACAAGTAAAGATTAGCCACTGTTACATACTTCACTCTCTGGGATCTAATTGTTCCTTCTGGGTGTGCAGAGGTTGTCAGTTTTGCTCATTCTAGTGCAGTTGTAATGAAAATTGACAAGAGAAAGTACAGAGACATCTCAAATGTGTACCAACATGCAACTTTCATGGAATATGCACACACATACAATGTTAGACAAAACAAAGAAGAGGTGGCTGCAGGGGAAAAAGAATTTTTTTCAGGTTGCTCAGAATGGGTCCCCAAGCTTCTAAAAGAAGCCTGCTAAGCAAATTCATCCATATTCTATGGACCAATCCATCCTGCTTTTACTTCATAGCAACTTACTTGGAAGAGCTGGGCACCATACAAAGAGGCCAGTGTGATTAAGTGGAAGAACTGGTAAAACATACCTCATCTTCAGAAGCACCTCAGGCTATTAGGTAGCATTCTAGCTTCCAGCGTGTTATTTTATTAAAGGGCAAATGATGGGGACAACAGAGAACAAAAAGTCTATGTTAATTTTTAATAGTAATGCATTTGCTCTATTTGGGTGGTGATTTATTCATGCATTTCATAATAAATACATATGATAGCCTGGAGATATCTCTATCTGTATCCCAGGGTAGAAACCATATAATTTATTGGGTTGGCTCTAGACAGAGAAGAGACGTATATCTAAATGATCAAGGAGTTAGCCTATGGGCTGCAAATATTTTTTTGGTGGCTACAGTCACATAATCTGTTGCCTCATCCAACCGTTTCCTAAGATTACAGCTAAACAAATCCATCTCTGATTACCCAATTCTGATGACTCACAATTTTTTTTTTTTTTGCCTACTCCTGTATAATTAAGCTTGAAGAAGAGAAACGAAACAAAAAAGAAAATCTCTGGAAGTCTTCTTCCAAGTCAGTATGGTCTCATTGTCTTTATCCAAGAAGCCAAACAGGCTGGTATGGGTTTCTCTGTGACTACTAGGTGTTCTTCTGACCATGCTTCCAACTGAATTAAAGAGAATGACTGAAAACCACTGGGAAAACTACCTAGTGACCTAAGCATAGCAGAGTGTCTTTCACATCGCAATAACATAAAAATTGGTTTTAACCGCTGATATCAATGATATTTCAAAAAGTACAGCTTAATGGAAAGTATCTCTGCTATGGATGGGGAGAAGGTTTCCACATTTGTGCTAAATGACTCTGTAACTCTCCTGGCAGCAGTCTCTTCAAAATAGCCAGGACAGAGGAACACAAACACTGAGATCCATCTCTTGGGAGAACAAGCAAAAGAAAACAGTATTATCTTTCTACTTTCTCAGTAGGCATCTTACATATAGAAAATGACACGTCCACAAGCTGAAAAGTTATTTCAGCAGTTTTATTTCAATCCATGCTGACAGTATCTTTAAATTCTGGGATAACACATATGAATCTTAAATAGATTTTGTTTTCATATTAACCTGGCTTGATCCTGGTTTTTGGTTTTTGTTTTTATTTTATCACCAATTGGAATGTACTGGGATTTGGGGGTTTTGAGATATTTTTAAAGATCCATTGTACTACAACAATGAAAGTGATTTCACTTCTAAGTGTTAAATGTTTCCCCTCCCAAGATGTTATCCCCTACATAAGGCTGACTCCATTCATATCACCAAGAGGTAGAGCTACAGCTTTCCTCCAAAGAGAATAATCCAAAGATGAGATTCATTTGGAATTTCTCCTAATTACTAATCAGGTTTGTCAGAAGTTGGTCTGTAAAAGCTTGGAGCAGCTGGGAGGTGGGACTGGAACGTAAAATGCACAGCATCCCCCGAAGAACATTGGCAAATGTATAAAGGTCAGCCATTTGAAGCAGTTTCCCAGCACTTTCTAAATATCCTTTGGTTCTGAAGCATCATCTGAGAGGGTATTTCCCTCTAAACATTTTCTGGGCAGAATCAGAACTGGCCACAGATATATGTAAAAATAGAATCAGAGGGCTGAAATGTAATCATCAAGATGAGCAAGTCCATCCAGGTTTTTCAAACTAAGTTTTATACTTAGCAAAGTTATACCTACATGCAAACATATTTTTGGGTATATAACAAGATGACAGTCTACTTCACCATTATAAATGTTGGCACTTATTGCTATTGAGAGCTTGAATCCATGTCTAAATTGACAGACTGACATCATACCAGAACTATCTTACCCACTGTCTACATTACTCGGTGACATTACCCATCCAGCTCCTATGAGCATTTATGTTTGGGAACCACTAGTGAGGGTGTGTATACTGGGGTTGGGGACAATGGGGAGAGGGTGGGAGGAATAGTGTATCTGTGTATAAAAGGCCATTAATATGTCATGTCATAGAATCCAGACTTGATTTTTGACAATATACTAACAAATAAACCCAAACACAACGTCTAGCACTTTTTATGTGCTTATCAAATGCTCAGAACTCAGAACTGTATTATCTTATATGCATAATCTTATTTAACTTTCACACACCCTTTAACACAGGGAGAGTTCTTCACTTTAGGGAATTACCATGTCTTTTATGAAATGACGTTAAATAGATGGTGGTTTTTAAGATTTACAACAAAATCTCAGAAGTCATAAATTGGTTCCCAATATCAAAAATCCAAAAATCTTGAGGTCACTGTATTAAGAGATTTTCCTACTGTACAGCACCTACCTATCTCATACTCTGCACCATGGATAAATGGAAGATGGAACGAATTTTTCTTTTCTTAAGCTTTTACTAGGTGATAGACCTATCATATATATAATGTGTATTATTTCATTTAATCCTAAATATTTAGTCCTAAATATTTAATATTTTCATTTAATCCTAAGAAAACTTTTCAAGGTTATTATTACTTATTCCCAATTCTGAATGATAAGGAAACAAACTTGGAGTGATAAGTAACTTACCTAGGGTGAACATGGCCCAAATAATAAGTGGCAGAGGCAAGATTTGAATCCAGCACCTGTGTGGTCCCAAACATCATGTCCTTTCTACAACACCCTACTAGTTCTAGTTCACTAGTTCACCCCACTATATGATTTGAGAGAGAAATTAGTAACTTTTTAAAAATTTTATTTATTTGAGAGAGAGAAAGCATGTGAGCATGAGTAGGGGGAGGGGCAGAGGAAAGAGAGCAAGGGAGAGAGAAGCAGACCCCCTACTGAACAGAGAGCCTGACATGGGGGCATGGGGCTCCATTTCAGGACCCTGGGGCCATGGCCTGACCCAAAGGCAGACACTTAACCAACTGAGCCACCCAGGTACCCCCGTAGTTATTTTTGTTATGCTAAGTGAAATAAGTTAGAGAGTGATAAATATCATGATCTCACTCATATGTGGAATTTAAGAAACAGAACAGATGAACGTAGGGGAAGGGAAGGAAAAATGAAATAAGATGAAATCAGGGAGAGAGACAAACCATAAGAGACTCTTAATTCTAGGAAACAAACTGAAGGTTGCTGGAGGGGGGATGGGGTAACTGGGTGATGGGTATTAAGGAGGGCATGTGATATAATGAGCACTGGGTGTGATATGCAACTGATGAATCACTAAAGTCTACCTCTGAAACTAATAATACATTATATGTTAATTAAATTTATTTTAAGTAAAAAATAACTTGAAAAGATAAAACGAGGAAAGAGAAACTTTATCAGACATATTCCCAACTGAAGATTCCATAGACTCTACTTAGTGATTCATGGACACTATCTATTGACAGAAGAAAGCAGTTTGAATAGCATACACCCATGTGATGTAGAGTTTATGTGTTTGGTATGAGGTAAGGAGTTGGGGCTCTCTGGATATATGAAACTGCATTCTTAGCACAGTTTCAATTCAGCCTTTGTTCTCAAAGACTTATCATAATATATACTAGATAGTGACAGTTTCATGTGTGTGTATGAATATATATATATATATATATTCACATATAGGTACTTGTTTGTGCCATAAGTTATATTAATTTGCTACCTTGACAATCACAGTATGCTGATTAGACTTTCCTATCTCTACAATGAATGTAAGAAGACATTCCAATCCAAGGAGCTTTTGTGAGGCTTGAATGTCTGCTAATCTTCCGTTTCTTCTGCCTCATTCCCTGCCTGTTTCATTCAGAGAGGACAACAAAGAACTTACCCCCTCAACTCCCTGTGGACATCATTGGCCTGTGACCTTGGCCACATGGTAGTGGCAGGAAGGACTTGACCAGAATCCCATCCATTTTCCCTCCCCCTTTGGGTGGTCAATGAGCTGGAAAATGAAGGACACAATGCAGGTTTACGAGACCATAATTAGGTCACAGCTGATCCCAATCCCCATCATCTGGCAGCTGGGGCCAGTGGACCAGCACATGCTATCCAACCATTTTCCAGGGGTGCCCAGCTTGAAAACATTCTTTCTTCTATACAGTAACCCCTCTGCAAAGCTCCTAGGAGAAAAGCAGCAGCCGCCCCAGGAGACCCAGCAATGCAACTTTTATCTGTATTGGTCAAAAAACTCTTGGAGGGCTTGGGAATAACATTTTAAGAGAAGGAGCACATGCAGAAGATAGCAAGGGAGTGTGAAGGAAGCCTGGCAAAGGGAGGATGCAGAAAGAGCAAAATAGCGGTCTTCCAGCACTGTGAGTGGGCTATGGACAGAAAAACATGGCTTAAAGAGTAAAAACTGCAGCCATGTGACCTGGGATAAGTCACCGAACTTCCCTGTGCCTCTGTTTTCTTCTATGTAAAATTGGAATACCAATACCTACCTTACAGGAGGAATGAATGAATGAATGAATGAATATATATATTCATATATATATATATGAATATATATATATGTATATATTTGTGTGTGTGTGTGTGTATTACCTAGAATGGGCTAGGTGCACAGTAAGCATTACCTGGGTGTTACTTTTCTATTATTATTATTATTATTATTATTATTATTATTATTATTTTAATTAGCCAAATTTGGGCTTGACACAGATTTTTTTTCTAAAGACTATAAATAAATGTAAAAAAATGACCTCCTTTAAAGACAGTGGTAAGCTGGTAAGCTCCCCATCACTGAAGATATTTAACAGCAGATGCTGAAGAAAAAAATCCCTCTGTGGTAGGACAACATTTACAAAGGAATAATAATATGTTTAATGGCACTTTAGTGCTTTCGGATATTCTTCCCACATGATTTGATTTTCAAAGCCAACCTGTGAAGTAAGTAGGCTAAGTAGTACACCCACTGCACAGAAGGTAAAGTGGAGGCTCAGGTAACCTGGATGTCTTTCTAAAGCCAAGCAGCCTTATTTGAAAGTTTAGAAATCCCCAGCAGCTCCAAACACAGAGCTCTTCTGTGGCATCTAACTGCTTCTCCCTCTACCTCACACCCCTGCCTCATCTCAGCCATGGCCTTGTTACCATGTAACCACGGTGGATTTATCCCTGGAGCCTCCCGCCTACACCTGAACCCTTCCCTCTCAGCCTAATCCTGACATCTGCTTGCTCCAGCCTTCAGAATCCCACTGCCTCACAAATCTCCTCACCTAATCCTGAATTTATCTGTCAACATAATCTGTTTACTGAGGGAAGGGAGGGAAATAATTTTTTTTTTTTCTGAGATGAAACCTCTGTTGCAGCGTAGCTTGAGGCTCATCTCTAAGGTTCAAGGAAGAGGCTCGGAAATCTTAAAACCAGAAGGGCGAAGGCCTTCAAGAAAGTGGTCATGCCCACAGAGAGCAATGCGAGAAAATATCCTCTGTCCATGTGCTCCTAGGTGTGCAGGACATACTTTTCCATTGTCCTCCCTAAATTGCACGTCCATGGGGCATGCTCACATTAACCAGTCTATCCCCATCTCAGAATTATGGGAAAGGTAAAGGCCAATACCAAGCACTTTGGCAAGGAAGACAGTACGTGGTTTAGTTTCAAGAATATCTCACAGGGGCACAGGGGAGATGGATGGCTTGGCCCATAAACCAGATTGCCTGAGAGAGCAAGTCAGTTATTTTCTCATTCACGGTTTCCAATGGCACCAACAAAGCTTGAGTCATCAGAGTCCCTAGAGAGAGATTTTCAGCCTGTGCACACATTTGTGCTCATTAATGTTGGATGGTCATTGGCTATCTACACCAAACCTCAACATCCAAATCCTCCCTCCCCAGGGCCACCCTTCATTTTCTTCTCCTGTGTGCATATATCTGATCTACTCGCTTTGCCCTCTTTGAGGGAGCTGGGTCTCCTAAAGAAGGAAATGCATAAATTCTCTTTTTCAACCCATCATGAATACAGGCTAGTTCTCCTTTCCTCTGTCTCTCCTTTGATAACTTTTTCTTTTTCCTTTCCCCCTGCCCTCTCCTCCCTAGCCCCCACTTCTTCTATCTTTTCTTTCTTCTCCTCTATTTCTCATCTTTCTTTCTTCTCTTATCTTCTCTTTTCTTCCCTCCCTTCCTTTAACTGACATGGCAGTTTCCCCTTCACTTTTGACTCTTTTCTGATCCTACCTCCCAACCTGCTTTCTCCCTCCATAGTTTGTCAGTAATGTTAATGTGCTGCCCTCTGCAATACCAGAATGAGATAAAAGTTTACAGAGCCTTGATTCCTTTTGCTCATCTTTTGATTGTCATTCTCTAAATTAATTTCTTGTGTCTAAGATGTTACAATTCTACCCAAATGCAATCTTCTGGAGTCTCTAGAATGCAGAGCAGAGTTTTAGACCATAAGATCAACTGTTCTTTTTTTTTTTCTTTAAAGCTGTATCTCACTGTGTCACCTGTGAGTTGTGTGTCCTCTAAAGTCCATATGTGGTAGCTTTTCATCCCCAGTACCTCAGGGCCTTTAAAAGGTGATTAAGTTAAAATGAGGCCATTAGGGTAGGCTGTAATCCAACATGACTGTTGTTCTTACAGGAAGAAATTTGGATGCACAAAGAGAGAGCAGGGATGTGCACAGAGAAAGGGCCATGTGAGGACACTGTGAGAAGGAGGCTGAGGCCATCTGCAAACCAAGAACAAAGGCCTCAGAAGAAACCAAGCCTGCTGACATCTGATCTTGGACTTCTAGGTTCCAAAACTGTGAGAGTAAATGATTTGCTATTATTTAAGTGACCCAGTCTGTGATATTTGGTTATGGCAGCCCTAGCAAACTAATATACACTGTGAATAAATAGGGTGTATGTGAAGTAAATGCAGGTATTTTACCTGTATTCTCTTGCATTTTGGAATTTGGGCAAAAATTACCTTATGTCTATCTATCAAGTTGTTATTCTTCAAATTGAAGGATAAATCTTTAAGAAAAGAAGAAAGAAGACAAAAATCTACCAAGACAAGTAACTTCTGGACATCTTTCTTCCACTAGCATGGTCATGAGATAAAGATATAACTCCAAGGCACTCAGTGTTGTGAGTATCCGGAAGCCTATCCTGGGTTACCCAAGAGTTGGAATGACACAAGAATACTTGTATATCAAAGGAATTCATCAGAGGCAATTGACTCTGATTTAAATATACTTCAAAACTATCAACCAGAGAACCTGGGTAGCTCAGTGGTTAAGCTAATGTCTTTGAATCAGGTTGTGATCCCAGGGTCCTTGGATGGAGTCCCACATCAGGCTCCCCACAGGGAGCCTGCCTCTCTCTCTGTGTCTCTCATGAATAAGTAAATAAAATCTTAAAAAAAAAAAACTACCAACAGATTCCTCCTGTTTTTTTTTAAATTTTTTATTTATTTATGATAGTCACACACAGAGAGAGAGAGAGGCAGAGACATAGGCAGAGGGAGAAGCAGGCTCCATGCACCGGGACCCTGACGTGGGATTCGATCCCAGGTCTCCAGGATCGCGCCCTGGGCCAAAGGCAGGCGCCAAACTGCTGCACCACCCAGGGATCCCCAGATTCCTCCTGTTTAAAAAAAATTATGAGAACCCAAATAAGAGAAATTTTAAAATTCGAATGAGAGAAAAAAAATATGCATCATAAGTACAAAGCCAGGCAGTATCGGGTACATTGAGAAGGTCTGCCAACTTGGAAGTGGCTAGAAAAGTAAGATTATTAAAACTCAATCTGTAGAGACCTACAGACATCAGTTTGCTTTTAGGCACCAATAGAAATTAGCTAATACCCACCATTTGCTTTGACGTGGATGGAACTGGAGGGTTTTATGCTGAGTGAAATAAGTCAATTGGAGAAGGACAAACATTATATCCTCTCATTCATTTGGGGAATATAAAAAAAAAGAGTGAAAGGGAATAAAGAGGAAAGGAGGGAAAATGAGTGAAAATATCAGTGAGGGTGACAAAACATGAGAGACAACTAACTCTGGGAAACAAACAAGGGATAGTGGAAAAGGAGGTGAGCGGGAGGTTGGGGTGACTGGGTGATGGGCACTGAGGGGGGCACTTGGCAGGATGAGCACTGGGTGTTATACTATATGTTGGCAAATTGAACTCAAATTAAAAAAAGAAATCAAAAAAAATAAATTAGCTTATAGATTCTTGTGAGTACCAGACATATTATAAATTCTTTTGGAAGCCCTTTCACTATATAGTCTTGAGGTTTGCATCAGAGGTCCTTCTATTAGTTGGTTAATAAAAAACAATCTGAATGGCCCATGAATGGCTCTTCTCTTGACTGTAACCAAAGCCCTACCACTTTTGTGGGTTTACTCGTGCCCAGATAAATCATTAATGCAGATGATTATAGGCCCAGACATAACCCTCTAATAGACAAGACCACAAAAGCTCATACACATAGATGTACATAGAGTTTATGTGGTGTAGCTAACTCCAACAAGCTAGGGAAGAAAAGAAAAAAAAAACAGACATGGGGATGTCATTTGTGATTCTATTTTTTCTTTCTTTCCTTAAGCCTATTCTCTTACCAGATAAGCCCAGACTCTCAGCAATATCTCTTCCACCATGCCAGGAAGGCAGGGGAAGGCCATCACAAGGTTTACCAAATCTACATCACATAAATGTACTCTGTCTAGCTCTAGGAGAGCCACTGTCCCCAGGTAGAAGTACCTCTACATTTGTCCCCTATATCAATAGACCAAAGGGCTGAATGGAACAGAATGTACACCTGTTCATACTACAAGTTGGTCTCTTAAGAAGCAGCTCATGTATTTCAAGGGAATAAGAGGCAGCACATGTTGACACAATACCCATAAAAAGTATATTGAGCCATTCCAGGAATGTACAGCATTCACCATCTGCCTCCCAACTTGGACTTGAAGGAACAGGGACAAGGAAGGCACAGAGAGAACACCCACCCAGGCTTACATTCCAAAGGACTTTTCAACACTTTAATCTTTAAAATTAATTTCATTTTGGCAATGTTAAAACATTCAAAAAAGTAGTAAGACTTACCACAAGCCTATTATTGCCCAGCTTCGACAATTATCATCAACATGGTTTCATCTAACTGTTTTTGTTAAGAAAATACCAAATGTGATAAAATTCAGTTTTTTGGTATTACTTCCAAATGAGTCCGCATATAGAGCCACCACTAATGAGAACACAAAAAGATGTGAGATATCAACAAACAATTCTAACATGGAGTTCCATTCCTGGGCCACCTGCCTAGAGTATACTGTGAATTAATATAATCTCTAAATTCAGTGATTCATATTTTATGACCATACTGCATTTGGTTTTTGTGTTAACAGCAAATAATTTCTTCAATGTTAGCATTTAAAGGTTGTTGTAGCAATGTTTTTGTATCTCTTGATTTTACCAATGTGACAGGAACTTTAAAGAAGAGAAGAGAAAGGAAAAAAGAAAAGAAACAAAATGAAAAAGTGATCAAAGGCTCTCTGAACCTCTGAAACTTCCTGTTCCCAAAGAAAAATCCAGTATGAATTAAATTCAGTGAAATGATACTGACAATAGCAACAACATGTCCTTGAGAAGAAAACTCTTTGAATATAGAATATACCTTATTCATCCATGTCTATTCCACAATGCCTTGTAAACAGGAAGTGCCTAGTCAATATATGTCTGTTGGAATTATCTAAAAGCATTTCAAAAAACATAAAGCTTGAGGTACATATGGAAAAGAAGAGAGGGGTGGAGATTAGTTATTGGCAGTCTAAAGGTAGCAACTTATTTTGAGAAACTAATCCCTTCCCTTTCCTCCAGTTAGCTTACTGCTTTCTTAAATCATTTTGTAGTTCCTCTAATCAGGGGACATATAACAATTGCTTTTTTTTTGGTGTGGTTTCATTAATATAATAAATAGATATTTTTTTCCATTTCATATTTTTAAAATTATATAGTCACCAGTTGTCTCTCCCAAAGGCAAGGCTCCCTTTGGGAACCTCAGGCTGTAATACTGTAGCCCTGAGACTTCACAGTGGAGAAAGGTTGGCCCAGAGTACAAAGAATAAGGTAAGGAAAGAGTTAATGCTTTTTAGGGGTGGCTGAGTCCATCCCAAAGCAGTGGCTGGTACAGTTCATTTTCTATACCATTCCATTTCTTCTGCACTAATTCACAGTCATTATCGTATCCAGACAAGCACCCCATGCTTCATTTACTGACATTAATTAATTCCAACCCCTTCCTTTTTATCTTATTTTAAAAGAGTAAGGGGGGAAATATCCCATTCTCCTAAGGAAAGAATACAGGGCTAATCATGATGGGCAGCTGGCTTTCTCCAGTGCAGATGAGAAAAGAGCAGCACACACCAGCTCATTGCAGAGCTCACTGGACCATAGCTGTGGCTATATCTTTCACCTCCTGTCACTACCCTCAACCTACACCCCCACTTCCAGCTTCTTCCCATCTTCAAACTCAATGTTCCGATACTCCCTCTTTACATGCACTGAATTACAAAGAGTGGTGATGGGAGAGAATGGCCAACATTGGACACATGTCCCTCATGAAAGGAAGACACCCAGTTATAACCAAGGAGCAAAACTCACATTTTGCAGCTCAGCCACTGAAACCCACAGCTTCACCACACAGATTAATGGCTCCAACTGGTAACATCGCTGAATGTCCTGACCACCAAACAGATGGGTAGGCCAAAGGGCTAAAGAGTGAGTTAAACTGAAACACATAACTGTTCCTTTTAGAAACACTATTCTGCGTTTGTGTGTGTTTCCCCTGTCATTTGCTCCATAACTGAATTACATAATTTTCCATCTGTATTATTTATTATTATCTATTATTAAACTCCATGGCACTGATGTATTATTCAGAAGCTGTATTAACACTCTGCATTCCTGGCATTCTACCTGTATTAATAATTCTGCCCAGTGAATCCAGATAGAAATGTATCTCCATGATGGGTTTTTTGGCGAGGAGGGAGGGAGGATTGTCAAAGAATATGCTTTGGTTCATGTAAAGAATGACTTGGCCTTTCCTCAAAAGGAGGCTTATACTGGAAAATCCACCTGGCGCAGGAAAATCTACATAATACAAATCATGAGCTAAAACTGTTACAATTTAGTTTATATCCTTGGCAAGCCATACTTCTCTGGACCTTGATTTCTGCATTTATAAAATGAAATTGTTGGGTAAGATGAACTCTAGGGTCCCTTTTTAAAGCTCTAGAGTTCTGCCTACCTAGAGTTTAGCCAGTAAGTTCTACATTTTCCTCGCTCACTTGGAATTTCTCAAGTGAACATGGAACATTCTGAGTTCTACTCTGCCTGAATTTTCTTACTTTCTCCATACCATTGGAAAGGGGCCATAACAAAACTTGGGTTGTCTCTCATCTGTATAGCATGGATCAGAATCTCCCTTTGTATGAATTAAACTTCTTGGTAAAAAATTTTTAAAAGATATGACCAAGAGCCATTGTCTTGGAAAATAGACAACACAGTTTATTTTTTTATTTTTTAAATATTTTATTTATTTATTTATTCATTCATGAGAGACAGAGACAGACAGACAGAGAGAGAGAGAGAGAGAGAGGCAGAGACACAGGCTGAGGGAGGAGCAGGCTCCATGCAGGGAGCCCGACATGGGACTCGATCTGGGGTCTCCAGGATCACACCCTGGACTGATGGTGGGGCCAAACCGCCGAGCCACCAGGGCTGCCCTAGACAACACAGTTTAAATAGCAAAGATTATTCTGAGTTGATTTGTTGGATCCTCTCTTGGATGTACCAACAACTTGAAGTTGGCCAAAAGCACTAGCTCATCCTTTCCATAGTTCCTAATGCTCCAAGATGACAGCAGTAAGAAAATCTCAGTTGTGACATGAAACCAACCATAAAAACATGAAATATAGAAGAACTTAAGAGAGCCACTAATTCATTCCCAACAAGTTAGGTATCAGGTAACTGTCAATGTAACTTTCCTCCTAAAGATCCAGGAGTTCTAGATACATGTGGTTCTTTTGCTTAATCCGAAGTCTGGATATGGTCATTTTTATGATTACTAGTTCACTGCCTTTTAGTGAGCTCACTTTTCCTAGGATCACTGGAAATAGCCCTTGACACAAGGATTGGGAAATAGAACTTAGCACATTAAGAACTTTAAAAAAAATAAACTTATGGGGAAAGGAGAACGTATCTAAGAGGCTGGGGGTGGTGGAAGGGAGATGGATATTAGGAAACATCAGAGAGGGATGAAGAATCAGAATGTTCTAAAATAAGGAGAGTACAGTAACACATAAAGTGGGATACATTATAGATTAGTAACCAATGCAAAGCATGAGAAATGATATTAAAAGGAGTGAAGAGGCAAAGCTGATGAATTATGAAAGCTGCCACTATAACACTTGTCTCTTGAAACAGTTAAGAAACTTCAAATCCTCTCAAGTTTATCCACATGAACAGATCCAAAGGTTGCTATGTTTGTAGTCTTATTATTTATTCTTTTTGTCAAAATAGAACAAATCTAACAAGGGGTACCTGGATGGTTCAGTGGTTGAACATTTGCCTTTGGCTCAGGGCATGATCCAGGGCCAGGGTCCTGGGATCAAGTCCTGCATCAGGCTCCCCACAGGGAGCCTGCTTTTCCCTCTGTCTATGTCTCTGCCTCTTTCTATGTGTCTCTCATGAATAAATAAATAAATAAGATCTTAAAAAAATAACAAGTCTAACAAGATGACCAATCAAATCAGTAAGGTCTAAAGTCCTTATTGAAGCATATGGGACACATACTAAAGAATATAACAGAATTTTGAATCAGTCCATCAGGCAATTCACTGACAGGTTTTTATGGAGGGTTAACAGTATGTCCAGCACAGCTCAGTACTGATGGCAATTCAAGGAGCTTGGAGAGAGGGGAAAGGTCTAGCCCCAGCTATTCCATTGTCTCCTTTTGTGAATTCAAACAAAACATACAATCTAGTTTGACAATATTTATTAAGCTTCTGTTATGAGATAGGCATAGCCCTGGGTATGCAGGAAAGCCAAGAACTAGCAAGACTAACTCTGCCTCAAACAGACATATCAAGGAAATAATAAGCAAGTATTTAAATAATACTTAAAGCATAGACAATAACTTTGAATGGCCTTGGTTTCCCAATCTATAAATTGGAAACAATACCAATTAAGAAGAGTATACTAGCTATTTGAACTTTGGAGTTTGGAACAAGATATAGCAGTCCAGTGATATAAATATATCCAAAGTTTTACATTTGTGGGAGATAGGGTGAGTTCTTTGGTCAAAACTCAACTCCTTTTATCAGGATTTTACAATACTTAGTTTCTCTGCTTCATAGGGCTTACCTTTGGCTGAATCCTTGATATAAGGAATCATTTTGTCATCTTATTTACATAGATAATATATCTTACTCAAGCTATTCAGGCTCTGAGGAAATAAAGAGTGGGGGAGATACCTTAAAAAGTTAAAGAGAGGGATCCCTGGGTGGCGCAGCGGTTTGGCGCCTGCCTTTGGCCCAGGGCGCGATCCTGGGGACCCGGGATCGAGTCCCACATCGGGCTCCCGGTGCATGGAGCCTGCTTCTCCCTCTGCCTGTGTCTCTGCCTCTCTCTCTCTCTCTGTGACTATCATGAATAAATAAATAAAATCTTAAAAAAAAAAATAAAAAGGAAATGTCCTTTAAAAAAAAAAAAAAAGTTAAAGAGAAGCTCAAGAAACAAATATTTCCTCAAAGAATGCTAGAATATAAAATTAAGAGTCAGTTCAGAGGCAAGATAAGCAAAATATCAGAGGTCTCTGAAGGCCCTAGCAAGAAATCCCTTTTCTGTTGGTGACAGGAGTCTGAACTGAACATTCCTACATTTTTCTCTGTAGAAAAGTCTCCAATATTACTATGAAGACAGAACACCTTGAAGGCTACTTTTTCCGTGTGACTCTATTTTCTTGTACTCAAATTGTTCCTTTTCTAGTATTTTCCTCATTTCTTTATCTGCTGTAGAACCGATCACTCCAGCTCGTTTCTTATGACATCTCTTGGTGCTCTTTTTCCTTTGTTTGGGGTATGTGTGGGAGGGGTATGTGTGTGCACATGTGTGCACATGCTTTTTTTTTTTTTTTTTTTTTTTTTTTTTTTTAACAAAATAGCTATCTTAGTCTTTGGGAATCTCTCTTCCTGCCCCTCAATAGGGACCTATGTATATCCTGTTTGTGTCCACCCTCTGCTTTTTGTCCTAGTTCAGATTTGGTGATTCCACTTCAGCAGGTGCTTCAAGAAGGAAAACAAAAAACATAAAGAGAGAACAGATTTAAGTTCTAAATCTCTTATTACAGGTTATGGGCAACCCAGGGTGAAAGAGGAAACATATAAAGAATACGTATCACTTCTCTTATCTGTGAAATTCAAAACACATTGCAGTTATCCATCTTGATAGTCAAAACCCTCAGATCTTAACCTAGGCTCTACCACTCTGGTGGGTTTCCATGACAACAGATGAACCAATCCCAAAACACCTTGCTGCCCCACCTCTATCATCAGTAAATCAATAAAAATTCCTCCTCTAGCGGGTCTTTTCTTCCTTCTGACTAGGAAATAATTCTTCAGTGAAAGGTAACATTTTGCAGGTAGTAGGTGAAGGAAGTCTGAAACATGAAAAAGAAATAATACTATCATATCCACTGTGATCTAAAATAGTTGAGAAGTATTTGATCAAAGTGGCAACCATATTATAAGTCAGTAAAGATTCATTTTGCACAGACTATCACTCACTAACAAAATGCTGATTATCGTATAATTTTTCTGTCAAGCCTGCCTCCTTCTTTCCTATGAACCTGAGTTTTGGCAAAAGATCATTTTATTGGTTCTATTTATCCTATACTCATAAACCAAAATGTCATGGTAGACTTGTATAGGTTTTTCTTCCTCTGGCCTACTAACCACCTTCCACTATCACCCATCCCTGGGGAGAGAAACATAGATTGACAGAGTCTCCAGTGGCCTTCCCTTCTTTACCAATAAGAGGGGCAGAAAGAGAAGTCACAAAGGAAGACCAGCCTAGAGTGAAGATGGCAATGGACTGGTAGGGGGAGGGGTGGGCAAGAGAACAGCGAACAATAAGGATAAAGAGGAAGAAAACTACACTGGCCCAGACAGGGAGATAAGGAGGAAGAAAATCCAGCTGAACACAGACTTGACTGGGTCCTCATTTTAGCCATATGTCTTATCCATTTCCTCTATAAAAGTAGGAATAGTATAGGAACGAGATGAAAAAAAGCAAAGCTACATAATGTCTAAATGTCATAGAAAGAGACAGATGAGGGAATACTATTAACTAAAAAATACATCCTGAGCATTAGCATTTTAGTTGACACTTATACATAGCTCTTAAGACACTGACTTGCATAAAGTGAACAAAAATTGTCACTATATAGCAAATTCTTTATCAGCAACTCAGGTCAATTATGAAAACAATTTTTTCCCTCATTCACTCTTTCTTTCTTCTTTTTTTTTTTAAGATTGTATCCATTCATATGAGAGAGACAGACAGAGATAATGAGAGGTAGAACAAGCAGGGAGGAGAGGGAAAAGCAGGCTCCCTGCTGAGCAGGAACACAATGGAAGGCTAGATCCCCGGACCCCAGGATCATGACCAGAACTGAAGGCAGATTATTAACTGACTGAGCCATCCAAGTGCCCCTACTAGTTCTTAAAATGAGTTTCCTAGACTCATTGTATCAGAATTACCTTATTTCATCAGAGATTCCTAGATGCCACCCAGGATTAAGACTTCTGAGCTATGACTTGGGAAAATTCAGTTCAGAGGATACTAGAATTATCCTCCAAAATTTGAAGGATGTTCCTCAAACCTTTACAGTATCTGTGATTGAATGCAATCACCTAACTATGTTGAATTTGCAAAGCATGCTTTTAAAAGTTACTTTTCAAAGTGAGACATCTGACATATAACTGGGATTGTTGTCACTCCCTGAGCAGGTGGGTCTGTTATTTTACTGTAAGCCTCCTAATAAAGCCTTTTCCCCCAAATTTATGATCCTCAGAGTACCTAATACAATCCAGTCTATACAGTTTCCATAAAATTAGTATAAAATAATTACAAAAAACCTCAGTCACACATTTAATTTATATAAAAATAATATCTGGAGCAAAATACAAAAGAAACAAAACTATTAAGTTGCACAGTAGTTCACAAGTGATAGAGTCCAAAATAAAACCCTGGAGATCTCACTTAAAACTGCAGATTCTTGGGCATTCTAATTCAGTGGGTCGGGGAGGTACTCAGAATATGCACGTTAGCATGCCCAAGGGCCGAAGTGTAGGAAATGCTTAGTACAACCTGGACCAGCTTAACTTCAATAGTTTAAATCAGTATTTCTGAAAGTATAGGGATCCCTGGGTGGCGCAGCGGTTTAGCGCCTGCCTTTGGCCCAGGGCACGATCCTGGAGACCTGGGATTGAATCCCACGTTGGGCTCCCGGTGCATGGAGCCTGCTTCTCCCTCTGCCTATGTCTCTGCCTCTCTCTCTCTCTCTCTCTGTGTGACTATCATAAAATGAAAATTAAAAAAAAAATGAAAGTATAGGCCCCAGATCAGCTATAATAGCATCACCTGAGGATATTTTAAAAATACAAATTCTTGGGTCCCATTGCAGATCTAATAAATCAGAAACTCTGGTGGTGGGATTCAGTAGTCTAGGTTTAACAAGCTGTCCAAGAACAATTCATTTACATTAGTAAGTTCACAACCTTAGAACGTCTTGGGGAGCTTTAGAAAATCTAGTACCCATACCACTTTTCAGACCCACTATATCTCTTAGGGTAGAGGGAGCAGATGAACATCAGTAATTTGATGTGATCTTAATGTGTAGCCATGGTTAAAAACCACTGACTTAGAAAAATACCATATTCTTCACTCATAATAACACATGAGGATAATCACACACATTAGAACACATTGCTGTGTCATCAAAAAAATAATTATGATTATCTTGGTTTTTGTACTCTGTTTTGTTCACATCAACCTGTGGATGTTAGTGATATGAAAACACATCTTTGCATAGAGCTTGAGAGAGGAGGGAAAAGAGAGATGCATCTAGTCTGTTGTTAGATCAAGTTACTTACCTGAAATGATTTGAAAGTGGAAAGGGCTGAGTTTCGAAAATGTTCTTTCAGCTATGAGCACCCTACCTCTAGATGAGAAACACACATAATGGAATAGAGAAAGCTACCCTAGGTCTTCTTTTTCCAATCTGCCATCAACCCCATGATTATTTCCTCCATCAACCTGGGTGAGTGGGCTGGGAGTCACTTACCCTTCCTTTAAATTGCCCCATTTGTGTCAAGGTTATTTTGTACAAAATGATAAGCATTACCCATTAATTCTTTTCTGTACCTCCTACATTTTTTCACAAGCCTAGGCTCTTAGAAAGACTTTCTCTTTCTTTCAATTCCTTTAAAAAGACCTTTAAAACATAGTTACCCTGTGGGTTTGACATGCTTTTCCATTCTCTAATCTCTGAGCCGACAGACAGCTAATTATTATAATAAAAATGAGATGAGTTATTATCATTACCCTAAAAAGAAAATGATGCTGAATCCTATATCTCCCTCCAGGTCCAGTTAAACACCTCCTCCTCCATGAAGCATTCCATGTCAGCCCCTCACAATATTAATAACATTCCTTTCTGCCGAGTCCTTGAATTATTAGTATCTCTGCAGTGCACTATCTAGTGTTTAAGTGTATACTGGCATGTACTGTTTCTAAGTTGTGTAATATAAAGCCATTTAGCCATTTATTTTCTTCCAACTCACTGGTAAACTTCCCAAGGGCAGACACCATACCTTTTTAATTCTGTTATATCCCTCACAACCATAGCACAATTCTTGGCAAAAAAAAAAAAAAAAAAAAAAAGCACAGAACAGAAATTCAATAAATATTTGACTATCCTAACAGTTCTTTTATAGAACATCAAAAATATTAACTGTTATTCTAGCTTCTCAGATATATTCTCCAAATGAGAAAGCAAAACTAAGGTCAGCATCCTATCTCTAATTTCAATGAGTAAGTTGAGCTGAATTCTCACATATCAGATAGCATACTGACTCAGTTTTGTTTATGTGTGTGCATGCATGATCCATCTTTACATTAATGCTTTCTAACACAATGCTTTGGAACTTCTATGAAAATTAAATACATTTTAGTTTTTGTAACTCAATTGTTGCTTTTGTTAAATTCCCTTCTGGTTTCTGCTTTTGTCCTTTTTAATTATTATTAGAATTTAAGAACTATTTCTCAGATATATTTAAATATTTTTATCATAGAAACCATTACCGATCTTGAAATTCAATTTTAATAATTGAAAAGACATTTGTTCCTTATGAGTAGCATTTGCATTTTAAAGTTGGTCAAAGCTAAGGTAGTGTAGAATTTCAAAGCTTATTTGAATTGGTCATGAAACACATTAAATTTTCATTCTAAAAACAATACTGTATTTTGAGAAATCATGCTCCCTTCTTTGGAGAAGCATAAGGTTTAGTGATTCACAATATGAAAGCTACTAAGTGTGTTTTGGAGAACAAATCCACATCGTGCTCAAATATACAGTAAACTTACATTAAAGATTTTCACTGAATTCTTAGCATATAAATAAATTTCTATGCAAACAAAATCTATCCCCTTGATCTTTACATATACTTCTGTAGCCAGTGTAAATAGAAAGGGGTTTTAGGGAAGTATGAAATGTAGAAGATGGGTGAGCAAACTCTCTTGTATGATTAACTGGGGAAAAGGGGACCCAATGGTATGGGGAGTGATTCTCTAGACAACACAGAAAAAGAAATAGAGAAAAGAAAAAAAAAATGGCGAACCCGATAAAAGGAATTATTTCTCTCCCCAGAGATACAAAAGAGGATTTGGTTAATGCATGTACCCTAGATGGAGAGTAGACCAGGGTGTAAAAATCTACTCTTTGGACAAGGGTTCAGGAGATTGCAGCACCCAATGAAGAAACAATGAAGGGCTGGGAAAATATCCACAGGAAAAGTGCAACCCAAGATCTCAAATACCAGCCAAGAAAAGAAAAAGTATCATGGAAGATAAACAGATCTGCAGTCTAATATTAACCAAGAATTCCCAGTTACTACCTGGGTCAACACATTAATACCAGGCATATTGCTATACAGAATTTGTATTAATTATACTATTTAATAAAATTTTATTATAATAATACTTGTCCTGCATTTTGGATTTTCTCAGGGGTGCTGTGGAAAAGTGAACTAATGCCAGAAAGAAATTTATATTATAAATTGATTGATTAAAAGTTATACCTGTCTCTGATGGAAGAAATAGACAATATTTAACTGGAAAGGAAAAGAGTTCTCTAGGAGTTATATTGGCTCTCAAAGTCATATCTATGAAAGCTTATTTTTCTTCTTAATTACTCTAACCAGGCTTCCAGGTTTATAAAGCTACCCTGGCCTTACCTCTATTTCCAGATCTACAGAGCCCAGAGCCTTTGCCCTGGTGCCCTCCAGCATGAGATGCTTTCTGCATGGCTGGCTCCTCCTTGTTATTCATATTTCAATTTAAATATCACCTCCTTGGAGAGAAATTCCCTCAACTAAACTAAAGTAGCCTACCCACTCACTTTATCAGTTCTTCTTATCTTAATTCTCTGAGTATCACTATCTCACATGTTTCTTGTCTTCATAATCTTTTTCCTGCCCTAAAGAAAAAAAAAAAAAAAAAAGCATCATCAAATGGAGATTTGTCTTGTTCTACCACTGTATCTCTATTGCTCAATATTGTGTGTGGTGCACAGTAGGTACTCAATAAATATCAGCTGAATGGATTTGTTATAATTTCATAATCATTATAATGAATATTATATCATTATCACTATTATATCAAAGTAGTCTACTTTGGAATGAGATTTACTCTACCTTTAGTATCTATTCCTTTCCCTGCTTTATTTTTCCTTTTGGTACTAATCACTTTGTGTCACTGTATAATGTATTTATTTATTCATTATCTATCTCTTTTGTGAAAATGTAAGCTTCTTTGCCTATTTGGTTTAGTTTACCTTAATATCCCTCACACCTACAACAGGTCCTGGCACATGATAGCAGCTAGATAAATTATTATTGAATAGATCCAGTAGTCATATCATGCTTCTTCCCCTCTTTGTCTCCTCTAAGCAATGCGCAAGCAACTAGCTGCTTTGCTGTTTTCCATTGTCTTCTTCTTGACCATGTTGTTGGCTTGCTGTCTGCCATCCTGGCTGCCCAGATGGTCTTGGATTATTGAAGTGGAGGTATTCAATATGGCTGAAATGTTCTTTGTCTTTACTGTCCTTCATCAGCGGTAATTTGTAGGCTTTGTCTATGCTGTATTCAACTCTTCAACTCTTATTCTAACTTCACTTTCCAAAGTCAAAAACCTGAAGGTAGTCATTCATGCCACAACTGTCTCACTATCACTACCCACCTTGAAACATGTGAAAGAGAGAAGTAGGAAGTGAGAGGAGAGCCTGGCAAAACTCCAGAGACACTTGGCTTCAGGAGTCATAAAGCAGTCACCACAACATGTAACTCTGGGTGAGATGAATTAATTCCCAACTAGAATTCCAGGTCACCTAAATTGAACGTGTTCCCATTGCAAGCCTGCAGCAAGTGGGACACTATGCTGGCCTCTCTAAGAGCTGCAAAATTAAATAGCATATAGACCCTACCACCAACAGCTTATCACCAAGGAGGGAAATGAACATCTACAAAAATAATGCTAATAAACACCGGTTCAGACCTCATTGTACTCCTCTGCATGACAACAGCTCACCCAGTGTCATCCATGTAAACTCTATAAAGCAGCCCCTTGTATGTCAGACACTCTATAGATTGAACTCTTGCTGCTGGGGATTAAATAGATATGAAGTAAATATTTTGCAGTTAGGTTATACCTAGTACAGTTATCTGAAAGTGTGGTTCTCAGACCACTTCTATCAATTATCTGGGGTATGCTATACCCACTGAATCAGAATCCCAGGGGTAGACCTGAAGATCTGCATTGTTAACACTCCCCAAGTGATTCTTCTGGGTACTAATATTTGAACACCTTTGGATTAAGATTTATGGAGGGTGTGATATTATTTCTCTACATGGTGAGGAAACCAGTATTCATATGCTGACATAGTAGTATAATGATGGCCTTTCCCAAACTATTGCTGTTGGTCACCAGTCCAATCCTCTGTCTCTCTAGCAGCCCTTATTATATGGTAGCTTTCTACTATTTTTGCCTCCTTTAACAATATGGCATGGGAACAACATTGGCAACTATCAATTCCAGCCCTTAGCAACCGGATGCCCAATTTTGAGCTGGTTTTCTAAGGTGAAGGAAAAGATCATGGATAGATATTAAGCTAACAGATATGACGGCCACTAATCATGATTCTCACTCAATATAACTTCAGGCTACCATTGTCTGATAAAGAAAGCCAGCAAGCACACTGGATCTGAAATATACTGGCTTAGAATCCCTTAGTGTAGAGACCTGGTATCTGTATGTTTAACAACACTGTGGTTGCTTCTTAGCAGTTAACACAACACTGGTCCACAGACCAACAATGCGGAGCAAGTGATCTAGTATAAGATCTGGGACAAATGTCCAGCTCCTAAAGATGAAAGCTTTCGCCATAGTCATGTATACTTCAATATAGGTTTAATTTGTTAACCATGAATATGAATAATAGCTGTTTATTCAATAACTATACAAATAATTAGAAAGTTAACTATATCATTCCCTGTCTCTTACTCTCTTCTTATTAGATGTGCAATGGTTAGTCCCTAAGCAGGTTTGTCAGAGAATATTCCAATGGTATACCACAGATGAACCCTTACTTAATATAACTTAATTTTAGCCTGCTTTGAAGCAGGTTCCCAGTGATGATTTTTGCTTCCGGGTATTCATGCCCTTGTGTGGTCCCCATCCACAATTAAGAGAACTGAACTATGCAGTCAATAGGGCATTGAGGAAACGACAGTGTGACACCCAAGGCTAGATAATAAAAGACACTCCTACATCTATCTTTGTTCTCTTGAACCACTTGCTATGGAGATGTAGCTGCCATGTCATTAGGACACCCAAGCAGCCCTCTGTAGAAGTCCACATAGTGAGTAACTGAGGCTTTCTGCCAAAAGCCAGAACCAACTTATAATCCATGTAAGTGAACAACCTTAGAAGGTGATCTTCCAGCTCCAATCAAGCTTTCAGACAATTATAGCCCTGGTGGATGTCATAACTGCCACCTTATGAAACTTGGAGCCAAAAACACCCAGCTAAGCCACTCCGGAATTCCTATCCACAGAAACTGTTGATAAATAATAAATGTTTATTATTGTCTAAAGCCACTATTTTCTGTGGTAGTTTGCTATGGAGCTAGTTTAGTTAGCTTGGGTTAACACCTAGTTTAACCCAAGATGGCATCAGAGCTCCAAACTCAGGTCTCTCTCTCTATGGCCATAACTGAGCATGCATCTCAGGCAAAATTACTTCATTCTTTCGCCCTTAATGTACTCTATTAAAAAGAAGTTTCACAATAGAGAGGTTTTTCTTTTAAGGAGTCTTAGTAACACCCTACTGTATCAAACAGGATTGGTTTTAAATGAACATCCTTGTACTTCTCTACCTGCCAGGGGAGTTGTGAGGCTTAATTAATTACAGATCTTTGGATGAAAGGAACCCTGAGCACTGAGAATTATCATCAAACAGGACTAGCAAAAATGGAAAAAAAAAAAAAAAGACATTTTCTCTCTTTGCTTGCTAAATCCATTTCACCTAAGATTTAGCAAAGGCTGAGTCACCTATTGTTTAGAGAATATTCAATTTTTGCTGAGTGCAGAGTAGAAACAAGCCAGCACAGCAGTAGAACAGGAAGCCCCTGTCCTTCAGCTTAAAATAGTTTCCTTTCCCAAAATAACCCCCAACCCCTCTTTTAGGGGGGATAGCGTGGGCACTGGGATCACCTGAGCTCACAAGGAGGAACAGTGTGATCTAAGTCCCATCTACCAGAATTATCTCCATTTATAACCAAAGGCTTCCTAAATCATGAGCCTGACAACCCCAGAGACATTTATGCCTTCCCTGGGCAAACATTAAGTAGAAGAAATATACTTTGGGGGTTCTTTTTTAATGTTCTAATGATAATGCTCCTGCCAGAGGAAGCCCAGGTGGTCAGAACTGATTCTCTACCTAAAAGTGATATGGTGATTGGTAGAGGCCAGGTAGATGAGTTAAAAAAAAAAAAAAAATCCCTCGGGCTTGAATTAAAGAATTCTTCCTCCACTCACTAAACCAATGACCTTGGCTGAGTAAGGGATTTAACTTCCCTGACCTTCCACTTCCCCACTGCAGAAAGATAGTAATATTGGTTAGGCTGTAGATCCCAAGCACTTCATGCCCTCCCTCTAGGTCCCACAGTCCTTCAAATCCCAAAGGCAGTGCCCAAAGAGGAGGAAAAACCAGTTCACTGGGTCTTAATGCTGAAGGTTTCCTACACTGAAGGGTCTTGTCCATCCTACCAGGCCTGAGGAAGTATGGTAAAGCATGGAACACTCTCGCTCTCCAAGGCTCTTTGGAACTTTCTCTTCTAATGTGTGTCTTTTCTGCAGTTATAAGATTCCAGCTTGGAATAGCCTGGGCCCTATCTCTTGTATCGATTCCCTTCTCCATGGGGTTCTCAGCAGGCATGCAGGGACTGAGTTTTCCCTTTCTCTAAGTAGTAAAATCAGAAGGGTAGGTCTGACTTTTCTTTCAGGCTATTCAGGTCTGCCAAGGTTCTCTGTGTGGTACAAAATCCTGTTCAGTGTCTGGGAGCCCTAAGCCCCACCTACCAATGGAATGGTTCCTTTGTTGTTTCACTTCCCCTGTGCATAGATTTATCTTAGTCCTTCATGAGCAGGGTGGCTGGTCCAGGAGTTATACATATATTCCTGGACCACTGCTATTAAAATCATGCCTGGATAGTATAATTATCTACAACACTTGACTGATGTAATGATCAAGAGAAATAATGAGGATGAACAGGTTCATAAACATTAAAGCAAGGTACTCAAATTAGTTATTAGTATGGTCCCAGAAGGATCAATACCAACTCTGACCTAAAGCAAAAAGACTTGCTCCATAAGAAAGAAAAATTGCATGGGGAAGGTGGGGGAGCAGAAGTAGGCTCTGAGCAGGACTTCCCTGCCTTCAGCCACACTTGTTTAAACCAAGAAAAGGTCTGCTGAGTTCAAGTAGAGACAGTGTCCCAGGACCTTAATTATCTTGTTGACTCCATTAGATCTCATTGTGCTAGCAGTCACTGCTACATGACACGGGGCTTCCTCAGATCCCAGAGCTATCCTGCATTTCTTGGTGTGTGTGTGTTAAACACGTGGAAGATGAGAGGAGGAGGCAAGAGAGTGAATAAATGGAAGAATGGAGATACTCTGGTAGCACCAACCAGTTTGTTCTGTTTATAATATGTAACAAGAGCTCTTTTCAGCAAGCTTGTTGGCCTTTATAATGTGGTCTTCAAGGACACCCATTCCACTCTGTCCTTTGCCCTGATGCCATAAATGTCCCCAAAGATCCAGACTATAACACATCACGAAAATATACTCACCCAGAGTGAAGGCTTCATAACAACAGAAGCAAGAGCAAGCCCAGGCAGCAATGACCTAGTCCTGATCAGGATGGACAGAATAATCCCTGCTCTGACTAACTCCTGAGTTCTGGTTCTAGTCTTATTCCTGAAATTTACGAGCTATCTGAACTTGGGCACATTGCTGGAAAGAGTCTCAGCTTTTCCATCTGTAAAAAGGGGGTGTTAACACCTGGTCTAGCCACACTAGGACAGTTGTGAGGATCACATGTGGAAGGATTTGATATCCTATAAAGTGCTTCAAAACATAAAACATAATACCTTACACTGCCACAGATGGCACACAGCCATTTTTACACGCGTGCCTGTCCTTCCTTTCCTCCCCACCTCCATTTCTCTCCTTCTCATCTGGCTCACCGTTTATCGCCTATACTTGCTGTTCCTCTTCTCTTCTTCCTTTTACCTCTCTTTATAATTTAGGGGTGCCAGTTGGATGCAACAAAATCCATGTGTGTTGACCAACCCCACTGAGAGTCAAGAACAAAGTAAAATGGTAATTCTTGATGCAAAACATTTTCAGAAACTCTTTAAGGAAGGGTCTATATCTTGATTATAAGTGAAGTTTATGGAGCAAACAAAAACAAACAAGCAAACTCTCCTCTGCATAAGCATAATATTGAGGTAATAAACTATGGTAATACCAACTGCATGCATAAGTATCACCCTAAAACATATGAAAAGTACAGATGCCTGAGCCCTATCCTCAGAGATCTGGTGGTGAGATGGGGAGAGAAGGTATTGAGGTACTCAGAAATGTGCCCTTTTCATAAGCCTTCCCCACCCCAAGGGGACTCAGATGACCATTTTGGGGAACCCTAAACCCAGGGACATTGTCAGTAGCATACCTAACAGGAGTCAACTTGTATTATGCAATTAAATATTTCCCCAAAATAGATGAGGCTTATGGAGGCCAAAAATAAACCAGAAGAAAGTCAGGGAGGCAGCCAAAAACCCAAATGATTAAAGCTCTGCCAAGAATGATTTATGAGCACGGGGTAAAAATCTTAATATTCTGCTGTTGACTCAGTGACTGACTATAGACAGATAATTGGTCTACAAATATTTATAAGACATTAACAACAAGAAGGTCCAGAAATTATCTAAGATGTGACAAGGTCAAAGCTCAGACTAACAGGATGAAATCAAGGAAGAGGTAGTTTTGGGTTTGCAATCAAGGAAACACTCATATACTGAGGTCTAAGACATTGTGAATTTACCTCCTCAAAAAAAAAAAAAAAAAAAAGATGGAAGTTGCATTGTCTGGATGCGAGAGAGAGAAAACTAGATTTGAATTGGAGGACAGATGAGTCAGATGACATCATGACATTTTATATTTCAGACCTTCACAGGGAGGTTTCCCAGCATCTGTCCTTGAAATAGAATTAACCCTGATATGCCCTTGTGCTTCAAGCACCAGGTGTTGATCCAGGTAGGGTCCTCAAAGTTTCTGGTTTCATCCTCCAACTGCTCCTGTCCCCATGCCCTGGCTGGCACCCAGCAATTTCATGCTAATTCTGAGCCCACCCAGAGCTTAACAAGACTCTGTCATACCAGCCCTTTGCTATGGCTTGCAACCTGAAAACATGGATTATTCACAGTGAAAATTAACTATTTAGGTCAGTGATTCTCAACTCTAGCTGCACATTAAATTTATCCAGAAAAAAAAATTTTATTTAAATACAGCTGCCTCGTCTCTATCCCAGACCAATTAAATAGACACTTTGGTAGAAAGACCCAGGCATCAGTATGCATTATAAGGTCTCCAGATGATTCCATGTATGGGCAGAAGAACACTGGTTTAGATAATGATTGCAACGTAGGCTGTACATTAGAATTTTCTGGGGGAGATTAAAAAACAATAAAACCAAGCCACATTTCTAGCAATTGGAACTTAATTGGTCTGGAATGATACTCAATTATCAATATCTTTTAAAAGCTGCTTAGGTTATTTTAATGTGTGACCAGGTAAAGGACTCTCCTAATGGGAACAGCTCCAATATGTCAAACTTATTACGTCCCTCCACCTTTGATCTCTCCCATATGATGCCCCTGCCCCCAGATTGAACCCTGCTTTTTTCTGCTGAATGCCTTACACCACAATTAGCAGCTTCCCCATCTTATCAGTCAGCCAGACTAGGGTTCCTTGGAGTCATCTTTGACTCTACTGTCTTCCTCATTCCCATACCAAAGTAATGGTGGAGGAGCTCACATAACTATTCCTTCCTGAGACAGTATCTCTCTCTCACTGAGAAGGTCAGGATAACTTCCTTATAGATCTCCACACCCCAACATCTTTGCTGCTGGGGTAGTTTGATTACAATAATAGCTCAAATTCTTCATATCTACCTGTAACCACAACATTTCAATTGTAAGTTGGCAGTTCTTCTCACCTATAAATAGGCTAGAGTGTCTATTTCCCCAACCTATGAATCTGGGCTAGCCTGTGACTTGCTTCAGTCAGTAGAAAGCAGTAGGAGCAAGGGGATGTCAGCTCCAAGCCTAGGCCTCAATAGGTCTTGCATGTGTCTACTCTTTTCCTTGCTTCTCTGTGATCACCATAAGAAATATATCCAGGTTACTCTAAAAACAAGCCTAGGCTAACCTAGAAGAGGATGAGAGACCATATGGAGCAAAGCCATATGCCATTTAAGAAGGTGACAAAGATGGAAGAGAGCCCAGCCAAGATCAGTGAAGCCAACTAGCTTACCTGCAGCTGACCATTAGCTTAGCTGTAGCTGACCACATAAGCATGAGTGAGCCACTGTGTCCCCAGACCAGATCACCAGATCTGTCTTGCAAACTCAAGATTCATGAGTGCTAACAAATGGCTAATTTTAAACTACTGAGCTTTTAGTTGGTTTGTTACACAGCAATAGCCAACTGATTGATATGCTTGTCTGATAAAAATCCTTAGCCATAATAAAACTACTATTAACAATAGTAAGACTTCTAGGAGATATATACATGTATATTTTTACAAAGAAGAGGTATAGAACTACAGGAGGAATGAGAACAATCTGTGTGTATGTGTTTGTGTGGTCTAAATTTTCACAATGATAATAATATTAAAAGATCATCCAGATGACCATTAATAATTAAAGTACTACTAAACAGTTTCAGTGCTCACACCTGCAGGAGGGACTATATCTGCATTTATGCCAGTTATAAGATATTAATAGTCATGGGCCAGTGAGGAAAGAACAGAGATGGGCCCAAAACACAGATGTGTTCATGCTAAGCAAAGACCAAATAACACCCCTGTGTACCATACAGTATTTCCTTGGAGTAGGAAAAAGGAGGGGGGGAATTAAGTGAATACACAGCACAGACAGTATGGGAAAGGCCAAATTTTAAAAGACCCAGGCTGTAGCAGACAGTACCATATTCACATCATTCATGAAGATTTATTTTTATATATATTACAAATTGGTCACATTAAACAAATACTGCTTAGTTTGTAACATATAAGCTTATTTTGGTTGTATACTTGTAGCACAGCATGAAACTAACCCATAACAAATTTTATTTTTGTAAATATTCAAGTAGTATTATAAAAATAAGTTAACACAAATTGCACAAATTGAGGGATGGGATGCTACCAATATTTTTTAATCTTTAAAAAGCATCTATGTGTCTTACATGTTTGAAAAACTCGGTATCAGGGTGTTTAATCTTCATGCCCACTCTATAAAGCTGATCTCATTGCCCCAAGAAACAGGTGAGGAAATTGATGATAAGAAAGGTTGAATGACTTGCCCAAACACATGCCCTTAGGAACTGGCAAAGTTGGGATACTGCTTCCAGGTCTGTCTGGTTCCAAACACTGCATCTTCACTCATTTTGAACAAAACTTTTTTAGAGTTAATAACAAGGCATAGAAAACCTAATTATATTTATACCCTGATAATGGATAAGTATGGCAGATAGAATCCTGGAGAGCAATAATGAATGGAAAGCAGTATTTGGGGATGTAGCTCTAAATCCCTCATAGGAAGGAGTCAAAAGACACGGTCTCTTTTTCATAAAGCAAGAAAGTATACTAGAATTCTGTTGGTAGAACAGAATTATGAACAGAAACATGTTAAACTTTTAGCAGCAGAGAAGAGAATAGGCCACAGGGGAGATAATTGTTCTTTTGTGTTGCTTCTGTAAACATTTGAATATTTTTACAATATATACAAATTGTTTTCATAAATTTTGCTTTTCTATTTTATTTTCACTTATATAATTTTAATTTTAAAAGTATTAAGGGTAAAAACATAATTAACCTTTTGCCTTTGAGAGAGATTAAGTAGACTGCATAGTTCAAGTCTTCAGAGAATCCCTTAAGTAGGTATGGTTAGATGCCCTCTGAATATTCTTCCCTACATGATTCTTAGATTTCAAGATACCCCTAATCTCCCCTTTTAGTCATCCCATTATCCTTGCCCACCCCCACTCCTCAGTTGTAAGTTGTGTATCCTCAAAATTTCTCCTTTAAAAAGATTAATAGGGATCCCTGGGTGGCGCAGTGGTTTGGCGCCTGCCTTTGGCCCAGGGCGCGATCCTGGAGACTCGGGATCGAATCCCACGTCGGGCTCCCTGCATGGAGCCTGCTTCTCCCTCTGCCTGTGTCTCTGCCTCTCTCTCTCTCTCTGTGACTATCATGAATAAATAAATAAAATCTTAAAAAAAAAATAAAAAGATTAATAAATAAACACGTAGATAAATAAGCATCATAAAAAGAATGGTAAATAGGAATAATAACAGTCAATCCTCATAAAGAAAAGTTAAGGGATATTTTGCAAACAAGCAATACTGAACATCTCTGTGTTGCATAATGGTCTATACAAAATAATGTGTAAAAGCTGGCTGGAGGGGACTGCCTGGACATTTCTCTTAGTTTTAAGCAAAAATTTACTGAGCACTTGCTTCATCTAAAACAACATACTGAGGGGCGCCTTGGTGGCTCAGTGGGTTAAGTGTGGACTCTTGGTTTCAGCTCAAGTCCTGATCTCAGAGTTGTGAGATGGAGCTCTATACTGGGCTCCCTGCTCTCCAAAAAGTCTGCTTGAGATTCTCTCTCTCTCCCCCTCCCCCTGCTCATGCACTTGCTTGCTCACACATGCTATCTCTAAAAGAAACAAATAAATCTTAAAAAATAAATAAATAAAATAATCCACTGAGTTTCCATAATGATTATCATGAAGGAAGAGAATTCTGTGACCCCTATGGGACCACAGCCCATATCCATGAGACAGAAATGAGATACCTTTCTTCTGTGATACACCTAATGTGTATCTGTGCCTTTAATATAATTCATACATAATAATACACTGAGTACCCACTATGTGTCCATGATCATGGAAGAAAGAAAATAAAGGAAAAAATTAATTTATTGAATACCTATCATAAGGCAGACATAAATGATAATAATCATACATGTATCTATATTCACTTGCGGTTGCTTAAAAAATTGCAGGACAGAAAATTCCAGCAGAAGCCCATAATTTTTCTATTTTTAGACCATCATTCATATAAGGAGGATGAGGCAGGAACACTTTTGCAAGATCTTATGAAAATGGTTTCTATGCCTAAGGCACCAGACCAACTCCTCGCTGCCACTGAGACTATCATTATATTATTCTCAAATTATTATAACACTACATCCACAAACTTGTATCAAGGATGTTAGAGGACCTTTGAGAAATGCCAGAAATGGTGTACATTGGGATAGGTTAAAAAAGTTGAGGGCTGTTTTTGTTGTTGTTGTTGTTATCATGTTCCAAACCAACTGGTGGGAAGTGGGAAGAGCAGGTAGAGAGGGTGAATAGTACAGAGCCAGATTAGGAATAGAGTTTGAGGGGCAAGTAGGTGTTGTTTGAAGGTGAAAGAAAAGTAAGACACATGGTTCCTAGTCATATAGGGCCCTGAGGACAAATGTACTCAAAGCCAAGGCGTTTTTTATCCTCTACCCTTTTTTTTTTTAAGATTTTATTTATTTATTCATGAGAGACACCGAGAGAGAGAGAGAGTGAGGGTGGGGGGCAGAGGGAGAAGCAGGCTCCATGCAGGGAGCCTGATGTGGGATTTGATCCCGGGACTCCAGGATCACGCCCTGGGCCAAAGGCAGGCACTAAACCGCTGAGCTACCCAGAGATCCCAAATCCTCTACCCTTTATTCAAAAGATGGCCTTGTCCCAAGAGGGGAACCGAAAGCCAGTCTCTAATTAATCTGAAACAAAAACAAAGGGCAGGAATGGTAGATAGATAGATAGATCAATTGATTGAAAGATAAATAAATGATGGTATATGGCAACAGGCCCACAGTTTGGGGATCCACGTACCCAACTTTATTCCCCACTTTTTCTCCAAACAAACCCTCCAATCCAACCTAATAACTTTCACCCAACCCAGGCTCATTCCAGCCTCTTTCCAGTTCACTGCTGTATCTCCTAGAGCCTTAATCCATTCATTCTACTATTTGTGGAGTGAACTCATAAATGAATGACTATCACTAAGTTAAACACTTAAGGATTCAAATTCCTGCCAAATTCTGGATGGATACAGTTGGGACTCCCAGCGCCATTTAGGAAAGAAACAATGTAGTAACTTCAGATTATTACTCAGAAGAGAAGGTCAATGACAAATGACACATTCTGAGGCCATGAGGCCTTATCCAGGGGAAAGCATCTTGCTCTCTAACCTGTAGGAAAAGCTTGTAACAGCTGCCACCAGTTCTAATTCTTTTAAATGCCGTTGTTCAACCAGTGTGTATTCACAGCAGTTTAAAATAAAGAACAGACATCCCTAAGATATATTTTAAATTACAAGTTCGTTGTTATTAGAAGAACTGCCAATGCTACAGGAGGAAAGCACTATACCAAAAAAGAATTATATTTAATTCTAGTCCTTTTATTTATCCATTTTGCCAAGATCACTTAATGTGTAACGATGGAGGTAAAATAAAAGAGAAAAACAACAATGCACAAATTCTCCTTTTATTTTTTAATAAGTAAATAAATTAAGATGTCTGATAATGGGAGCTGGAGAAAGACAGATGCTTTCATTAGCACATCCCAATGTGCAATCTGAGGCAGGGGAAGTCGAGAAGGTCTTTTTTCATTGCAGTTTCCGTCAATTTATAGTACAATTACCACTGTTGTCTCATATGTTGAACCTGAATGTTTTGAATTTTAAAAAGTGGACAAATCCCCCATCTGTTTTTCAGAGCAAATTCATAAACACAGGGTGATGTGGCACCTGGTGACAGCTACCCAAGGAGATCTGTCCTTTTGCCTGTCTGCATGCGCCTGGTCTCTGTAAGAGAAAGGAGGGGAGGTAGCTACTTTGGAGACTGACAGTATCACACCCATCCTGGAGGGTGTCCATGGATATTCAGGGTATCCAAAGGGACTTGCTGGAATTCCAGAAAGGCTTACCAGAGGACCAGGAAGCTGAGCCTCCTTCCTAGAAAGAGAAGGCAAATGACTGTATGCTGAGCACCATGCAATGGACCTTGTGCCTGGGGCTTTATCTCATTGATCTCTCATGCAAGCCTGTGGGGAAAGTATTACTCTCCTCATTTTATTAGAAGGAAATTTAAAGATCACACAACTGTTAAGTGCAAAGCTAAAGTTCAGAACCAGTTTTTTTCCAGCCCCAGAGCACCGCCTGCTCAATGGAAGAAAAACTGATCTTAGATTGGGTCTGACTTCACACACATACATATTTTCTTTAGGAAGTGATCTGGAAATGCATACTTCAATTATTCTGATTTGCGAATTTTCTGAGTTGAAGAAAAAATTTTAGGATTTGGGTTAGCAGTTCTCACAGCTCACAATGATCTCTGACAGCTTGGGGAACAATTCAGAAGCCTTGGAAGCTACCCTCTCAGTTCAACAAATACCTTTTTCCCTCCTTAAATCAGGGCTCAGTTCTCTAATGGGTTGGATGGCTAGATGCTGGAAATGGTCCCCCAGGGGAGAGGCAAAATGTCCCATTACTAGAATTACCTGAACACAAACTAGGTTAGAGTCTGAAGGAATACCCATGCAGAATGAGTTGCATATTGGCTATGGCAGCAGAATTATCCATCAGAGGCATCTTTGCAAGAATCTTTCTGCACTAAAAGAAGGGAATAAAGGAACATACAAGTGGCCACCAGAATACTCAGAGCAAAACGCCTATGTCTATTGCAGGCTTGATGTTCGCAACATGGCTCTGGAAAAAGGTCTTCCTCTTTCGATATAAGTTTTACATGATTGTGCTTCTAAAGAATTCTGTCATAATGATGTCCAGAACCTTTCCCCTGTGTGCCGAGCCTTGCAATGTTAATTACCAACGTATCTCACACAGCTACACACATGCAAGTGTACACACAAGATTCATGAGAGCTGTACCAGGAAAACTGCTGATCATCATTTGAACATCCTAAAACATGAGTATCAGATGCCTGATTTGAACCTTGTGATTAGAATTGACAATCTATGTGTTAGTTTGTGGACATTTAAAAATGTTTCTGTGAATATCCATCTCTCAGTTAAAGAGTGTTTAGACATGTGCCAACGGGCCTGATTTTAGAGATGCTTATATTCAGTTACAAATGAGATATAAATAAATATTTGTTGGAAGGGAGTTAGGAAAAAAAGGAGCAGGCAGGCTGGCTGGCTAGTTGATTGATAAACTTAAAATTATCTTCAGATGTCCACAGGAAGAAAAAGAAAAAAATTCCTAATATCACAAATCACCAGGCAACTTTCTCATATGTTAGCCACATACCAACTGATTAGGGACCCAAGAAGGGCAAAATCTCAGATCCAGTACATAGTCCTTTCATTACACTTGATTTGTGTTCATAGCCAGTCCTATTTTGATCTTTTCTGTGCCCCTTAGTTTCACCTGCTCCTGCCCAGGAAGTAGCTCCCCTCTACTATTCACAACCTCACTGCACCCTACATCCTCCATCACCCAACAATGTGAGGGGTGTGTGTCTTTTCACCATCTACCCCACTTTCTAGATGTTCCACACCACACCACAAATTATCAGGCTCTTACAGGAAGTAATCCTTCAGGGCTGGAAAGGAAAGTCGGAATCCTGTGGGATGACCCCATCAGAAACAGCTGAAGCCTTTCCATAGGCTGAGATGGGGAACAGAATGAGAGAGTAACGACGTTTATGTGGTGAAAGAAAACTTTATATTCAACCAGCATCTTTCCTTTGAGCACTTCATACAGTGAACATGAACTCATTTGCTCTGCCAATATCCCCACGAGATAGATAGCCAAGCAGGCATTATCTTCTTCATTTTCAAGGAAGGATACCCCAGGCACAAAGAGGTTATGTAACTTGTCCAAGGTCACACAGCTAATAAGCATCCCCTATCTTTTGATGCCCTACTCGAAGTTCATACACCTTTCCCATTATTCTCTTGATTCTTTTCATTTCAGCAACAATAAGATGTAACCAGGTCTCTAGCAAAAACTCCAGCACATTAGCCACATGCCTCTGTATCTACACACTGGATAAATTGAGAAGTTGAAGCATATCTTTCCATAAGACATGAAAGTGGGGATTAACTGTGCTGGAAGTAGAGTCCAAATTGACGCAAAGGGAAAAGGGGTATCTCCCAAATGCCCAGGGTGCATCACTGCCCCAATTTCAGAGTTGGAAGAAGTCTCAGACTATATCTATACTGATATAGGATTTTCCCCTGCCCAGGACACATTCCCCTGTGCCATATTTCTTTGGGAGTCTTCTGTTTGGTCAGAAGGTTCCAATACAGAACTCTAGTGGAAGTTGGGGAATTCCTTCATAGCCAAATAGGAGAAGGAAGTGATACAATGGACCACTCTTCTCCTTATGATCCTTGTTTGAGAGGGAAGTATTAATAGCTAAAGTTCTTAATCTTTAATCAAGATTAAACTGTGAATGCCGTTTGGTAGGATTAGGACCTTACTTCATATGAAAATTTCAAACTACAAAATTGCCTCAAAAGACTCATTCTCCTTTTTACCCTCCCTGCCACTTAGAAAGAGATAAATACATACACAGATTCACAATAAGAGAAAAATGGGGCACAGGGACAAAATATGGAGAATATGATTTTACACAGCTACAGTAATTTAGGAAATAATCAACACAGTACAGACTGCCTACTGAGGGTTTTGTACCAGAAAAAAAAAGACACAATTGATTACTGGTGTCTGTCTTGGGCACAGATTTGGAGGGTGGGTACGCATGCCTCACCTTTTCATGCCTCTAATGTTGTCTAAGCCCCTCATTTTATACCTCAGGGTCTTTCTTAGAAGGCAATTCTCCATGAATATCTCACCTTTCTACATGAATTGGGCAACTAGCACTGGCAATCTTTTCAAGGGTGTTTGCATAGTAAAACATCCTTAAAACTTAAGATACTATCTCTCTCCTGGTCAGAAAGCAGATTTGTTTCCTGACCACAAAACAAAAAGAAATAGCATCTCCCTCCCCTGAGCCTTTCCAGGAGAGTAAGTTCTCCCTCTCTCCAAGAAGACTGGCTTACATTCCAGAGTAGAGATAAGGTTCTTTGTCTCTCCAGAGGGGAGGGTGAGCAGGTTACCAGTAGCCCTAGATAAAACCAGAGATCCCGAACTTGGCTGGGGTGGGGTGCTCTCTTTGATACACTCCACTGCATGTGGCCCTCACACCACTCTGTGGGAACTGGGACTTAGAGAACAGACGTAAGAGCTCTGGCCATTGCTTTTGCCATAAGTAACCAATGCTCTTTGTCTCTGACCCTGACCTTGTATCTTCTATCAATATATATACTGACAGTAGTGTGTGTATACATATATACGTGTGCATATATATACATGTATAAATTGCATGTGTGCATGCATGTGTAAATGTACACACACATGTATATGTGCTATATACTAGTATATACATGCATATATTAGTCACACATGTATATGTATATATAACGTGTATCTATACTATATCTGGGTACTGTGTACACATACATATATTGATCACATATGTATATGGTCACACACACACATATATATAAAAAAGTAGTGGACTAATTTGCTAGCTTGCTACAGGCTACAGCCTCAGACTTTTCAGTTTTTGACCTTAATGATTTTGATCTTCAGTTCAATGTTCTTTCCATTCACTGCAATGTATTGCCAAACTCTATTTTTGATCCTCTTGTCAAAAGGACCCATGATCTCCTCTCCTATTCACAACCTCCTCACACCTCACAACCCCCATCACACGACAATGTGATGGGGTTGCATCTTCTCACCATGGGTCCCACACAGCCTCACAAACCCTCTACCAGGCACTCACAGAAGTAATTCTGTGGGGCTGGAGAGGAAAGTCAGGTCTGAAAACAGCAGAGGCCCTTCCCAGGGCTGAGATGGGGGCAGAAGGAAAGGGTGAGGACATTTTCTGTGGCAGAAAAAGGAAGAAGATGAATGAAAATGAAAGAGCTAGTAAAAGGGAAGAGAACGTCAGCCAGAGAAAGAATGAGACAGAAATGGGGCATGCACAGAGAAGGCAACATAAGGATAGGACAGCATCATAGAGAGAGAAAATTAGTAACGTCGATTCTAAAAAAGTGAAGTCATAAATAGTGTAAAAAATCCCTCCCCAAATGCTTGAGTCATTATAGCAGAAAACTCTCTACACGCTCACATTTTCATTAACATCTGCATTTAACATAAAACCAAGGCCAGAAAGCCAAGCAAACTTATTCATAAGTCTTGCCTCATGCAGCTGCTCTGACATGCCTCAGGAAAGCACACCTGAGCAGGTTTCTGTGCCTTTCTTAAAAGGTTTATTTTCTCTCCCAATCTTAGAGAGGTGCTGTCACCAGGATCCTCTGATTTGAGGTCTCCTATGGTAAGGGGGAGAGGTTGTCACATGCAGAAAGACAACAGTGCTGTTTTGCCCCGCGATGTTTACAAAGGACAGCTTGTGCCAGACACATCCGCAGCGCTGCTGACAGGGCTCTGAGAAGAGGCAGGACAGACAGCAGAGGCTCCGCTGAATGCTGTGTGCATGTGAACGGTCAGCCAGACATTTGACGCCTATCAGGAAATTGTACTTGCAAATTCATTCAAATTGACTAAGCAAGGACCAAGCCTTTCCTAAACTAGAAACATAAGACCATAAGACAGTAGAGGAGTAACATTCAGTGAGCTGAAGCCTGGAAGCTGGAGGGAGCACGTGAAGAGTCAGAAAGGCCTCAAGAGCTGGTGCTGCTCCAGGAGTTGGGTTTTGCACAAAAGGAGGGAAAATAATCCCCCCTGGAAACAGGGGGTAACTGGCTGCAGAGCTCACAACACATCAATGAACTCCCCACAGCCTTCTCTGTAGAATGGGGACAGTGGTACTAATTGACTTCGTGGGGCTATTGCTTGGAAAAGAATAAAATGTTCTGAAGGTACTTGGTAAATATGAAGTGCTGTTCAAATGGCAATAATAACGTCAAATTTTATTTAACATCTTCATTAAGGACTCCGAGTGGAGCAGGCGGTCTGTTAATGAAATCTGCAGAGTACTAAACTGGCAACAGCTCTGCTTGGACAAGCAAACACCCAAGGGAGGCCATGCACAGTGAACCAATGTCCAGGATCACAGGTCGGGTCTCTTCCTCAGCTATCAATCCGGCTATCAATCCAGCTATCAATCCGGCCTTCTACGGGGGCACAGGTGGCTCAGGGAAATCACACTGAGCCTCCTCTTTGCCCCCAACCCCCATGGTTATCCAAGTAAAATCAGAGTACAGTGAACATCCAGAAGGATATGAAAGCTGTCCCAATGTCCACTCAAGATGTGCAAATGTGGAAGGAATGTAGGGAACTTCTCCCTCCTAAGACTTTGTGGAAGCAGGTCATAGTTAGGTAGTGTCATGCAGTTATATTACTTGGTGGTCTCCATTACTTGGTGATAACTCTTTCATAAGTTGAGCCAGCAGGCTTGGGTTCTAAGACATTGCATCCTCACTGGGTTTCCATCTTCAATGAGAAAAAGTGTGAGATTCTAAGCCCACACCTGGACCTGTACAGAGCACCACAGCCAAGATATCAAAAATCAACCTTCAGAACCCATGGCTATGCGGTCAACGCAACCCAAATAAGCCTGTGGTGGAACCCCAACTCCTGATCATGGCTTATAGGTCATGACCTTGCTTAGCTTTCCAATCTCACCTCTCACCATACTCACAGGTGATGCTCTGGCCAAGCTGAGTCATATGCAGCTCCTTGACCGTATATACACACTTTTCCCTCAGCTGCAAGCATTCCTCTTTTTCCTCCTTGTCTAACTAAACTGATGTATTTTTTGGGTCTCCACTCTCCCACAACTGCAGTGAGTATAAGTACATCTTCTATGTACCTTATACTTTCTCATCACAGATCTTAACTCAACAATTGCTTATTGATTGCCTTCTCTGAACCAGGCACTGTGGAGAAGATATGACATTAAACAAGACAGCCACAATTACAACTTCATAGGGGAGAGTGGTTCTGAGACTTGGTTATACATGAGAACCACTTGGGAAGCTTTTTAAAAATAAAATTTAATTAGTCTGGAATGGGACCCTTAAGAATGAGTATATTTTAAAACAAGTGGTTCTCAACAATGGCAGTGTTTGGAATTACTTAGGAAGATTTATAAAATACTGATGTCTTGGGATCCCTGGGTGGCGCAGCGGTTTAGCACCTGCCTTTGGCCCAGGGCGCGATCCTGGAGACCCGGGATCGAATCCTACGTCGGGCTCCTGGTGCATGGAGCCTGCTTCTCCCTCTGCCTGTGTCTCTGCCTCTCTCTCTCTCTCTGTGACTATCATAAATAAATAAAAAATAACAATAAAATAAAATAAAATACTGATGTCTTATGTTCCCACCCCAAGGCCAATACCTGGATCTAGGTATTTTCTTAAGTTCCCAAGAGATTCTAATGTATGGGCATGGTTGTGAGCCAATAGCCTAGAGGGAAGAAGAGACATTAAATACTCATCCTATTGATAAGATCAGCGTATCTATTTACCTACAACCCTGCTGGTCTATGAATTCCTCAAAAACATAGATCTTAAAAAAAAAAAAAAGAAAGAAAAAAAAAAACAAAGATCTTATCCAAGATATTGTTTCCAGGACCTGGCATTATACCAGCACATAGTAAGTAATCATTATTTCCTGAAAGAAGCAAGGACAAACTCTAACTATCTTGGTTTAGTCATGTACTAGTGAGCAAAGGCTGCTCTAGCAAACTATCACAAATGAGGTGGCTTAAACAATAGAAATTTATTGTCTCACAGTTCTGGAAGCTAGAAGTCTAAGATCAAAGTGTTGCCAGGGTTAGTTCATTCCTTCTGAAGGCTTTAAGGGAGAATGTATTATATGCCTCTCTCTTAATGTCTGGTGGTTTGCTGGTAATCAGCATCCCTTGGCTAGCAGATACATCACCCCCATCTCTGCTTTGAGCTTCACATGGCATTCTCCCTGTTGTGCATGTCCATCTCTGTATCCAAACATGCTTTTTTTTTTATGAGAACACCACTCATACTGGATTAGGACCCACCCTAATGACCTCATCTTAACTCAATGATCTGAAAAGACCCTATTTCCGAAGAAGGTCACCTTCCCAGGGTTAACACTTCAATACCCTCTGGGAGGGTACCATCAACCTACAACATTATGCTGGAGGAAGGAAAGGAGGGAGGTCAAACTCTTAAATATGTTTGTTGAATGGGATGCTTCCTTATGCTGGATCATAACTCTCTGACTTGACTTTAACCAGAGCTTTTTCTAGCAGTGCTCTGCTAAGCAAAAAGGCACAAAGTAGGCTAGCCCTTGGCAAAATGATGAATTAGCAAAGATTATCCACCCCCTTTCCTCCCAAGGCACCTTACCTATATTCCAGTTCTGAACTGGCTTGAAGTATCCAGCTGTCTGCTGCATCCAAACAGAGAGGAATAGACTTCCATATATGTACTACATGATTTAGTGTAACATATTGCCCTCTCAAGGATACTGGAAATTTAATTGAATAATCACGGGCAAAAAGAAATAAAAATGATAGGGATGCCCCAAAGAATAAATTCCTAAGGGTAGAAATGTAGGCATTTTGTCAAGGGAGGTCCAGGGAAATGGGGGTAGGGCAGAAGAAGACTCCGTGGTAGAAACCTCCCCCATCTTACCCCCTTCTTCATCTGAGACCCATAGGGCCTTAGGGGACTTGGCCTGCTGAAGGTCTGTTATGGTCACTCCAGGAAAGAGAAAAACTCTTTAGAAAATACTTCTACTCCAAATTCTATCCTGACGCCACCAGTGGTTAGCTATTATATTCTGTGAGGGAGGTATTCATATTTTTTTCCAAATGGAAACTCAGACTCTATTGGCAACTAATATTCAACAAAGTAGGAAAGACTATCCGCTGGAAAAAGGACAGTCTCTTCAATAAATGGTGCTGGGAAAATTGGACAGCCACGTGCAGAGGAATGAAACTAGACCATTCTCTGACACCATACACAAAGATAAACTCAAAATGGATGAAAGATCTAAATGTGAGACAAGAATTCATCAAATTCCTAGAGGAGAACACAGGCAACACTCTTTTTGAACTTGGCCACAGCAGCTTCTTGCAAGATCCATCTATGAAGGCAAGGGAAACAAAAGCAAAAATGAACTATTGGGACTTCATCAAGATAAAAAGCTTCTGCACAGCAAAAGAATCAGTCAACAAAACTAAAAGACAACCTATGGAATGGGAGAAGATATTTGCAAATGACCTATCAGATAAAGGGCTAGTATCCAAGATCTATAAAGAACTTATTAAACTCAACAGCAAAGAAACAAACAATCCAATCACGAAATGGGCAAAAGACATGAACAGAAATTTCACCAAAGAAGACATAGACATGGCCAACAAGCACATTAGAAAATGCTCCACATCACTTGCCATCGGGGAAATACAAATCAAAACCACAATGAGATATCACCTCACACCAGTGAGAATAGTGACAATTAACAAGACAGGAAACCACAAATGTTGGAGAGGATGTGGAGAGAGGGGAACCCTCTTGTACTGTTGGTGGGAATGTGAACTGGTGCAGCCACTCTGGAAAACTGTGTGGAGGTTCCTCAAAGAGTTAAAAATAGATCTTCCCTATGACCCAGCAATTGCTCTACTGGAGATTTACCCCAAAGATACAGATGCTGTGAAACGGCAGGACACCTACACCTCAATGTTTCTAGCAGCAATGTCCAGAATAGCCAAACTGTGGAAGGAGCCTCGGTGTCCATCAAAAGATGAATGGATAAAGAAGATGTGGTCTATACACACAATGGAATATAACTCAGCCATCAGAAAGGACAAATATCCACCATTTGCTTCAACGTGGATGGAACTGGAGGGTATTATGCTGAGTGAAGTAAGTCAATCAGAGAAGGACAAGCATTATATGGTCTCATTCATTTGGGGAATATAAAAAGTAGTGAAAGGGAATAAAGGAGAAAGGAGAGAAAATGAGTGGGAAATATCAGTGAGGGAGACAGAACATGAGAGACTCCTAACTGTGGGAAACACACAAGGGGTGGTGGAAACAGAGGTGGGGGGGGGGATGGGGTCACTGGGTGACGGGCACTGAGGGGGGCACTTGATGGGATGAACACTAGGTGTTATGCTATATGTTGGCAAATCAAACTCCAATAAAAAAATATACCAAAAAAAAAGAACTAAAAAAATTTTTAAAAAGGAAATTTAAAAAAAAATGGAAACTCAGAGCTTGACCTATGCTCACCACACAAGTTGCCTCTTCTCTTTAGGGTTGCATCTAGGAGCAAAGCCTCTGTGGATCTGGTCTAGTGGAATCCTCTACTAGACATGGCCCTAGCTTGGGTATTTGGCTCCAAGGCCACTCATGAGAAAGTCCACTGACTGCTATTTAAGCTGCAGCCACCAAGCTGGGGTAGGTGTGCATATAAATTGACCCTGACTGGTAAGGATATATTTTTTCAACATGCTTTTGGGGACTAGGATTTAATTAAACAAGTTTTCAGCTCTTTAGCTGTTCTTACCAAGGTTTTCAGCCATTTGGAAACACTGTTATTTATGACTGACAGCTGTCATGGGAGATGATAATGTAGGGAATATAAAAGATTCTGCATATTTTCCTCATAGCAAGGAAAAAGTACCAAGCTGGGAGTCATAAGGCACAGATTCTTGACCTGGATCTGTCACCAGCTGAGTGCTATTGGGGAAATCACCTCCCTTCCTCTTGTCCTCAGTGTTCTCAGATGTTAAATGGGAATAATAGCTGAGCACTCTTCTAAACTCTATACATCTATTGAATTACTTAATGCTCCAAACAGCCCTATGAGATACTACTACAATATTTCTATTTTAAATATAAGAAGATTGAAGCACAGAGTATTAGTTTGCCTCAGTTCACACTGCTAGTGACTAGTGAGCTGAGATTTGAACCAGGTAATCTGGCTCTAGCTTCTTTTCCCTTAACCACTATGCATAATAATAATAGTAACCACATCACCAGAAATAGTAATGATTAAATGAGATAATGTACATAAAAACTTGGCAAAATATTTAATAAATTTTGGCAGTTTTTTATTATCACATGGAGTAGGATTTCAACCAACATAGGGTGGGAAGCTAGATGCCCTCGCTAGAATTGTCTGGAAGTCTTTTCCTGGGCAGCCTGGGTGGCTCAGCGGTTTAGCGCCACCTTCAGCCGGGGCATGATCCTGGAGACCCCAGATAGAGTCCCACGAGTCCCACATCGGGCTCCCTGCATGGAGCCTGCTTCTCCCTCTGCCTGTGTACACTCTACCTCTCTCTCTGTTTCTCATGAGTAAATAAATAAAATCTTTAAAAAAAAAAAAAGGAAGCCTTTTCCTAAGGATGCAGTCCATAGTTTGCTATATTCCACTGTTTTCCAGACTTGATGAAGATATGTGAAAAGGACAATACCACATGAGTTTAGAGAAAAGTGTCCAGTTGAGCTAATGCACATCGATCCTTGATGGCTGCAAGGTAAGGCTGGTCTTAAGAATAGCCGGAGTAAGTGGTCAGACTTTCTAATCTAAAGACAGATCCCTTCTCTAGAGGCTACCCTGCATAAAGCGCTACCATCTTGGTTTAAGGACTGCCCTCTCTTTGTCCAGGCAGGACACTTACAACACAAATGCCCACCAGGAGAAGATATGCATGAAGTCCCATCTGCCACATCGTAAGTTAGTTCATTTCAGTCTTTTTTTTTTTTTTCAGAGGAGAATCATGTGTGTGAGCTATGGATAACTGTAGGGGAAGAGAGTATGGAAGGAAGGGGCAAAACATCCCAAACTTTGCCTGTTTTCACAACTTGGGTGTGCACCATCCTGGTTCCAAACACACTCATCTTGCTTCTCATCTAAGTATGTTGTGGAAGGCAACACAGGGCACAGGATGGAACTAAACTTACAGAACACGGTTCAAGCATCAGGCACAGTGCTTTGGGATTTCTCCAGTATTATTCTTTAATCCTCACAATATGGAAATGTGGTTACTCCTAACCCCACACCCACTGACAGTTTGGTTTTGTTTTAACGGATGAAGAATGGCCAGGGATATAAGTAATTTTCTAAGGTCCCACAAACTGTAATCAGCGCATCTGGAACTAGAACTCAGATATGCCCAAATTCTCAAGCTTATTCTTTGTGCCACCCCACACTGTATGCACAAGTCACTCAAACTCACGTAGCCCTGGGACCCCTGGGTGGCAGGGTTGGAGGAGACATAACCAGTGAGAAGGCATACAAACCTATAAACTAGCCCATGGAAGAGCTGACCAATTCTTCAGATGCAGAGCTCCAGGGGTGGAAGAAGTGGCAGCAGGTGAGCAAAGGTCCTAAGACCTTGCACCCCTGTTCTCTCTCTCTCTCTCTCTCTCTCTCTCTCTCTCTCTCTCTCTCTCTCTCACACACACACACACACACACACACACACACTCCACATGAAGCACCATCATCTGAAACATGGACTGCGCTGCCAGCTAGGCCACTGTGTGGTTGAGAGAAAAGTTATTTACAGCAAGGTCTGGCCTCTCGCGCCACCGTGTAATTCCAGGCAATTGCACTTCCAAATAGATCTTTTTGGAGAAAATCAACAGTGGCTTTGCTTTCAATCTACTGGAAAATGAAGTCTTGTGAATGTGTTACATAAGTCCACAGCAGGCAGAGTGAAGAATGCAGGAGCCCTCAGTTCTGCCAAGACAAGGTGAGGCTCTGGTTGCCCCATGCCTCTAGAGGCCCCTTCCCACCTGCACAGTTACACCATTGTGGACTATGGCCTTGTGGAGTAGACCAGGGAGGAGGGGGGAGCAAGGTGTGAGCGAAGCCTGCCAAAACCTTCAGTAGGGTTTCTGGAGAAAAGTCGAGAGGTCCGAACCAGAGAGGCACAAAATTGCCCTTCTATGGAGAATCAGGGAATACTTCTTGCCTCACTTAACCACAGTCTAATGTAATGGAAAGCAGTAACAGCCACCACACACCACATACATCACACACAACCAGGCAAACACATGCAATACCTATGCCCAAATTCTTTCTTCTCTACTTGTTAATGTTTGCTTTCCATTATAAAAATAATAAAATCTTACTGAAGAGAATTTTGAAAATACAGAAACACAGAAAAATTAAAATAAATTGCTTGCAATCTCGTCATACACATTTTTAAATATTTTTGTCATCAAACACATTTTTAACACATTGATGGATTTCCTTTCAGCCTTTGTTATCATCCATTTTCAGCTTAAAAAATATCTCTGATGCTCCTTCCAGAAGGCTTCAAGTATTCACCTCTGAGAACTTCTGTCAAGATGTTGATTGATGCATACCCAAGAGTTTTGGAAGGCTAGACAGTAAATTGATTGGTTGGATAAATAGCCAATGGTTCATTAGATTATGGAGAAGGACTCTTTAAGGGGATAAAAAGAGCACTAAACTGAGAGTCAGATATTTATTCCCATCCCATTTCTACCATTTTGTGTGTATGGTGGCAAGGGGAGCCATTTCTACCACTATCGACTGTAGAACCTTGGGTACATCATATATTCTTTAGGGGCCTTACTTGCCTCATCCACAATAAGAAACAGAGTTGTAGAATAAATTAGGTGTTTGATAAATAGATTCTTGCATTTCTTATATTTTCTGGGAAGATCACTTATCTTCCTGCATATAAGTCTTCTATTCTGTACAATGGGGATATCAACACCTATGCTCCACAATGACTCATAGCTATCGTGAGGGACAAATTAAATGGTGCGTGCAAAATGGTTTTGATAACTGTGTATAGTTATAAAAATGAAGGCTATCATTATGATTTTAAACATAGAGAAAAATACCTATGCCATATATCTTGTGAAAATACAAGGAGATAATAAATGCGATATTATTATCAAAGGAATAAAACACAGTATAGGCGTGTGATGAAGTGATCTGGAGAAGAAACAAAGAGAGAGGTGCTTTTCTATTCAGATAAGAAATCTGAAACAATTGGTATGGTGGGGGGTTCCCTGGGAGTGAGTAATGAAAGCAAACTATGAAAGTATCTTTCATATCTTTCAAAAGTATCTTTTCACCCCCTCTGTCTATAAAGGTACTCAGTGCTTACCCTCTAAGAATCTAGATGGAAAGGACACCTGGGTGGCTCAGCAGTTGAGCTTGAGCTTCTGCTTTTGGCTCAGGTCATGATCCCAGAGTTCCAGGATCCAGTTCCGCTTTGGGCTCCCTGCAGGAAGCCTGCTTCTCCCTCTGCCTATGTCTCTGCCTCTTTGTGTCTCTCATGAATAAATAAATAAAATCTCTCTTAAAAAAAAAAAGAATCTAGATGGAAGATTCAAATGTAGAGGGTGAGATCTGAGTTTGGTCCTGCACCTTAGCAAGAGTTGAGAGGGCCGAAGCACCTCTATCAGCAGAACCTTCCCAAAAGTGAAAGTTCAATGGGAAGTGCTCTCCAGCCCACAGACTTTTTATACAGTGAAGAAGCAGAATAAATGAGGAGAGGAGATAAGGAGGGGGCAGCACTGAGCCACATAAAATGCAGAGGAGACCTACTTACCCATCAGGAAAAACACATCAGTTTGGGGGATCCCCTGAGACAAAGCTGTCAGACTGTGGAATTAGTGACAGTGCACCACCTTCTGGTGAGCCTAGATATTGTACAATTTCCTGTGCTTTGAATTCTTAACTCTTGTTCCTGTTTAGAACTCATAAGGTTATCTATCTTTCCAAGTTAGCACGCTGGTTCCATAGCATCTCCCAGACCAAGAGTAGTCCAGAAAAAACTATTACAATGATGAAATGTGTCTTCAGCAGCTCCCACTTTCTTATTCAATTTGTTCTCTCCACCTTTGCCCTTCCACCCATTTGGCCACCTGAGCCCAATGCTCTTAATTCATATTTGTGTATTCATGACTTACTGAGTCACTTTCCCCAGTAATAGTTGTATTCTAAGGAAGATCAAAGCGAATGAGCATTGATAATATCCATCCTACATATTCATTCAAATGGGTATTGGGCATCCACTGTGTGCAAGCTATGATCCTATCTTCCAGGATCTCGTAACCTATTAAAGAAAGTAAAAATGTACCAAAATAAATGCACTTCCACAGTGCAAGGGGACAATCAGATGCACAGTAAAGACTAGATTCTGGAGAAATTCTGGAAATAAAAAATACCACTTATGATTGGGGTGGTCAGAAAAAGTGGTATTTGACCTAATATTTTAACATTTTCATAGGAGGAGGTGGAGGAGAAGAATATCTTGTGAAAGGAATAGAACACAAAAAGCATAGACTAGGGAAAAGACAAGACCTGCTTGCTCATGGAATATTTCAACCAGAGCATGTCAGAGTATAATGACAACTAAAGTGTGATAATGTTATAAAGTCTCTTTTTAAAATTCTGTCCTCTCAATCATCTCATGAGGTAGGTATTATTACTATAAGCCTATTTTACAGATGGAGAAACTGAGTCTAGAAAAGGTTTAATTACTTGCCTTACGAAGATTCTATAGCTGGAGAAAGAAGGACTTAGACCCAAGGATTCTATCTCCAAATTCCAGGCCATAGCAAATGTGATTAGCTCAGAAAGGGAGACGGCAACCATTCTGTGAAGGACAAGCTAAAATATCAGGTTAGTGGTGAGATTTCAGGCCCCATGACAGGAGAGTGGAGCTCCCCTTCTGTGGAGGTGACCAGATGCGATCTTCTTTGTCTCCTCTCTTCCAGACAGGGGCTGACTACTTACTGGTCATTATCTTTCTTCTTTTTAGAGACACACCCTGAGCAATGTAACCACAGAGGAACTGGCACGCAACATAGGAAAGTTGGGGTTTTTTTTCTCCCCAGTGCATTTATCTGTTTGTTTGATTTCCTGCTAACCACATTATATGTTATTAGGCCTTAGGGTGCCTTGGTGAATTAAAACGATCCAGTCAAAATGTATGATTAAAAGACTGAGCAGCAATAATAACAGCATAATCATAGCATGCATTCATATCCCACTTTAGCATCTGTTATCTCATTTACTCACACGAAATCAGCAGCACACTGAAATAGGAACGACAGAATGTAGCAATCCAATTTTACCGATGGGAACACTGAAACAGAAAGGTTAGGTGGTTTGCCTGGGGCCACACAGTAAGTTATTGGAACTTACACCAGCTATCTTAACACCCAAGCCAGTCTCCTTTTCACAGTAGTCCAGTCTCTCAGCTCGGGCAGGCTGTGGAAATGAGAGGGACCATGCGGTACCATCTGCCTCCGCCTCCCAGGAGCTGGGAGTGAACCGTGGACACAGGCACCCGGGCCCAATGCCATTCTTTAATGGCATATGATGCTAGTTTTCAAAGTAAACCTCACAAACTGAATTCTGGAATGCTGAACCATGTCATGCACCATAAGAACACTGCATAGGTGCCAAGAAATGATGGCAAGAATAATCACTTAGAAACAAGTCAGAGGCTGGGACAGATATCTTCACCAGCCTGACCTCGGTTGAGTACCTTTAGGCAGAATAGCTACTCACTCTTGACCAGGTAAACCCTGGAATTAACAAATCATCGGTAATATTTATCCTAGTATCCAAATGCTGGACTGTCTCCAGTTAACTAAGTTTGTTTTCCCCTTTCACATCCCAGGATATTGTGGAAAAACTCCAAGCTATCAAATGTGAAAGTAACAACAACATCAAGTAACATCTACTAAGTTCTTCTTTGTGTCAGGTCCTAGCCTAGGCACCTAAATGCTATGCCATCATTGACCCTTCTAGTTGTAAGTGTGAAATATATCTAAGAAAGACCATGAGGGGAGTATTTGGGAAAATAGCAATACTATGTTTAAAATATATACTGAGTCTGGAGTTATCCAATCCTGCTTCACATCCCAGATCTGCCTCCCACTCTCTGAGTGATCATGGACACTGATTTAACTGCCCTGAACTTCAGTCCCTGCATATGTAAAATTGAAGGATCACACTTCATTCATAGGGTTGTTGAGAAGACTACAGATGATATACACAGGGTTAAGTATATTCTGGTCAATGGACAGTACTGTATAACCTTACTTCTCTTCATCTTGCATGTGTGTCTTTGCTCTCCTTTACCCAGGCTCCATCTCCAACTCAATGACTTGATATCAAGATAAAAACAAATTTTGGGAAGGACAGGGAGGAAGTTTAATGAAAATCATCTCACAAAATTTGAAAAGAACAGAACTTGCACTCAGTTAAAAAATGATAATGCCTCTTATGACAGTCCCAGAGGGTTCAGGAGGGGGAAGACAGTAGACATGATGGGTGTCTGATGGTTACTAGCAAACTCAGGTGTACATACAGTCAAGCTTTCTGTGCCTGCCCCCGGTCCAGCACAGGAGCAGGGTCTGTGACAAGGCTGTCAGCTCATGAACACCATTCCTGACCTCACCTCTCACTGACATCATTTGCCACCCAAGCAGGCAAGAGGCTCAAGATGAGCAGGCTTTCTGACCAGAACCACAGGCACAACTCCCAGTGATCACCTATGCCTATGAATATCAACTCACTTTCATCTACCTTTCCTAACATGAGCTTTAGAAATACTGTCCCTTTGAGAAAAGATCTTAAAAAAATTGATACATAAAGAATGTCTCTAGAGAAATGGGGATCTAAAAGAGCTTGGTTGATGCATTTTCATTCTTTCCACCACCCCTCACCAATCACCATGAGAAATAGTTGGTCTCTTCCATCAAGGAGCTCTCAGTCTTGAGGGACATGCTGCTCAATAACATCAGAGCCTGGTAATAAAGATGTGCCCAAGGCACTGTGTATGGAAAAGGGGAAAACTGAATGCCAACCACCCTGCTCACCCCCATCCAGAAATATTTCTTGGCCTGTTGCATATGTATAGATGGCTGCATCCAGCTGAAACTCTGCTTGTTCAGTCTGGTCAGGCTCTGACTCTCAGTTCCCTGGCCCTCTGGCTGTACCAAAATTCAGAAAGCAACATACGTTTATAATCTGAAAGGAACCCTAGATATCATCTTGTCTGACCTTTTTCTTTCTCAAACGGAGTCCCAGAGAGCTAATGACTTCTCCTAGGTTGCAAAGATGGTGGATCAAGAAGTAGGACACAGGTCTCCCATCCACCACAGGAGACAGCATGTTATGTTACAAGTGTTGTCCTATCTCATATGTGGTTCTTCAGCCTCCGCAGGGAGTTTGCAATCGTCTCCTTTGTAAAGTCATTTCCCCACAAGTCCCTCCACTGCTCTGAAAAGCCTAACTAGATGACTAGAAGCATTAGTTAATTAGTTAACAAGACACAGCTCTAGAGTTTAATTCAAGGAGAAATGATATAATTAATTTATTCTATCTATACTCTAGACTTACTGAAATAACAAGCTGTACTATATTAACTATCTTGGGTAGCCTTTCTGAAGCACTCCTCAAAATGATAATGGGCATCAGGTCTATAAACAATAGGACAGAGGGGAAACCTCTTGGGTCCAGCATTATATTACTGGTCAGGTTCTATGTAAACTCCTCCACCCCTTAGAGCTGAATCACTGGGAGGAAACCAGCTTTCTGGAACTGCATACTGTGTCCTTTGGCAGTTGGGGATGATAATGATACTCCTTTTGATCGATCCCTACACATGGGTTCTTCATGAGCTGTATTTTCCCAGGCCTCCCAAGGAAGCAGTGTGGTGGAGCCGAGCACTGGTTCAGGAGTCAGGCAGCCTGAACAGGAAGGAATGCAGTTCCTCTGCTATGCAACTTACAGCAAGTAGAATTCCCCAAGTCTGTACATCTTCTTCTGTAAAATGGGGATAATATTACTAATTTAATCAGGATACTGTAAGAATTAAGTAAAATATTTGAATAAAAGATCTGGCTTATATTAGGGGGCCCAATAAGTATTAGTTTACTGCCCGTTCCATTAAAGGGGGGGACATGAACAAATGAACATCCCTATTTCTATTTAATCCCTAAACCTGATTTGGCTGGAATCTGAATATTTCTTCTCTCCTTAAGTTCTTAGCTTCCCTTTTATAAAAAGGACATCTTCCTATTTTCCAGACAATAACGTAACAGAACTAGTCATGTTCCCTGACTAAACTATCATACTATCATGTAAAAGTATGATTTACAACAAAAGCATTTTAACCGTAGAATTAATCCCATGTAAAGAATATAACTTAAGAGAAAGATATGCAGGATAACGAAGTAACTACTTTGTATCGGAAAATTTAAGTACATTATTTCACATAACCTTATAACACACCTGGGAATAGGGTACCTATTGCTACCCTATTTTACAGATGTGGGTTGGCAAACTTAAGTAACTCAAACCAATGTAGAAATTCAGTAGTAGAGCTGAAATGTGAAACCATGTCTGTCAGACTCCAGAGTGTACTTTCCATTTATGCAGCATTCTAACTTTCCTTGGAGGAAGGTGCTCCCTTTAGCGAGCAGAACGAACCACTGAAACTCTTCAGGAGAAAATGCACAAACATAAGTCATGCTCAATATGCCGAATCTTCCTGGGCCCACTGGCTTAGTGATCTTCCTTTCTTTGGAATTTTAGATGATCAGGTGATGGATTTATGCCAGTGACCACCAGAGGGGGATAACAGCTGGCAGAGTGCACAGTGCATGTGCATGCATGTGTGTGCAAACATACACACACACACACACACACACACACATGGTTTCCCCAGTAGTCTACCCAAAACAATAACATCAGATTAACACTCACAGAGATCCCCTTCTAAAACAAAGACCCTTGAATAAAGAGGGCTTCCTTTTGCCCCTCCACGACTGCCAAAGTCAGCCAAGTCTGAGCACACTTTGGGAGAAAGAAGAAAAAGCAGGCATCCCTACCTCAGGCAAAGGATAGTCCCATCTCAGAAAGAATAAAAATAAATCTGATCCACTGAATCTTATACTCAAAGAACACGGAGTACACAGTTAAATGGACTTGGAATGAAAAACAAGGATTTTTGAAGTCTTGGTTCAACCACACCAGTTGTATGGTCGTGCCCAAGTCCCTTTATGCCTCAATCTTACCTTTCCTCACATGTAAGTAGGGATCCCAACACTCGCTTTGCAAGGTTATTGTAAAGACAGCATGAAATGAGGTGAGGCAAAGTGCTCTGTAAACTATAAAGGCTCTATAAATGCCAGTAGCTCTTATTGGTATGATAATCACGATTATTCACTTAGTAGTGATGCTCAAACAAGAGCAAGGCCTTATCCTGAACTACACAAGGTCTGATGCAGGAGGAACAGGCCTTGAAATGTATGGAAGGGAAGCAGAACGAACAAGGGAGGTAACAAGCAACAGTCTAGCAGGAAGGGTCCAGACTCTTCACACAATATATTTTTTTAGATTTCATTTAAATTCAATTAATTAATATATAGTGTATTATTAGTTTCAGAGGTAGAGTTCAGTGATTCATCAGTTGCATATCACACCCAGTGCTCATTACTTCACGTGCCCTCCTTAAAGCTCATCATCCAGTTACCCCATCCTCCCCTCCAGCAACCCTCGGTTTATTCCCTAGAGTTAAGAGTCTCTTACAGTTTGTCACCCTCTCTGATTCCGTCTTGTTTTATTTTTCCCTTCCTTCCCCTATGATTTTTTGTTTCGTTTCTTAAATTCCGCGTATGAGTGAGATCATATCATTGTCTTTCTCTGATTGGCTTATTTCACTTAGCATAATACCTTCTAATATTTCCTTCATAATATTTCCATCCACATAGTTGTAAATGGTAAGATTTCATTTTTTGATGGCTGAGTAATATTCCATTGTGTATTTATGCCACATCTTCTTTATCCATTCACCAGTCAATGGGCATCAATAGTTAGGCTATTGTGGACATTGCTGCTATAAACACTGGGGTGCAGGTACTCCTTTGGGTCACTGCATCTGTATCTTTAGGGTAAATACCTCATAGTGCAATTGCTAGGTCATAGGGTAGCTCTATTTTTAACTTTTTGAGGGACCCTCCACACTGTTTCCCCGAGGGGCTGCACCAGCTTGCTTTCCCACCAGCAACTGCACAATGTTTTTGTGTTCTTCCTGACTGTCTCCTCTCTGTCCTCTTTCAGAGGAGGCCCACCAGCCTATTATGAGTTTCGGAGAACTCTGTAACAAATTGCCACAAACCAAATGACTTGAAACACAGAAATTTGTTCCCTTACAATTCTAGAGGCCAGAAGTCTGACATCGAGGTGTTGCAGGAACCACTCTTTCTGAGCGTCTCGGGAAAAGATTTTTCCTTGTCTCTTCCAGCTCCTCGTGGCTGCCAGAATTTCTTGGATTCCTCAGTTTGTGACTATATCACTGCAATCTCTGCCCCTCTTCTTCACATAACCTCTTCTATCTGTCAAGTCTTCTGGGTGTCTCTTATAAGGACCCTTGTCAGTGGACATAATTCAGGATGACCTCTCCATCTCAAGATTACATCTGCAATTGCCATTTTCCCCAACAGGGTAACATCCATATATTCTGAAAATTAGGACATGTCCTGTCTTTCAGGGGATCACCATCTGACCCCCTTCTAAGCCAAAATGGAACAAAATAAAAAACACAAAACCGTATGGACCATGTGAGGCTGCACTGCGGGACAGGCAGTTGAGATGCTAGCCCTATCCCAAAGAAGGGAGAGTGTGAGATCTGAGTAACCTGAAGCACAGAAAGCAAGTTAATTCTGTCTGGGGAGGACAATGGGTGGGCTTCCTAGAGGGGGTGATATTTGAACTGAGCTTTGAAGGATAGGTTTTGATGGAGAATAGTAAGAAAAGGGAAAAGATAGAAATTTGAGTGGAGGAAATGGCAAGACAAACATACAGAAGTTGAAAAGGGGTATCTGGGGAGTGGGGGAGGAAAAGAGAGAGGGGAAAGAATGAGATGAAGGGAGCTAAAGGTAGAAATGCCTCACACAGAGTCCCAAGTGAAGCAGAGAGAAAGCTAGAAAGCAGCTGTGGTTGATTCTACTCCACTGCCCTCACAGATTTGCTTCACTGTTTCCATCCGGGACCTGCAAAGGCTTGCTCCCTACTCCAGTGGTATAAAAGAATAGTTGTTCACCCTGTCTAGACTACTCCTAAAACAACACCCCTGCCCCTGACTGGGATGTTCTCAGTTCCACAGAAAGGCACAGCTTCAAGGATGGCACCTGGCTGACAAAGACCAACACACAGACCATCAATGATACAATGCCGCAGCAGAAAACACGGCAACCCCCGCCCGTCCCCATGCCTCAGGACTCAGACAGTTGGACCCAGTTAATTGAAATATAAGCTCCAGGCAATAGGACTTATCCAAACACCAAGAAAATAGCAGGAGGATGCTAACAGCATGCAAATAGAGGAGATGGAAGCCCTTTAAGACAATAATGCAGTTTGGGCAAGCCAGGTACAGACAGCACTCAACCCAGCACATACCCCCACCCCTACTCCTTCCTCACCTCCTTCTGGCTCTCTCCTCCCCCATCCCATGGCACCTGGACAGGTCTGATTTGCTCTAATAAAAGCAGCCTCAGCCCCAGGGAGCCTGCAGGAGGAACACAGCTGATTTCACCTCTTTAACCCTGGAACTAGGAAAACAGCCGAGCGCTGACTCTGGCCTTCCCTGGGGAGGATCCCAGAGCTTTATCTGGAGTTGCACGACCTCTAGGAACCTCTGCACAAGTGAGATAAACCCATGCCCAAGAGGAAACCTACTTATCTCCCAACAAAGCATCTTTGCAAATCACTTTTTTTTTTTTTTTTTTTTTTTTTGCTTCTCAGGGAAGGGAGTATTTTTAAAAATAATAGCCACAATAACAGTAATAATTATCATCATCAGCTGATGCCTGCATCCTGGTCAGTGCCTTGGGGAAGGCGGTATGGGGGCCTGCAGGGCAGGATTGTGCTGGGACTGTGTGTGACTCATGTGCCAGGGTGGACAGCTTCCCCGAGGGTCCTGAGCCCCATGTCTGGTTTGAGAGATACGGCAGCCACCTCTCTTCATACAGAATAAACAAATGATTAACTGTCTCATTAGCGACTGTGCGGGAAGACACACAACTCACGTCCCGGCGGGTGGTGCAGCCAAGAGATTTATATTATTTAACAATAAAAGCAAAACAAACATGGCCTTCCTCCGCTGCCTGCCTGCATGGGGCCCTTGTGCTAGAGCAGGGCAGTGGCACCTGGCTCGGACAAGGCTTCTAGCCAGAAGGAGGGAGCAGGTGCCGACATACCTTCCTGGCACTTCAGGGCTGGTGTTCGGATGGGAGTAGGGGTGGGGGTGTTGGAATGCAAGGAGGGAGAGAGGGAACAAGACTGCTCAGAAATGCAACACAATTTACTCAGGAACTATGTGTGGCCTGCCACTCTTTGGGAAAGAGAACAGACCTGAAAGTCAGGGGACTCCTATTCCAGCCATAGTTCCAACCCACCTAGATGTGTGAGGAGTTGGGGAAATTCCACCTTGGTTTTCACAACCTATAAAATGGGAGAAGGTTTTGTTTTGTTTTGTTTTTTTAAGTTCTATAAGAATGCAGATTGCCGTTATTGCTGCTTTTTTATCACACTGTAAAAAGCAGTTAAGAGAGTAGACACTGAACTCAGACTTCCTGGGGACAAATCCCAGCCCTACATCCTAGTTGAATGACGTGGGGCAATGAACATCTCTTTGTGGGCTGGCTGTGAAATGAGTATGCCGATTACATTTACCTCTTAGGATTAAAAAAGGTAATTCCTGAAGAGCATTAAATGCCTAGCATAGGGGAGGAGGCATTCAAAGTGTCAAAGATGTTACCACATTTATCCTTATTCTTCACCAATGCCCTCATTTTGAACAGACGCCCAGATTTACACTTCTCAGAATTCGTTATGAATTATTGCTCCTACCTCTAAGCTTTACTCTACTTTTCCCTCCTATCCCAAAGAAAGAAGTTATTTCCCATCTTTTTTTTTCCCCAAAAAATAGGATTCCCTCTTCCCTCCTCTGGGGTTTTGATCTGAAAATCACCTTCTGCTTTTGCTGTTTTCAGATCCTTCTATTCTACTGGCTCTGGATCCCCTGTTTCTACAAACATGTTGAAGCCTCACATCCTACTAACAACCCTGTATCAACCATGTCTGCCCCCAAGCCAGCATCCTTCCTCTTCCCTTCCCTTCCCCTCTGAAGAGTGTAATCTATATTTCTTGCCTCTACCTTGCAGCTTTTCATTTTCTCTCCTGGCTTCTACCCCCCACCACTCTACTGGTGGCAAAAGGCACAAAACAATCCATCTTGTCAAGTCTGTCTCAGGACCTCTCTTCCAGGTTTCGAGTTAAGTTATCCATGGCATGTGGCATTGCTGACAAACCTCTTGCTGAAGTCTTCCCTTCTCTTGGCCTCCTGGGTCCTGCTCTGCTCTTGTTCTCCTCCCTCTTTTCTGTCTACTTTCCCTCTGCCTCTTTCACTAGTTTCTCATCCTGGCCCATAAGTGTTGTCCACCAGGGGATGGGCCTTGGTAACATCTCTTCTGGCATATGCTGCATATACCAAGTGCTTGAGCACCCTGAGCAGGGTCACACCCCAAAGTGTGCTAAGGCAAAGGGCTTGCAGCTGACAGACTGTTTCCAAAGGCTGTGAGACTAGGCAAGTGTTCTTCAACTGACTAATCACCTAATATCTTATATCAGGCCACTTCATACATGTACAACAACTCCTCACCTGGTAGGTATTTGGTGAGGTGGTTGGTGAGCCTATGACCAGGTTTCTCTGGGACAGTCTTACCTACTTCATGGAGCAAGCAACATTTCTGGTGCTTATGGAACCCCAAAATTTATATCTGCTATATAGTTCCCTTTTGAACTCAAAAGCAAATGTTCAGCTGTTTCATGGACAATTCCACCTGGATGTCCTACAAAGTCCTCAAGTATATCTGAATCTTTCCCCCATAATACCTTGTCTATCTTGGTTACAACATCACTACTCACCCTGATACTATAAACAGAAAATTCAGGATTGTTTTCAACCCCCAATTAACTCTCTTGTTCCCTTATTTCTAGAGAACTACTGTGTCCTGTCAATTTTACCAACAAATATCCAGAGAATATTTCCCTCCCTTTCTCCCTGTCCACCTTGCCACTGTCCTAGCAGGTCCCATCAGCTCCTTGTCCCCCAGTTCTTTAATCAAGTCCACCTTCAACACCAGCCACCAGAGAGATCTTTCTAAAATGATCTATTTGTAGAATTCCTTCATTCTCCATATACTTCCTGTACCTTAAAACCTGTCCTCTCCTATTTTCTCTCCATCAGAACTTTTAGGTGGTGTTTCACTGGTTAATGTATACTCAGAAACCACCTGGGAAACTTGTTAAAATGCAGATTCCCAGGTCTTCATCATAAAAAAATCTAAGGCGAGAGCTCTCTGTGAGTCTAGGAGACTGAATCTTTAACAAGCACCCTGGAGGATTTTCATGCCAGTTCTACACAAATCAAGCTTTTAGAAGCTCTGAAAGGAAGCCACAGTAGAGTTGCGAAGAACTTTGACATCAGGTCACCATTTGGCTGGATTCCAACTCCTCCACAGGGAGCTGTTCCTCAAAGTATGATGCTTTCTTTACTCTCCATGCCTTCATTTCTTCATCCAATGTATAAGGGTGATAACAACAATCCAACCCATATATTGAATACTTATCACATGTCAGGCACCACTTTAAGTGCATGGACCCTGGGAATCATCATAACATAGGAAGTAGATGCTATTACTTAACTGCACTTCCCAGATGAGGAAACTGAAGCACAGAGAGTAAGTTGCCTAAGGTCATAGGGCTAACAAGTGGCAGAGCTGAGTTTTGAATGCAGATCCATGCTCACAGCCATCACCCACAAATTTGTCGTGGAAATGACATGACATAACTTACAGGAGACACTTAGTATGTTGCCCTGAACATAGTAAGAGCTACATAAATGGCAGCCATTTTTCCTGAGGTTATTATTAGTACTAATACCATCATTACAGAATCAACATTATATTTTCCAGTTTGAAAGGCAGCAGAGTGTCATGGTTGAACAGACTCTAGCAAGCTGCTTTATCCAATACAATAGTCACTAGCCTCATGTGCCTATTTAAATTTAACAATTAAAATTAAGTAAAAAGTAAATTTCAGTTCCTCAGTCACACTAGCCACATTTTAAGTGCTCAAGGGCCACAGGTAGTTAGTAGCTACTATATTGGAAGTGCAAATTTAGAACACTGTCATTATAGAAAGTTCTATTGGACAACACTGCTCTAGAGGTAGACACTGCTGGAATAAAATCCTGACTCTGATAGTTGAGGGCTCTTTGTAATGATAATTTACCTCCCTGTGACTCAGTTTTCTCACCTGCAAAACTGGGATAAAAACAATACCACTTCATATGGCTGCTTTGAAGAACATATGAGTTAATATAATTAATGTACTGAGAATATAATATATACTCTGGTAAATAGTAGGTAATATATAAGTGCTTTTGTTTATTACTATGGAGATAGTGGTATCATTAGTAATATTATCATTTATACTTGAGCCACTTGGAACAACAAGCATTGACATTTAAATCTTTGTATCTTGCCTAAACCCAAGATGTCCTTAACCCCCACCTTCTTACTTCCCATTCACCTCACAAACTCCTATACTTCCTCTGAAGCACACTGAACTAGTGATTTTTCTCTCCACACCTTTCTCCAAAGCTCTCTTACCCCTGGCACAATTCATTGCTTCTCAAGCCTCCAAATTCTGGTAGCCATGCCTGCTATTTCTGCCCTCCATGCCCCTGAATTCAAATTGCTTTACATTCCCACTCCTGTTGTGCTCCTTTGAAATATCTTCTAAGATCCACAAATCTCATTAGCAATAAAAACGGACACCCATTTTGGAGGACAGGCCACTGTATGTCAGCAAATGAAGCCTTGCAAACACTTTCACGATAAAAAGTACCCAGAAAGAGAAGTAAATGAAATGTTTTGCCTTGGGTACCATGTTCATCACAAACCCCTGGGCACCAGCATGTATGACCTTTAGAAAAAAATCACACTGGCTGAAATGTCTCTGTATTGTTCTTTGCATGGCAATGAATTACTCTGGATGGAGATGAAAATTCCTCTTGAGTAATTTCTCAAATATCTGAGTTAGGAAGCCCAGGAGTTTGGGACAAGAAAGGGAATAAAAGGTGAACAGTATGGTTTTGTTTTCACAGATCATTTGCTGCTCTGAGTGTATCCTATAGAAATAGCAAACTTTTAAAAAAGAAGAAACTTGCCAAACTTTAGAAGAAAGAGGGTTTGATGTGAGTATAGTGTCTAAGCCAGAGTACTGTGGGAGCCAGATCATCACTACTTACCAGTTCTGTAACCTCAGCCATGGCCCTGAAGCCCTTCTGTTTTCCCACATGTGAAATGGAGGCAGTACTCTACCTTGTAGAAGAGGGATGAGGATTAATGCATGAGCACACTTCTCACAAGGCACACAAACAGTAGACCCTGAATCAGTGGCGGCCACTATAGTTACTAAGTTCTACCAAACCCATCCTTCCAAGGAAATCACAAAAAATTTGTAATGAATCAGGCAAGTGGAGAACAAATAGAAATACATTCCTGTGATACTGAGACTGAGATTTACAGGACCACAAGTAAGCAAACATGAGTCTCCAAAGTAACTACAACCCAACCAGATTGTACACATATCTATTTGCAAAGGCCATTTAATGTGAGTCCTACAAAATCTCTACAGGTTAATAAGTCAAGTTACTATACAAGGGGGCATGTAGACAATCAGAAACAGCTGGAGGCTTTTAGCTACTGCAAATCTCTCTCTTTTGGTTATCTCCAGACAACAACCAAGCCTAAGTCTCCCATATTTGAGTAAAACTGCTATTCTGTCCTATTTTCCTCTCTTCTCACCACCTGGCCTCCTCTTGGTCATAGCTGCTTGTTGAGTGCAGCAGTGTCTACCTTCTCTTCACTTCCTGTCACTCAGTCATGGTCTATATTCCATGGAAGCTGCCCTCACCATGCCACCAGTGGCCTCCTTTCTATTTGTCCTGACCAGTGAGCAGCTGTCCTGGTCTGTGACAAAAGAAATCCTAGAAATGACCCTCACTCTTGTCTAATCCCCTCTCCTTCTAGTGTAGGCAGGGTTAGGATGAGACATCCCTGTCATTATTTTAATGGTGTTATGGGTCAAACTGTGTCTCATCAAAATTCACATTTTGAAGCCCAGTATCTCAGAATGTGACCTTATTTGGAAATAAGATTGTTGCAGGTATAATTAATCATGGTCATTAGGGTGGACCCAAATCTGGTATGACTGGTGGCCTTATAAAAAGGGGAAATTTGGACATGGAAACATCCAGAGGGAAAATGTCACATGAACATGAAGACAGGAATCTCTCCATAAGCCAAGGGGAGAGGCCTGAAACAGATCATCCCTCATAGTCTTCATAAGGCCCCAACTCTGCCAACACCTTGATTTCAGACTTCTAGCCTCCAGGCAATAAAATTTTGTTGTTTAAGCCACTCTGCTCATGGCACTTTGTTATGGCAGCCTTAGCAAACTAATACATATGGCAAAAGAGAGATTACCCATGTAGACCAATTTACTCATATGAGCTCTTCAAAGGCAGAGTTTTCTCCACTTAATAATAAATAGGAAATCAGAGAGTTGGAACATAGGTAGGATTTGATACTCCAATGCTAGCCTTGAAGATGGAGGAGGCCATAGGCCAAGGAATGCAGGCAGCCTTTAGTTGCTGAGAGTGGCTCTAGGCTGATTGCAAGTAAAGAAATGGGGACTCCAGCTATCCAACTGCAAGAAAGTAAATTTGGACAATAATGGACATGAGGTTAGAAGTAGGCTCTTCCTGGAATTTGCAGATAAGAGTCCAACTAGTCAGTGCTTTAATTTTAGCCTTGTGAGATCCTAAACAGAGGACCCATCTGAACCTGCCTGAACTTCTAATCTACATAACTGTAAGCTAGCAAATGCATATGGCTTGAAGCCACACTAAAATTGTAATAATTTGTTATAGCAGCAATAGAAGACTAATTCAGATAGGGGTTTTTTTGGTTTTTTTTTTTTTTTTATGATAGTCACACAGAGAGAGAGAGAGAGGCAGAGACATACGCAGAGGGAGAAGCAGGCTCCAGGCACCGGGAGCCCGATGTGGGATTCGATCCCGGGTCTCCAGGATCGCGCCCTGGGCCAAAGGCAGGCGCCAAACCGGGGTGCCACCCAGGGATCCCTAGAAGACTAATTCAGACTCCACCCCTCAGATCTCTTGCCTGAGGGTTCTTCTTTCAGGAAAATGTGAATTCTGGGCTCTTACCATAGACTACAACAACTTTGACTAAGTCTTCTTTATGCCTTCCTGCCTCAATTTCCCCACTGGTCAGACAATTCTGGTTCCAACAATTACAGCACTACTAGCTAAAGTCAGAAAATAGCAAAGGACCTGGAAGTAGAAGGAGTTTCACTGAACTTCTCTCTTTAACCTGAGGTACAAGAGCTTTTCCAGGCTGTTGAAGCTCCCTGGTTCCCTCTGATCGTTCCACCTGCTGGAAAGAACTATTTTCTTTTATATGCCCATGTTTACCATCTTCAGCTCCCCCTACAACTGAGTTTTTTTTTTTTCATGAGTCACAGGGTCAAGAGTGCTTGTTCTACTCAATGCTGAACAGCATGGTACCTCCCACAGGCAAATCTTGGCAGCCAACAATGGGACAACAAGTTGCAAAGTCACTTTAGAAAAATGGAAACAGGCCAGCCCTGGTGGCTCAGTGGCTTGGCCTCACCTTCAGCCGCAGGCATGGTCCTGGGGACCCAAATGGGTCCCGCATTGGGCTCCATGCATGGAGCCTGCTTCTCCCTCTGCCTGTGTCTCTGCCTCTGTGTGTGTGTGTGTGTGTGTGTGTGTGTCTCCCATGACTAAATAAATTTTAAAAATCTAAAAAAAAGAAAGAAAAATGGAAACAGCACTGAAGGCACACATCAAGGAAAGAGGAGCTAAGACGCATCAAAAAAAGAAAACCCTGAGTGTTTGAAGATGGGTCTGGCAAACCCTACACACAGCAAGGAGCAGACCTGCAAATGAGCTGCAAGAATTCCCATCTGGAAATTTCACAGGGTGAGTCAACTTGACTGGTATTATGAATATGCCAACCATAGGATGTAACTTCCAGGAGCAAACTCCTTTTCTTTCGTATTACTTTTTCTTCAAGTTCCAAATTCACCTCTTCTGCAGGTCTCATGAGTGCCTCTCACACAACACATCCAAAGTGAATGCATTATCTCTTCCTGCCCTATAATGGTGCCGCCACTCTCTCTGAACACTTACAGTAAAATCTTGTCTGTGGAAAAAGTATGGTTTTGGGTTCAAATCCTAGCTCCGCCCCTCACTCACTTACTGACTTCTAAATCTGAGTTTTTTCATCTGCAAAGTGAGCATAATAATATTTATCAGTAAGAAATATTGTGAAGAAACAATGTAAATCCAACTCTTAAGAGTCTATGACTTCTATGCTTAAAGTTTTTCAGATGGCTCTCCCCTCCCTACCATTTTAAAAACAGATTATACCCCATAAACATCCTCTCCCTCCACTTTGTCTTTCTTTGCTGATGTTTGCCCACATGATTACTTCTGTTTAAATCCCATCAATTTTCCAAAGTTCAGCTAAATTTTCACATTATCATTGGAACCTTCCCTTATCTCTCAAGTACAAGTAATCTCACTCATCTCTGAGGGAACATCACTTTGCTTATGATGGGTTTTGGAGGGTACTCATCCTCAATTTAAGCTTCTTGAGGTCAAGTGCTGAGTCCAATTCACCTTAATTTTCCCTTGTGCTAAATTCCCTAGACTTTAGGGAACATCACATTGTTTATGATGGAGTTTTGAGGGTACACATGCTCAAGTAAGCTTCTTGAGGTCAACTGCTGAGTCCAATTCACCTTAATTTTCCCTTGTGCCAAACTCCCTAGACTTAGGAGGAATCTATAAATGTCATTTGAATGATAACTACATGAACACAGAGTCCCCTATGTATACTCTGGGAAATACAGAACTACTACCCAGGAGAAAACTGCATGCTTTCCTACTAGTCTGTTTCAGAGGCTTCCATGTTTTCTAAATACATTAAATCAAGACTTAAGATGATGGATTCCAGTCACCTATTTTAAAATAATAATTCATTTAGTATAAGTTCACTATAAATCTAAACACCTTTTAAAGAACAGAAAAGAATGGAGTCGAATACAATGGCAGGGGGATAAAGCAGATGCTAATAGCTTTAGACCTACAATTCCCACAACTCTCTTTGGTGAACACAAACTCTAAGTGCCCCGAGGGAAACAACAAAAACAATAAAATTGGGTCCCCAAAGTTGCAATCCATCTTTACAAAGTCAGTACCAAGTGAGCACAACCTTCAGCTGTCTGGTCAAGGTTGGTGGACTAGGATTTATTTCTTTATTGTTCCAAATGGGTTAGTAAAGAATTGTTTCTGCCTAGTGTACCTACCTCCCTGAACAAGAGGCTATCCAGTGCAGCCTTTAAGGTGATATGGCAGAAAAAATTGCACATGGACTGACCCAGAGTACCACTCACCATGAGGGTTCTAGATGGTTTCGCTATTCTTTGGCTATAAATTTGACAAAACAAATTGGGCAAAGGTAAGGTGTTCTGACAAGAGCACTGGATCAGGAGTCATGGGACATTGGGCTCTGGCTTTGCCCCTAGATATCTGATTTAAGAAGTCACTTAACTTCTTTCAGTCTCACTTTTTCTATCTGTAAAATGAGGGGTTTGGGTTAGACTGGTGGAACCACTTGGCAACGGTAATACTGGAGGCATACTTCCAAAAACACTAATATCAATGCCCAGGGCTCATCCCAAGAGATGGGTCAACTGGTACTCAGGTATCAGTTATTCTGAGGCTGAGAATCACTGGGATAGATATTCATCCCTTTCAGTTCTAAAACTCTGTGATTCTATAGGACTCTTTCTAAAAACCAGGAAGCTTCCTTTTTTATCATGTGAAATAAATCTAAGAGAAGAATCTGGCAGAAACCCCAGTGACTTGAGTATAAATATTGACAAGGTATTTTTCATCTCACATTGGTCTACAAACCTATATTCTTTGCAATAAGACAGCTCCAGAGCATTATCATCCCTGGTCATCCCAACATCACTCACACAGTATTAAAATCCAGATCAATCCAGGGTTTGATCCAGAGAATGGGGCAGGAGTCAGCACCAACAAATGGAAGTATCTCTGTGTCTGAGCAGTTTCTTGTGCCAAATGCAGGTACTAATCATCCTGGGTTACTATCTGAGTGACTATCTCTTTTCCAATTTCTTTTCTCTTTAAATTCCACATTCCAGAGATAAAGTTGAGTTTCTTTTCATTGAGTTCATCATCCTGATTAGCTGCTTTGGTGGCTAGTATAGGTTTTGTATCCCCAATACAAAGAAGAAAATTGAGACACTAACAGTACCTAGCAATATTTAAGAGTTTATTAGGGTAGAGTTGGGTTTGGCCTTGGGCTTGAAGTAAACATTGAAGATAAAGTTAGGGAAAAAATTGGTGAAGTGGTTAATGTTATGTGCCAACCTGCCTGGGTCATGTGGTATCCAGATATTTAGTCAAACGTCATTCTGGGTAATTCTGTGAGGGTGATTTTGGATAAGATTAACATTTAAATCAGTAGACTGATTAAAGCAAATTGTACTCTTTAATGTAGGTGAGCCTCATTCAATCAGTCGAAGGCCTGAACAGAACAAAAAACTGATTCTCCCCCCAATAAGAGAGAATTCTTCCTGTCTGATGGCCTTTGAACCAGGACATTGGCTTTTTTTCTTGTCTTTAGTCTCCAAATAAAATGTCAACTATTCCTGGTTATTGGACCTACCTATGGAGACTGAATGATACCATCAGCTCTCCTGGACCTCAGACCTTTGGACTTTGACTATGACCATATTGTCAGTTCTCTAGGTCTCCAGCTTGCTAATTCACCCTGCAGATTTGGGGACTTGCCAGCCTCCATGACATCATGAGCTAATTCCTTATAAGTGTCTTTCTCTATATAAGAGAAACATCAACAGAACATCCTATTTGTTCTGTTTCTTTGGAGAACCCTGACAAATGCAGTTAGGAAGACTGTAGCAGTTACAGTTTGGTATAGGTTTGGGGTTTGGGGTTAGGGCTGGGTTAGAGCTGGGGTTGACTTTGGTCTAGATTATGGTTAGGATTGGTTGAGGGACGGTGAAAGTTGACAAAGGAACAAAATATCAAATATCTTTTCCTAATGTCATTATTGCTGGTATGACCTTGATAAAGAGAAGAGAAATTGATTATTCAGTGACTTCCAAGTCCAAAGTATTATTCTTGACCCTCTTATTTATATTACAATAATGTAAATAATTATTGTGAGACTCAATGATGTGTCACATGTGATATCAGGCATTTTGACTATTATCTCATTTAATCCTTTTAAAAACCCTCTCAAATAGGCATTACCCCCATGTTTTTAACATGACAGGAAACTATGAGCATACTGAGGTGAGGAAACTCATACATGGAGAATGTCATGTTTGAACTCAAGTCTTTCTGACTCCAAAGCCATTTTGGGCTGGGATGGTAAAGAATTGGTAACATCTTCCAAAGGATAAGAAAGCAGGAGGGACCAGCTCTTCCTCAGAGGAAGGTCAAGAAATGCCCCTGGCTAGTGGGTAGAGGTGGGAAGAGGAGACTGTATTGTCTTTCTTTCAGGGCAGCCAAGACACCTGTGTTCTCAGGCTGAGTCCTGATTTATGACTCCCTTCCCTGAGCAAGGCTGGAGGCACACTTTCCTTCCAGGGAAGAATCTGTCCTCCTTCAGCCTAAGCAACATGCAGCCTCTGTCTATCTTCTGCTCTGTGACATCATCAATGAGTTATTTCCCTCCTTCAGAGCAGCCCCTTCTGGGACCTACCCAAAGATGCAATTTCTTTTCTATTTTTCTCCTCTTTCAGAAGCTTCCTTCCAGAGACACATAAATGCCAGATTCATTATATTGCTCTCAGGTAGAAGCCTGTGTTAAAGAGTCTTCAATCAATCGATCTCTTAAATAAAGCTGGCAAAATATTGCACTAACTCTGGGCTTTCTGTTTCCTAATGTAGTCAGAATGGCTGTTTCCCCTGGCCCCGCCTGCTTGGCCAATGAACCCAGCATCTCTCTTTTTTGCCCCCTACCTTCATGGTTTGGCTCATAATAAACAGCCTTATAATATAAGCCAGCCCTTTTATCAGCAGATTTTACTTTCACGTGGGAAAAGACAGGTTGCACAATTCCCGCTTCTCTGCTGGGGAAGTTGAGAAAAAGAAAAGTAAGATGACTTAAATCAGGTGAATCTAGAGAAAGTAACTTCAGCTCTGGTCCCTGGGCATTGCTTCTTCCACCCCTATAAAACCCCAAGAGGTGCTCCTACCTTGTCTTTGACCCTTGGTTCCTTCCTTTCCCCCTCAATCCTTCCCTTACTGGTGCTTTTAAAAACAGTTTTCCCCTTCCAGACTGACTCTCTTTCTGAAGTAATCAAGCAGTTCTGAGGTCCCACAAAATGCATGAGATGTACGGATTATGAAATTGTGGTTCAAATCCCAGCCCTAGCTGGTTGGGCAGGATTTTTAACCACTCCCCTCCGGCCCTCAGTTCCATGGGCCATAACCATGGGTAGCAGCAGAGGCATGGCCTTCAGTGTGTAAGTCTCTACAATGAGCTTCCTATGCCTCTGGAAGAAGCCAAATGGACATGTCTGGAATAATAGCAGATCTGCAGTGTCTTTAGGGGAACAGTGCTTGGGACACCCTGTGAGGGACCCCACAGTCTTCCCCTATGTCCTCTCCAGCCCCTGTTCCAATGTCCTTTTCACTTCCTTCCAGCCCAGCCTTTGAAGAGACATTTAACTTGAGGAAAGTAAGTGTGCTATTTGTGAAATGAGATGAAGTAGATAGATGCTTGCGCTCCCCAGAATGGCCCCCTTGGCCCTCTGAGCTAGCAACCCCTGGCTCCCAATGACTGTACTTCCTGGAACAACACAGGAAGTACCACTTCTAGAGCTGCCAGGAATCAGGTGCCCAGGCCACTCACATGGTGTATATTTATAACTTCTTATGCCTTGACTACAGGCCAAATGTTACATTCACAGCTAATTTCCTATTAATTAGGTGCTGCAGTTCCTTGGCTAAATGAATAACGAGCCAGACAGGAGCCCTGAAGTTCAAAAATGCCACGGACTGTGGCACAAATAGAAGCTGGGTAGAAGAGGGGCAGGGAGCCAAGAGAGGAAAAGGGGAAGAAGAAGAAAATACGCTAGTCTGGGACAGCTTCTGTAATAATTAAATAATTACTTGTTGACTTTATAAGGCCTTTAGAGGACTACTTTGCTGAGCATGTTTCTAACACTTGCCTTTTGGGGTAAGAAGAGAGTTAAGGAGTGTCAAGGCTCTAGTGGAGGGGTAAAATGCTGCCTCAGCCAGTATTTCCCCAAGGGGGTCTCTGAACCTCTGCATCAGCATCACCTGGTCTACCTGAATCAACTACAGAGGAATTGGGGAAACTGCACTTTTTAACACCTCCCCCAAGGTCATCCCTATGGATACTAGAGTTTGGGAAACACTGTCCCAGGGTAACTGGGATTTCTGGGTCATACTGTAAGAGGCGAAAGGGCCTTGGCTAAAATTTATAAACATCTCTAAAGCTCTTAACTACTTACCAAGTACCTCCATGTACTCCTTTCCTTTCTTTCATCCTTACAACCCAGTCTGAGGTAGAGGCTACTGTTATCCTCTAGTGAAACAACTGAGACTTTCAAAAACTAAGTAGCTTGGCTAAGTCAAAGATGGAGGGAGTGGCAGAAGCAGCCTGGCTCATCGCAGGCACTTTGGGTACTGGATCTATTTGCTAAAGACCTCTTCTTCCAGCCTGACCAAATCATCATGTTCTGAGACTCCTGATAAACTTTTGAGCCTGCCATTCAGGCCAATCAGGAGATCCAGCTCTAGGCAACTGGACATGAAACAGTGAACAACCAAAGGACTGATTTGTACACGATAGGATTCCAGAGTATTAACACCATAGCTATGGCATTAGATCCCTTCTTTCCAAATCTAGACTCTATTCCATATTCTATTTTAGAAATTTTGAGCAAGGCAGTTTAATTTCTCTCTGCCTCAGTTTCCCCTTTGTATAATGAGGACAATAGTAGTGAGCCCCTTAATATATTGTTGGAAAGACTGGGATAACACACAGACTGCACCTCCCACAGATTCTAGGTTCATCTATTGAGTCAACCACAGTGATTCAAACCCCACCAACTCTAGATGTCTCATCCTACTCCCCCCCCCCCCGCCAAAGATAATACCTGAATCATCAGCCCAAATACTTCACTTTTGCTTTACGGATGAATCAGATTATGAAGACCAATTCTTTGATAAATGCTCTACAGGACATTTCCTCTTGCACTATGAATGTCCTTCCATAAATAATTAAACTAACTTGGTTACTGAAAGAAGTGATCAAACCCACAGTGGGAGGAAGACGGGAACATTGGTCCAACAGTCTGTCCAGGCACTTCCTGATTCCCTGGAGGGCCATAAGATTGAGAAGAGGAGTGCAGGGATGCCTGGGTGGCTCAGTGGTTGAGCGCCTGCCTTTGGCCCAGGGCATGGTCCTGGAATCCCGGGATCGAGTCCCACATTGGGCTCCCTGCCTGGAGCCTGCTTCTCTCTCTGCCTCTCTCTCGCTCTCTCTGTCTCACATGAATAAATAAAATCTTAAAAAAAAAAAAAGAAAGAAAAGAAAAGAGGAGTGCAGACCCCATTGCTCAAGAGCTTCCTCATCTAGAGATGTGGGTAAAGGGCAAGTGTCCAAGGGTAGGCATTGGATGCAAATTCAGAACTACTGAATGAAGACTTACTAGAAAGCATTTAGATAGACTTTCCTTGAGAGTGTCCCCTGCAGGACAGAGGCAATGGCAACATGGTAGCAAAACAACTAGACAGTAGCAAAACTGTGAGAGATAAATGTGGGAGAAGAAGAAAAATCCATCCCCAACAGTGTAGCACAGGATCTCTTTATCCAAAGAGTGGCCTTTAGTTTTATTTAAGAGTTCCCATGGGATGCACTTCTCTCTTGAACCTAAGCTATTAATCACTTTCTTGGAATTCACTTAGGATGCTCTGACTCCCTAGCCTGAAGTTTTTGCATATGCTTGTTCATGTACTCATGCCCCTAAGGGGAAAATATTTCATTAGGCAGAAAGCCTTTCTCTTACTGCTAGTATTCCTTTTCTCCAACAGTAATACCTGGCTAGTAATAATACCAGTAAAACCTGGCTAACAGGTCCTAATTGGACTGTCTAATGAATCGGGCATTAAAAGACATTTAAGAATAAATGCAAACTTATTACTGTCTAGCAAGAAAATGACTAGAGAGGAGCAGAAAGCAGGTAAGAGGTCTTGGCAAACCTATAAAAGCTTGCACTAAGAGATAAGAATCAGCTGTAACTAGGCAGCTAGGCTTGCAAACAGTTTGTTAGATTTTAGTCCTAATTAACTTCCTCCCATCCCCCAACTCCCCACTCCATTATGTGGGCAATTCTAGCCCAGAGGACCAGATTATTACAGATTATACAACGATGAGGCCATGTCATTCAGAAGACGACTCTGCTCAGATTTCCCAGTGTGTGTGGGGGACGGGGGGTGGGTGGAGGGAGTAAGGGGGATAGAGATGGTTATAAAGAACTATGTATGCTATGAACCTGAGCTGATTTGTTCCCCTGCCTTCCAAATGCAAACTTCTATCATAGATTCCAAGAGAAAGAAGATTAGGGCAGAGGCTGAAATTGAGCAGCAGCTTTGATGTCTGAATGTATCCATAGCCCACATATTTTTTCTTCTCACAGCCATGTCTTCCCTTCCCATCATTGGTTTCCAAACAAATGTGATTGAGGAAGAATTCTCCTTCTGCATTTTTAGAGAGGAACATCTCAGGGTAACTATTTTGTCACATTTCAAGAGGGAAAGGCTAATTAAGCTAGATCATCCCCCCAACAATGCCACCATCTCCACCTCTAAAAGGCAGAAACCTGCTAACCCAACACAATTCAGAGTCACTAACTCCACAATTATTCCCCTTAGGAACAGTTTACTTTTCTTTCTTTCTTTCTTTCTTTCTTTCTTTCTTTCTTTCTTTCTTTCTTTCTTTCTTTCTTTCTTTCTTTTCTTCTTTCTTTTCTTTCTTTTCTTTCTTTCTTTTTTTTAATTTCATATTTCCAAGCTCAAGTAGGCATCTTGTGATTTTTGTCTGTCTTTAAGATGATACCTTTGCAATAATTGTCAGAGGCATTTTCTTATCCACATCTTGCTTGGGGAAGAGTAACTCTGGGTTCAAGGTGTTAGGTCCCACAGGAAAAACGCTGGAGCTCAAATGCCACTGGCTTCTCATAGTGCTTTTCCAGTTACTGCAATCATCTATCAGTTTACCCGCCCCAGCTCCTCCCTTCAGCCCTCCCATCCTCCGACTTCTCTAAGTCTTAGTAACCTATTTCATGAACTGAAGAAAAGAGGCAAAGCTACTTCCCAAAAGTTGTAGCCTCTAGCACTGTGCTGGGCACATGGTCTGCACTGGATAAATAGGTGTTGATTGATTTCTTGATTGATTGCCTCACATTGGAATGCTAAGCATTAGCTCTCTGGTGTGTTGAATTATATACTAGTTCCCAGAAAAAAAAACAAAAACAAAAACAAAACAGTGACTCTGCTAAGAAGCTTTCTCTCAATTAACACTATTGTCCCTTTAATCCACCTCAAAATACTAGTTCTGTCTCCTGAACAAGCTGATTCAAAACCTTTGCATTGAAGAGTTTATTTATTCATTTATGTTAGGGAATGTCACTGAAAAGATGTGACTGCCAACTGACCTGTGAGGTAGACCCAGGCACTCAGGGTTCCTCAGCCAACTCCCCTGGGAGTCCTGGGAACATGGGTTCTGCTTGTCTTTCCCACTTTCAGAGGCTGCTCCAAGGACATGGCCTTGAGATAGTGATGTAATGTTTAGATCACCTGCATGGTATATGTGATTCAAACAGTTAAGACCTCTACATAAACTTTTAAGATGTTGCAGATGGGCGCAGGGAACCATTCAGCTTGCTGCCACCCAAGACAAGCCTCAAATGTAAATTCCCTTTGCTATTATTAAAACTGCCACCTACTAACCTGGTGTGGACTGCATCTTTCTCTAGTCTCTTCCTATTCTCTAAGTACAGGGCCAGTTTCAGTTTATACCTGGGAAGCTCCCCAGAGGGTTGCCAAACTAATAATTTAAAAAATATTCATGAGCAACTACTGTACACCAGAAATGAGGGGTAGTCAAATAAACACACATACACAATTCAGAAGAGGTACCACACATTCATCTAATAATCTCAAGAGTGGATATAAAATTGCAGGGGTGATAAGAGTTCTGAGGAGCTATAAGAACACTCAGAGGGGAACCTGGATGCTCAGTCCAGGATGGTTACCTCAGAAAACACCAGTTGAGCCATGCCCTGGAGGGTGAAAAAGAGGTAAAAACAAGGTGAAAAGGAGTAATGAGGGGCAGAGCAATGGTCTTGACTACAGACCTTTACTTTCAGGTGAGGCACTCCTCCCATCCTCCAATGACCCATGATACAGTAGTAATTCTCCAGCATTTCCTGAAGAAACTATCCAGAGGTGGGAGCACTGGGTCCCCATGCTGTGTTCTCCTTTTCATCTTCATCATCAGCCACACACAGAGTCTTTGCCACACACAGGAAAAGGGTGCTCCCCTTTGGCCTCTACTTTTCATCGCCAGAATCCACTTTTGAGAACTCATTTAGAAGATCCTGAGCCAAGACCTAGAGGTTCTGCCCACAGCAATGGACCAAAGTCTAGGTCACCACATAACGGGAGAGCTGACATCTTGGCTTGAGGCTTCTCAGCACTTAACCTATCGATACTGTCCTAGCCAGTCCAGGATGTTTCAATTACCATTTTTCAGATTTATGGGGAGCATCCCTTAAATTGAGGTGGACCCTATGTGTGAACTTGAAATTCATAGTTTTTAAGTGAGAATGTGCATTCTTAATCTAGTTCCTAGCTCTTCCTTTACCTACATATTATTTTTCCAGTCTCACCCTGAAGCTGCTCATGTGTTCCCAAGTGCAGCAAATGACAGCACCAGAAGGTAAACAGTATAAGTGTTTTACCTGGAGGTGGAAAAATGATCACATTTGTTTCTGGTGACCCAGATAAAGAAACAATGAAAAGATAGATAAAATTTATTGCATCCCTCCCAATAACAGCCTTTTAACTTTATTAATAATAGTATTTCAAAAGTCTGACACTCACATGTAAAGACATGAATCACTAGTTGCAAAGTGGTATAAACTTTGCTTTATTACCTTTCCTATATGAAGATTATGATAATTTTAATGTTTCAAAAAGATTTTGACTTCAAAAAATGTGCAGGTTTTATAATTTCAAAAAGTTTTAAAATATATTTGTCAACCGAGCTAATCTATAAAAATAAGTGTCCATATACTCATTGGCTTTCTCTCTCTGCTTAAACTTCTAGGTCAGCTGAGGGCAAATGGTACCATTTCACCTCTGTTTTTTTAGTTCCTTGCTCAAAAGCATCAGTTGAGTGCTCTGCACATAAAAGGTATCCCTCCTACCCCAAAAAACTGTGTTTTAGTAACATTGATAGTCAGAACTTTGACAGACACACACACACACACTCACACAGTCCTGACCACCAATGGTACTAAAAGCCTACAAAGAGTTGGTTTCCCTTGGTCATCAATATAAAGTCCCTAATGCAGGTCAGTGTCATAACACTGTGTTCTGGTTTCAAATACCCTGCATGAAACAGGTTCCCATTCATCCAATATCCAGCACCATCCCCCCTGATAAACTCTCTTAAGTGTTCTTGATCACTACTCCTATTTCAGGAGCCCACATTCCACCATACCCTTCATTGTCATATGGCCTCTATCTTCAAAGAAGATGAAAATTCTCTTTATGTCCTATCTTTAGGTAGGAGATGAGAGCTGGCTGCTAGGAAAGCTGGATTGATGGGGTAAAGAACACTTTCCAAGCAAAAGTAAAAAATGGGACTATCAGGGAATAGAGAACCTGAGAACAAATCCAGATTCCATTGTGAATTAACTGTGTGACCTCAGACATTTTACTGAATTTCTTAGTTACTCTGTCTTTGAAATGAGGGTAATAATGAAAACCTTCCCCACAGGTTGTGCTGAAGAATAACTGAGGCTCTCCATGTAAAGGTCTTGGCAATGTGTTCAGCACAGAATTGCATCCAATAAACATTTGCTGCACTTGCTACTATTATTATTTGGAAAGTAATATAGCGCCAAGGTTAGGTCTATTGTGCTTTGTTAGACTGTCTGGGTTCAAATCCCAGCTCCTCCATTTATTAGCCACACAACCTTGGGCAAGTTTGTCTCTTTGCCTCATTTTAACATGAAAATGAAATTTATCTGCCTCATAAAGTTGTGAGTTGAAATCAAGTTGGCCAAGTATAAAGCTTGGCATGGTTCCAAGCATATAGAAAACTTTCTATATATAAAAATCATTATTATTAATAGTACTATTATCATTACTACCAGAATGACTCTCATAAGTCATTTTCATAATGACTTTCTTCTTTTTGAATACCCCCTGCCACCTTGTTCTACACTTGCCTTGTTTCCTTGTAAGGCACATGCTGACATCTGTCTCCTAGCCTACATGGAGTTTCTTGCCCAGTCTGCCTACAGATTGCAGTAAGAAAGGAGAGATCCACTTCCTGGACTCAGAGACCTTTTACTTCTCTCCAGCGAGCTTATGTACTTTGGCTAGAAATATAGGAATGTATTCTGCCTTCTCTTGCCACCTCCAGAACTTACTCTCAGATTCCTTATTTTTAAGGGCAGAATGGGGAACAGGGAACCAAATGCAAAAAGTTTAAGACCCTCAGTGAGATTTGGTATCCCCAATCCACCAACACAAATGAAATCATCTTTCAACCTTACTTCTAATGTAAGAAAGCCTCCAGAAATACAGCAAATCTCAAATTCATAGGTGTGAAGACTTGCTTGATTTCTCACTTAATGCTAAGTGTAAAAACACCTCCAAGCCATACTAGATTAATATATCTTTGTGTCCTTGCCTAGGCTTTTTTGTCCCAGAGCTATATAAATTTCACCTTTGCAGTTAATACTCACATGAATTCCAATCCAGATATGTAACATCAAAACAGGAAACTCCTTAGCTAAAGGGAAACCCAAATTCAGGGTGAAAATTCTGTCTCCACTGCTCATGTGTTTCTGTTACAACCTAAAGAGCTATTTTCACAAAACCATTAATTCCACAAACATTTATTGAGCATCTCCTCTGGGCTAATCAGTCATGTGCTGGTTGGTTGGGATACCAACATTATTAAAACAAGGTCCTGCCTTCAAGGAGCTCATACATAGTCTGTCTAGTGGTAGAGCTAGAGGCATAAATAAATAATGATAATGCAATGTGACAACTGAAACAATGGGAGGGGTAAGATGCCCAGGGCTTCGCGAGCACAGCCTGAGAGCATGTGTGAATGCGTACAGGAAGGGATATTTGTGGAGTTTCATGCACGACCGGGGGAATTAGTTAGGCAAAGGAGGTCTGTATTAGGCAGCTAGGAGAGCACATTCCAGGGAGAGAAAAGGACATGGACAATGTTGCAGAGAAGCAGAGCATGATATGCAGGCATAGAACAGAAAATTCAAGATGAGGAGCAGTACAAGATGAGGCTGGACAGGTGGGTGGGAGCCAGACCATGGCGAGCCTTGTAGGCTAAGCTAAGGAACACTGACAATGTCCCACAGGCAATGATAAGCTGTGACAGTTTCACGCAAGGGACTGGCATGGTGTGCCTTGCATCTCAGAAAGATTACAATGGGAGCTCCAGGGCAGGATGCTTTTGAAGTGTCCAGTGATAAGATCAGCTACAAGGCAGTACTGGAACCCAGTCTGATAATTTTAACCTGATTCCTGATCAATCCTTACTTTTCTGTCTAAACAGGTTCCTTGCCTTTAGTCATCAAAGCACTTAGCTTTCACCTATCATTCAGGTTCCCTATGCCTCTGGTCCTGACCATGGGCAAGCAAATCCAAGTGACAGCTCCTGTCTGGATCTATGTGCCTCCAAGTGAGTGTAATTCAACACTGGAGCCAAAGCCGATGACATGCATTAGTTATTACTGTAAGACGGCAATTTGGTGATAAAATACAATATTGTCACTTTCAATATGTACTAAAAGTGATTTACCAGAGCTCATGGGGAGCAACTTAGACGACTGTCTGATTACAATACACAGGATAAATCACCCTCATTTGAGGGTTAAATTATCCCATCTGACAACTCTAGATCAATTTGACAGTTAAAATCGGGGTCTCTACTTTCCCTCCCCAACTCATACAGATTTTTTTTCTGGTTCCTGTCGGTGAACAATCAAAACAGTAGATAGACCCTCTCCTTTTTCTTCCATAGTAATTTCCCATCCTACACTCAGGGTCCAACTGAAGCTCCAGGTCCTCTGTGGAGTTTTCTCTAAAACCACTAACGTACTCTCCAAAGTATCAGTCTTCATGGTAAATATCTGTAGCCCTGGTGCAGCACTCTGTTGGGACAGTAAGGTCTAGAATCAATGCCCCATGAGAGACAGTCTTCAAATATGGCTGTTGTGATGGTAATTTTATGCGTCAACTTGACTGGGCTAAGGGACACCCAGAGAGCTGGTAAAACAGGATTTTGGAGCATGTCTATGAGACTATTTCTCAAAGAAATTAGCATCTGATTCAGTAGACTTACCAATGTGAGTGGGCCTGAATATAACAAGAGAGCCTGAATATAACAAAAGGCAGCAGGAGGATGAATTCACTCTCTCTGCTTGAGCTGAGACATCCATCTTCTCCTGCTTTAGTTCTAGGGCTTTCAGACTCAGATCAGGACTTACACCATCAGCCCCACCCCATCCCCAATTCTCAGGGCTTCAGATTCAGTCTGAATTACACCACCAGCTTTCCTGGTTCTCCAGCTTGCAGATGGCACATTGTGGGACTTCTTGGCTTTCATAACTGTGTGAACCAAGAAATATACTTTTATATATATCTGGATATATCCTATTGGTTTTGTTCCTCTGGAGAACACTGACTAATCCAGCTGCCAACAATTTCTCCCCTTCCAGTATACACATGCCATTCTGCACAATAAGACTTGGAGTGTGATTCCCTGCCCCTTAAATCTGGATTGGCCATGTGACTTGCTTAACCTATAGAAGTGACAGTGTGCTAGCTCTAGACCTAACCCTTAAATAGGCATGGATGCTTCCACTTGGGGCTCTTGGAATCCAGTTACCATATAGAAAGCTCAAGCTAGACTACTGAGTGACAAGAGGCATGTGAAAGAGGACCATAGCCTTCTTAGACATCCCTTATTGGAGTTCAGTTAAGCTTCCAGCTAAATATAACCACATGAGTAACCAGACTGACATTATAGGAAACATAACTGGGTGGCTCATCCTGTCAATCCATAGCCATGAGAAATAAAAAGTTATTGGCATTTTAAGCCACCAAATTTTGTAGTAGTTTATTATTAAACAACAGAGAATTGAAACTGCATTTTCTCCCCAACTATAAGGAAAGGTCCTCATGGATATATTATAATACCTGGTATAAACTGGGTATTTTTTATTTGATAGACATTTTATGTAATGATGTCATTTAATCTACATGAGAGTCATGCAAGCTAAGTATTATTATTCCCATTTGACAAATGGGAAACTAAGGCTAAGAGAGGTTATATAACTTGCCCCAAGTCATAGAGCCAGTTATTCAAGTCTATCTCTTTCTAAGGCCTGTGTGTTTAACCACTCTTCCATATTGGATTTCATGGTTCAGAACCAAGTGGATAGACATTTTAAAATCACATGGTTATTAAGACAGTGTGGCAATAAGACGTCTCAGCTTTAGAATCAGATAGTATTGGAATCAAATCCCATCTCCAACATGTAAGCCTTGTCTTGCTTTCCTCCCACACTAAACATGGCAACATTTTGATGTTAATGAAAAAAGTTGGACTTCTCTATTATAAGGTATGATATTTCCTATTTTGGGGTGATGATATGGTTTTACATCATTTTCTCCTAATCTTTTATTCTTTGATGCTATGATTTGTTTTCTTTACTACTTTTGTGAAAACTGTTTTAACAGTGCATCCCTTGACAAATTGATAACCTTCGCTGTCATTTATTGTTCTAGATCATAAAATAGATCCTATGATTCCTATCTTGCAGGGTTATGAGAAGACTATAAATAAAGCCCCTGGCACATAACAGGCACTTAGTAAACTGTCCTGCTATTGGTGCTAGCATTAATATTATCAGGCTGAGCTGGTGAATCTGGAGCAGGTTGAAGCTACTTATTACATGAGGAAGGAAAACACCCAAGAATCCTCAAAACATTTTTGGCTGACACCATGCCCATTTAAATAGGTAGAAAGTAAAAACTTTTCCAGATGACCAGACAAAATGTATTAGTTCCAGATCCAAAGTTTGGCACAGAGCTTATGCCCACCCTAGGTCCTCAGGTCATATACACACCACTTGGATATCAACAGAAAGTTTGTATTAAGGCCTCATCAAGGTCACATTCCACTACTGTGTTATAGACTCCACTGCCTCACCTTAACTTGACCCTATCATTTCCAGAAAAAGCACAAATCTGAAAAGGATGAACCACTGACCTCAAACACTGTAGTAAATGCTACTGATGCAACTCCCAGATTCCCTTATCTGGCAGGTGAATGTATTCCCCAACTGCTGCAGGTGTTGGTTGCTATTTGGCTCACACCTGCCTCCTTGTCTGGAAGACTGCCTTTAGCCAATGGGAACCACCTAACCTGGAGATGCCTGAGAGTTTAAATCTAAGGCTACTGACCAAATGATTCAGAAGAATAAAACTCAGTCTCCTTGCCTCAATTCAGGACAAACTGTGTGGTACAAATCATCTTCTATAGCTCCGCCATGGGATCAGGCTGAGGCTCTATCACATCTTTGCTTAACTTCTTCCCTGCCTTTCCTGCCTCCCTCACATCCTTACAGGTTTCTCCCAAGAGCACTCCCTCAATAAGTAACATACACAAGAGTCCCCATCTCAGGCTTTGCTTCTGGGAAGCCTAACTCAAGATAATCATTTTGATGCCTTCAAAGGTAGAAAAAAAAAATGTCCTTCATACTCTTAGCAGGTTTCTTGTCCCTATATCAAAGATGTTCATTTAAATAGTAAGTTAAAAGCCAAAAAGTGGTTAAAAGCAAAGCAAAGAAAATGAGAGACTTCCTATGACAACTTGAAATTTAGATAACCATGGCAGGCCACACGGCTGATTTCCCAACCTCACGTCTACTCTAAGGAGTAACAGTCAACAAGGGAGATGATTTACAAATGAAACTACAGGAGATGCAGCTCAAGAATTAATATTGGATAATCATACTAGGAAACCACAGACTTGATTTACGGAGTCTGCAAAATAGTGATTATCTGGGTTTAAATCTTCGCTCTACCACTTACTAGCTGGGTGACCTTGGGCTAGTTACCTAAAATTTCTCACCTTCATTTCCCCTTTTAAATATGAAGATAATGATGATATGTCTTTCTAGAGTATGATTGTAGAGTGTGAACTAATATGTGCCCAGTATATAGCAAGTGCCCAATACTAGCTAGCTACTATCTCGAGCCAAACACTGTGTGTATCAGTCAGCATTGGCCAAGTTATACAACAGCAAAAATGCCCCCAAAATCTCAGTGCCTCAAAACACTGAAAGTCATTCTCTTCCTCATACCACATATCCACGATATGTTGACCAGGGGTAGGGAAGCCAGGCATACTGAATAGCCACATCCTGATGTGACTGTGACTGTGCCAAAAGTCACATATCAGCAAATGAATGCTCCAAACCAGAAGTTGTAGACCTCATTTGGGTCCCTGAGTCAATGGCTAGACTTAGTGACGTGGCCCCATACAACAATGAGGAATCCAGGAAGTGTCACTCTGCTATGACCCAAATGAGAAGAGAATTGGGTATCTGTGAGCAGCACTAATATCCTACCACACTGCACTCATCAATTGCACACATTTTCAATTTATTTATTTATTTTTAAAGATTTTATTTATTCATGAGAGACACAGCCTGATGCAGGACTCAATCCCAGAACTTCGAGGTCATGCCCTGAGGCAAAGGCGATGCTCAACCACTGAGCCACCCAGGTGCCCCATGCATTTTCCATTTAAAGCTCGCAACCGGGATCCCTGGGTGGCGCAGCGGTTTGGCGCCTGCCTTTGGCCCAGGGCGCGATCCTGGAGACCCGGGATCGAGTCCCACGTCGGGCTCCCGGTGCATGGAGCCTGCTTCTCCCTCTGCCTGTGTCTCTGCCTCTCTCTCTCTGTGACTATCATAAATAAATAAAAATTTTTAAAAAAATAAAAAAAAAAGCTCACAACCATCTTAGGATGTAGGCACTAGAATTAGTCCTATTCTAAAATTAAGAAATTGAGGGATAGAGGGGTTAAGTAACTTAAGGCCACATCTCTGGCAATGATAAGGGTTACTTCCCGAATGGAAGTCAAATTGTAGGCATACAGAAACTCAGAGTTGGAAAAGGACACTTAAAGTCCACAAAATCTAACCTCTCATCCAATGTGGCAATCTCTTCTATAAGTAAACCACAGAAGCATAAAAGCAGGGTCATCCCTTAGAAAAAGCAACCTGACCACCACCCTGACCCTATGCTTGGACAGGGAAACCTTGGAAGCCACTGAGCTGGTGAACTTTGATTTTATATAAATATAAATAAATAAATAAATAATATATATATATTTATTATTTATGATTTTATATAAATATAAATAAATAAATATATTTATTATTTATATATTATTTATTTATTTATTTATTTATTTATTTATTTATTTATTTATGCATGGCCAATACAGGGAGCTTCTCCAATCCAGATGAGGTGCTCTAGGCCTCTATGCTTCCAGGGACTGCCATGCATGGAAGTGACATTTTATTTTTTTAATTTATCATTTTTTCTTATTGAAGTATAGTTGACACACCATATTTCATTAGTTTCATGTGTATAATATAGTGATTTTATATATTATGCTTACCACAAGTGTAGCCACCATCTGGGAAATGATATTTATTTTTTAAAATATTTATTTATTTATTTGAGAGAGAGAGAGAGAGAGAAAGAGCATACGCAAGAGGAAAGGTAGAGAGGGGGGAGAAGCAGACTCCACACTGAGCACAGAGCCCCACTTGGGGTTTGATCCCGGGACCCTGGATCATGACCTGAGCGCAAGGTAGATGCTCCACTGACTAAGCCACCTAGGCACCCCAGAAATGACGTTTTAAAATTGCAAAATTCCACAGAGTGGGCACTAACAATGTATAGAATCATAAAAGGCCTAGGCTTTACAACATTTGTCTCAAATCCTTGCAGGAAAATATTTTCCCCATTTTGCTAATCAAGATCCTGAGGTAAGAGATTTAATTCACCTCTCAAGGTGTTGTGACTAACTGGGGGCAGAGTTGAGATTCCAACCCAATTGGCTCTGATCCAGGGACTGTGCTGTATCAGAAGATGGGGGTCCACTTAACCAGAACACCTCCATTATTCTGTGATTTGGTGCAACTGCTCAAGAAAATACTGAATCCAAAATAAATGCATTAATGACAAGTTAATTTCAGCCACTCATTATCAACATGCTTAGTATCATAAAGTCACGAACAGAATTGAGAGAAAAACCTCCAAGTTGTTGAGTATTTAGACTAGAGCTCATAGGGAGAAAAAGGCTGAAACTGATATTGATCCAATTGTCTACCCTGGGCCAAGGATGGGTTTAAATCTTCGCTCTACCACTTACTAGCTGGTAAAACCAGCTAGTTTTTATATAAAACCATTTCATTTAATTTTCACAATTTCTTCATGAAATTGGTATTTCTCTTATCCTTATTTACTGATTAGGACATCTAGACTCAAAAGATTTAATTCTCCAAAGTCACACAGTTAAACAGTGTAAGCTTCCTCTACCAAGCTGTCTTTCCCTGGGCCAAAGGAAGAAATCACTGATAAGGAGTACCCATGGCAAGAGGCCCTGACTCCCTTTCCCATAGCTCCCATATATATCCCTCAAGACTGTGTCCAGCAGAGTTTTAATCATTTCAAAGTTAGATCTCTTTTTCATCATCCTTACAGAATGGCTGTATCTTTCATAGAATTCCACATCTTTCAGTTAAGAAGGTTTTTCTTCATCAGCTGAAGCCTCAAGACTTTTCTCTTGATTCGAATCCAATGTTCCAACTCAGCCCTCCTGACATCAGCTGCTCCCACCCACATATCTCCCCATATGCTGATACCCAACCAACACCATCTGTAGGACCAAAGATTTTCTGGGTCTCTCTGCTCTGAATAAGAACCCTGACTCAAGAGTGAAGGAACTACAGGGCCATTAAAAAAGCTAATGTATGCTCTTTAGCCATTCTCTCTATTTTTCTTGCCCCTGAGCCACTTTGACACACTGCTGAGGACAAAGTATATGTACTGAGTGGTTAAAAGGAGATAAAGAAGGTGTGGGTCTGTGGATGCTACTGGCCCAGGAGAGAAAACACTGTCTGAAGGAACTATGCTATAAGTCATCACTTGAGAAGTTTCTAGTGAAGGATGTCATTGCCTTCTCTATGGTAAACTGAATTTCCTGAAATTTCTGAACTCACTAGTTCCCTACTTTCATTCCATCCCCATGCCAATTAGTCTAAGTTAATAAGTATAACCTGGGCACAGTGATTGCTCCAGGAATAAGCAGGCAATTTAGTAGAGTCAATAAAAGAAAAGCCCAGAATTCTTTTCTGATTACTCAGGAAAGGAGCTCTTATATCACCCTCTCCACCACCCAGCTGAGAAAAAAGCCAGGCAGATTGAGGTTTGGAGCTGCTGCATTAATCCTGTGATCATGAGGTGAGAGAAGAACAGGACTAAGGCGAAAGATGAGAACATGAAGCCTGGAAACATCACATGAGATTCTGCATCAAGCTGTAATTCAATCCAGAACAACCCCTAGATTTTCTCCTTATGGACTCCACTAAAATTCTCTTTTGGCTTAAAGCAGTTTTGGTTTTGTTTCCAGTCGCATATAATCAAAACAGTCCTGAAAAGGTATAATAAGTAAAAAAATAGTCTCAGAGTACAATGTGTCCAGTGGAAATAGTAGATTGAAGTCTACCTTCCCAACAACCTCCCTCCATCTGTGTGCCATTTTATTGTCTTTTGGCCTCTTGACCAAAACTGGTTCTGGGAAAACCAAAAAGCCAGCCCAAATAATTTCAAATGTCTCTGCCTCCTCAGACTCTACCCTCCCCATCTCAGGTGTCAAATGTTTGAATGCTAAATTCATATCAAGATGTTAGGGATTTCTGTCCCTTCACAGGAATACCTAACTTTGATAAGAGAGAGAGGGTGAAATACAATTCAAAGGAAGCACAGAGGGCATTTAGGATGACGGTAAGTTACGACCAGTAAAGATGTTCAGGTGTGTGAACCTCCCTGACCACAGCTCTTTTCTCTCTGTTCTCATGTGTCTTGTATATATTAGCTCTGCCACTTTAGACTAGGTACTTAATAGCCATGTGTCCCAGTATCCTCACTGTAAAATAGGGAAAGGAGTGTCATAGAATTGTGATAATGCAATGACTTAGGCATGTAGAACACATAGAAAAGTGTCTGGCATAAAGTACTATGTATATCAGCTCCTATTCTCCTTATTCTTTGGATGGACATCACCATCCAGACTGTACAGTCCTGGGAAGTAGATGATCTGACTTCCTTTTCTTTGTATTTATAGCTACCAGCCCAGTGTCTGTCTCCAGAAGTATTTACTGAATGGCCCTTGGCAGGAGTGCTATAAAGAGATTCATGTATGTGTGTTTCATCCCAAAGTATTATGAATTGATCTCTAATAATGAAAGTTCAAGTCCTGAAGTAGGATTGCAGGAGAGATTCTCGGGCAAGTCATCCATCCTCACTTGGATAGTTTCTATTAATAATTGAGAAACAAACCATTTGGGTGGTACAGCCATTTAGGATTAGCAGTCAGCCTGAGATGGAATCTCCAACCCACTTTATCAGAAACCCCCATCCTCAACCTGCCTTATGACTTTGGCTCAATGTGTTTCTTCATTCCTCCAGCATCCAGAGGGGAGACCCATCAGGAATTCTCTCCCCTTCCTGATTTGAGAACTGTCACACTCACAAGAATTTTCTGAGCAGATATTTGTCTTGTAGCATTTTAGAGTCAGCTCCTCCGAGAGACCTATAGGACAGGCTTATTCTTCAGTCCCTAGGCTGCCATCAAATCAGTAGAGAGCTGTGAGCTTTCAGCTAGGTGTTTCTGTCTTCAGGGGGAAAGAAGCTTGAGCATAGATACTTATAAAGGAAAATTTGTTGTAAGGTAAATGAGGGGAGGAAGGCATTTCAGATGCAGAGAGAGATTCACCACCACAGAAAGCATTTTCATGTTAAATCTCTCTTGCATGTGGATGCACTAGTCCCATGCAGTGTTAACAATTTCTTCTATTATTTTCTTGTCCTGACATATGCTTGGGAGATCAGAAGTGTAAACAGATAATTCAGCTGGGTAAGTAAATCACCTCTCTTCCCTGCCAAGCTGTTAAGCAGGCACTTCTAGCATTGCACAGGCTTAGATCAGGTTTCCCAGGGGCTGGCTAAATGAGGATGGTGAAATGAGATCTCAGAGGAGTAGGGAAGGGTATAGCATCTCCCCCCAGGATGTGGGAAGATTGGGATGGTCTTCACTGTGGAAACAAGCCCTTTGCCTGACATGTACTTCTTAAATATCTCCATAAAATGGAAATAGGTAAACTTAGAAACCTAGTAAGTTGGTGGCTAAAGGACCTAGGTTTTTCCCATTAATATTCCTAGAAATTCCTAGAAATATCAATCCATACCCATCTTACAAACAGGAGAGGTTTGGAAACTTAGGGCCTAAATAAATGTTTCACTAAATTTCATCTGCCTCATTATCTAATTCCTCATTTGTTCAACACCATTTATTGAGCATTTCTCTATGCCATGCACAGTGAAGCAGCAATTATTAGAGTCCAGGTGAGGAAACTGGAATACATGGCTGTTAAGTGCCTAAGGACAAGGGAGCATTGGAACACTGGAGATGACAGGATGGTATGAACTTAAGAGGAATTTAGATATAAAATCAATAGGACTTTGTTGACTGATGGTATGTGTAAAGGCAGCATAAAGAAGTTGAGCAGCAGAAATAAGAGTCAAAACCATGGAAGCTAGGATTATTCCCAAGTGTAACTGGGCATGGTATGGCATCACCCACAGAAGAACAGAGCATGGGTGAAGGAAAGTTCAAAGGATGATGGTAGTATGGAGCTCAAAGAGTCAATGCTTAGGATTCCCAATGCCCTCTGAATCCTGGCTGTAATTCTATCAACCATCAAGTCACTTCTCCACCCTTTTGCACCTGCTAAATCCAATTTTACTCAAACACAGGTAGAATTGGCCTTCCAAAGCATAACCCTGGGTTTATCTGCTAAAATAATAAGGCATGAATGTAAAATAATTATCCATACACTCTGAGGGAAGGTCTCTCCTGTTTGCCCAGCCACAGTTGTGTCCAATGAGGGAAAGTGGCTCAGAGCTATGCAGAAGCCTGAAATCCTGCTTCAAGGAGGGGGAGGGTATAAAGAGCAATGGGCAGATCCTTACATTAAAGCTAACATGGCAGGAGACAAGAGTAGACAGAAAGATCCAGTCCTTGGTGGCATTATCTGATCTTCTCAATTACATGAGCCAATTAACCTTCTTTACTGTTTAAGCCAACGGTGCTTCTTTGTCATCTGCTCATCTCTCAATGCCCACCTTAATTTCTACTGCCCCATGAGTCTTCCTTAACCAAACTTCCCAGTTCTTAAGTATGTCTCACAGAAAAGTCTTTTCTGAACATGCTTTTCCTTATAATGCATAGGTCATTGGAATAAGCCCATACTTTGAAGTAAACAGAATTTCAATTATGATTTATCTACTTACTAGGTGTGCAAGCAAGATGCTTAAAACATGAGTCTCAGTTTCCTTATTTATGAAATGGGATAAAGCCCTTTTTCCTCCCAAGAAAAGTAAGTGAAATAATGGAACACCACCTCTATGTGGGTAGCAGAGTAGATTTCCAGGGGAAAACGACCCCTGTGGTTAACTGCCAAGTATGCTAAGAACTCTATATCCTACATATAGCAGACATTAAGTCAATATTTCCATGCAGCCTGAGTGAATAAATATGTCCCTCCCTCAGCTCCAGGTCAGAACCTGGGAATATTAGCTTAGCCAAGTCAACCCAGCATGTAAAGCATCTGTCCACAATCCTTTTGGCTCCCAGCCAGGCTCCCAGACCTGGCAGTTGCAGGAATTCATCAGCATACCCGGAATCCCCCTCCCTGTCTCCAGCACCCACTCCAGAGGCAATTCAAACTCTAGGCAGCCCATGCTTTATGTAAACTGCGGCCAGTGACAAACACACTGAGCCGAGGAGGAAGTGATCAGCAATAATAGAATATTTTAGTAGCCGAGAAAATAATAGAATATTTAATTAGGCAGGATGGGAAGGAAGACCATGCTCTTCCTGTTTCAGTTCAAATAGGGAGAAAAAAGTAAGCAAAGCATCCTGTGACTATAAAAGATCAGTCCAGCCTAAGGAATGAAGAAGGACCACCCGATTATCAGCTTTATCACCTTCTGAGGGGCAAAATGTTCAACCAGCCCTTCATGTTTAACTCAATCACTTGTGTTACTGTTACCTACCCTTTGCTAGTTTTTACCTCATGAGACTCTGAAAGAGCCGTGCCAGAGCATCTGTCTACTTTCCTCCTTGTTTGCAGTATCAGATATGAAGTTGGTAGAAGGCTAAAAAATGCTTAAATGAAAAAAATTATAGTTACTTTTGTATTTTAGTTATCTATAGGCCATATCATTGCAGAATACAGAAGATTGACCTTTGAATGAAGCCTACATTTTTATCTCTAATGATGCTAATTTGCATTGGGTCTGTATTATAGGCTGCCTGAAACTGTCTTGGAGCTAGGTGGTTAACAAATGAGAGAGAGAAAGAGAGAGAAAGAGAGAGAGAAATGGATGGATGTATTGATAGGCAGGAAGGCTCTATATTTGTGTGTCCCTGTCCAATGATTCCATTTGAGGACATTCTACTGTCAACAAAACTCGTATGTTCATAATTTACCCACCAATCAGCTTTAGCCTCTCCTATTACTCCATCTTGTTATTCTATGAAGCCAGCATATCAATCTGAGATCACCTAAAAAATAAAAATTAGTACATGTTGGTACTAATATTCAATCAACATGCTTGTACTGAGTATCCATCTGATCCATGCACTGAAATGTAGAAGGCATAGTGCCTCATTCTCTCAAGCCCATCACTACCATCCTAATAATTATCTCCAAGGTTATGTTAGGATTTCTACCAAATTCCTGAGCAGTAGAACATTGACTTTCCCCATTGTAATTTCTTATTCCCTAATTCCTATCCCTTGCCTGGACATTCCCTCACCCACAAGAAAGCCAACTCAGGTGCCTCTGGAAATTGGGAGGTTGCAGACAACATCTGGTGCACCAGGGGAATGTGTTTGTCTCAACCCGGCTCAAAATAGTATCTGACAAGCCTGAATCACACAAGTTCTGAAAAACTCACAAGAAATAACCTAAGAAATCTATAGCTGCCTCCTCCAATTTCACTCCCTGTCTGGCTGCTTATTGACTTCTGCAGCCTGTATTGACAACGTGCAACCCTGCTTCTGTCTGCCTGCTCCCATGCAGTGGTAAGTAAAGCAGAAAAAAAAAAAGAAAGAAAGAAAAGAAAAAGAAAAAAGAAAAAAGAAAAGAAAAAAAGAGAGAAGATCACAGTTGTAACTCATGCCAAAGACCCTGTTCTGGAGCCAGGCACCAGCCTACAGGCAAAATTTCTAAGACAAATGAGAGATTTATTAGGGAGAAAATGCCTGAATCCCCTTCTCTTCCTTTTGTTCATCCCCCAAGGGCCACGTAGTTAATTTGGCTTCTTCAAACCTCTGCTCCACATTTAAGCTTCCAAATACCACTTCTGTACCAATAAAATATGTCCACTGTAAGGGAATGAGGTATAGCCCACCCCCACTACAGCTCACATACCTTTTTTTTTTTTTTTTAAAGGTGACCTGAAAGACTTACCTGCCAAGCTCGAGTTAATTTCACTGCAGAAATGGAAATGCAGGGTGCTTGCCTCTGGGAAAGCACAACCACAGGGTGCAGAAACAGCGAAGAGAGGGACCACCACATTCCCTAAGCCCTCCAGTCCTGTGTTTCTCCCGGAGCAATTGATAATCTCACTAACACCTACAAGAGTGTGCAGGAAGCTGCCTTCCTAACACCGCCCTCGGTGTTCGTGATTTTGCAACTCTCTCACCCTTCAAATCTTAGTGCAGCACTGGCAATTAGAAACCTGCACACATCTGGGGCCCAGGATAGGGTGTTTTGTGCATACATTGGGAGCTTCAGCCAGCAAAGGGGACTCTCAGCAGCCTGATCCTCTCTCAGGGGATTTATTTGAATCTGCCAAACCTATCTCCTTGCTCAGTGTGAATCACTGACTCAGGAAGTCACATGGACCCAAGATTCCCAGAATACGAGCTCTGTTCTGGGAAATACCGGGGGTATCTATTCTCCTATTAGCCACAACCTTTAAATAACTACTTTGATCAGAATGCATGACTAGAGAGGACATTATGAAGCTAAGTTGCTACTGCAGTGAGCAGAAAAGAAGTTAGAGCAAAAGCCAGCGTAGCGTTCTTTCTACAGCAAACAGTTCCCTGGGGCCCTTTCCTCATATTGGCTGATTCACAGTTTCAAGACAGCGGCAAAAATTTGGAATACTCTGGGATAAATACAAGGGTCTTGAAAACCCCTTGTTCCAGACCGATGACATAGCTGTCCTAAATCCCTAACCTAATTCCAGGGTTAGCTGAGCCATCAAAGGATATTTTGGATTAAATCTCTCATTTCTTTGCTCCTACCTTAGATAAGAAGCAGAAATTATGGAGTAGGATGCTATATATGGATTTGCCATCTTGTGATGCTAACAAATACAGAGTCAGTTATCACCCAACCTGTCACAAGGAAAAAAGCATCATTTTTGTTACTTCTTATGAATAGTCTTAACAGTAATATTAATAATAGAAGCAGTTAGCTTTTATTATGTTTCAAATACCATTCACGTAACTTTTCATGCATTATCACATTCAATATCCCAAGAATTTTATAAGTTGTGTGTGACTGATATTCTCTGCATTTTAGAAATGAGGATACCTGGTATTGGAGATGCTAAGTAACCTTCCTGCCATCATATGATTCGGAGTGGCTACAGGATTGAAATCCAGACCCATCTAACTTCGGAACAAGTGACTTTAACTACTCTTCTACCACATTGAGTAGACACTCAGAGTGAATGCTAAATCATTTATATCTTTCATATTTGAAATCTGTGACCGTACAAGTATAACTCACCTTCAAGTTACTCTTCTGCTATATAAAAAGAGTTTGTTAAAAAATATCATATGCTCATGACCTCCCAAAGAACAACCGAGTTTCTTAAAAGAGGAAACTCCTTTTAAGCACTTTGCACAGCACCTACTTGCTTATAATTCATGTAAATATAAGCTTCCTAAGAATTGTTACATATTTAATAAAATAGACCCACAAATCCACTTAATAAATCATTGTTCTGATATTGAATGTTCTTTAATGTGATTTTTAAAAAAATTCTTAGTAATCACTTATTCTGACTTTTCACTAACTTAGACTTTTCTTGTTATCAAATAATAAAAGTATGCTGGTAGACTTTCCTCAAAGATGTTAGCTTATTAATACTCATAATATCCTAAGGGCACATAGAAAGTACCATTTCCCTCATCTTATCAATATTCAGAAGACCATGCATAGACTCTATGCAGTAGCACATGGTACACAATGTGTGATGTATAATAAACTACGTGGTTCGGAACAGTTCATCATCCATTCAGTGATTCATCACTTACTATGTTCAGTAAGATTGAAACACCATTTTAAAGAGTATAATAATTCACTCTTTAAAGTTGTGTGACTTTGGAATCTAGCAAAACTGGGATCAAATCCAGGTTCTGCAATTTACTAGTGTGTTTGATCCGTTCCAGGAATTAAAAATTACCAAAACCAGTTACTTATAAACTAATAACTATGTTCCTCTGTCAGGTATTGCCTTTTAGACTGTGCTGATTATTTCAGCAGATTATATCAAAGAGTGAAGCATAAGTTATAGATTTAACCATCATGTGGACCAGTTAGCTTCATACAAGTTAGAAAGTGGTTCATTGCCAGACACTGGCTATTTGTACAAGACATATAACATTTGTCTTTGATTAGAAAAATTTGAGGGAGGGTTCTGTGGGGAAGAATATCTCCACTTTGAAGACAGAGACCAACATTTTTATACTAAGTCCATAATTTAGGAAAACATGAGGTTTAGTTAAATAAGGCATCTGTACAGTCCAGGGGAAGAATAGATGAAGTGCCTTCATGACCCTTTATTAGTTCACTGGAATCCAGGCCCTTTGAGGATTCTTAGGTCCATGTATTTTTGTAGCACATTTCCAGTGTCTCAAATTCCCATGAAAAAAACCTAAATACTTGAGGGTAGGCAATATATCTATAAAAGATTCCCATAAAGCTCAAGAAGGGAAACTGCTGCCTGTTGGAAGAGTAGAGTGGGGAAAGGGATATTAAATCATAAAAATACAAGCAGTAGAAATACCATCAGATAAAGGATGACAACTTGAACTTTCATTAGAGGTTACTGAAATTTTCAAAGTTTATCTTTCTACCTTTTATCTATTGCATTAGGAATGGAATGGTTGCGGGGCGGGGGGGTGAGGGCGGATAACTACTACTTCCTGGCTCCAAAGTCAACTCATAATGGGAGACTGCTATATTTTTCCTATCTGAGAGACATTCTCTTAAAGGAAAAAAAAAGTCTTTTTCTACCACGGCTTCATTATCCTCTTTCAATACTCCTAACAGAACAAGGTAAAATATTTTGCAGTTATTTCTCTGCAAATACTCAAAACTGAAAGACAAGGAAAATAATGGAACTCAGAATAGCCAATTATTTATTTTTTTCTTCCCCTTATACCTTAAAAGTAAATAACAATGAATACAGTATAGATTAAAGGTCCTAGAAAATTGCACTTAGTTTTAATAATTTTAGTTTCCCTTTTAAACTGTTAGTATCTTAAGAGAAGGGCCTCTATTCATCTTTGAATTTTTTCCCCAAAAACTTGTTCTACTGTTCCAAAAACAGGGCAATTCAATGGCTAGAGGTAGCACTGACACAAGCAATTAAGACCATGAGAGTGCTGTGGAGTTTCCAAGAATCTAGTCAGATTAGAGGATGTCTCTACAGGGATCCCTGGGTGGTGCAGCGGTTTGGCGCCTGCCTTTGGCCCAGGGCGCGATCCTGGAGACCCGGGATCGAATCCCACGTCGGGCTCCCGGTGCATGGAGCCTGCTTCTCCCTCTGCCTGTGTCTCTGCCTCTCTCTCTCTCTCTCTCTCTCTCTCTCTCTCTCTGTGACTATCATAAATAAATAAGAATTAAAAAATAAAATCTTTTAAAAAAAAAGAGGATGTCTCTACAGTGATAGCAAATACAAATTATTGTCAAAAATAGCCAATGAATAGCTAGTTATTAAGGCCCAGCTAAGCATGGATTTACAGGGCAGCATCTAAAAGTTTGAGAGGACTGGTCACAGCAGTTGAAGCCTGGTACTAAAATAAATGAAAACAGAAGAGTTAAGGCCATTAGAAATAGTAAGACAGAGAGATGGAAAATTCTTTTCCACTAAACCAGAAAACATTAGGGAGAGTCCAGTACCTTGGACAGCTCCCGAGAGCTGAGTCCTTAAGTCTGTCTATAATTAACCATCAAATGATCCATGAGTTATCATACATTTGTCAAGTGTTTTGGTATTTTCAAGACAAATGTACAGACTTCCATTTCAGGGAAGCAGGCATACACTTTCCTATTCCTTCTATTAAGTATGACTAAAACCCCTAGACATTAAATAGAAAATAAACATAAAAGGACTCCAACAAGTGGAAAGAAGGTAGACTGATTAGGGACCTTGGGACCTAGAGAACAACATAGTAGTAAATTCCCTGAGTTTTCTTTTTTATCTCAGACTACATGCTGGAGAAACTAGATATGGAAACACCATAGGGTGCAAATGAAAAAAAAAAAAAAGAGTCATCAAAAGCCTGCTATCTCTAACTGAACAATCAGGGAAGGTCTAGGAAGGCAGAAAAATTTTACAAAGTAATCACTGTATCCCAGCCAAACACCACAAAAAAAGTATTATCCCACCCCTACCCAGCCCAGCAAAGATCAAGTGGGAAACCTAAACTTCCATCCTTGCCAGGCTGTAATGAGGCATCTTAACTTTCTCACCTGTGTGGTGTGTAGACCAAGTGGCAGCAAGGACTTTCATCTCTGCCAAGTAATAACAACCCCCACCCCCTGCACTTGCAGGGTGTCAATTGAGAACACATGTGGAGCCTGGATTTTTTATTCCCATCTGGTAGTAACAAGGCACCACCTTCCACCCTCTCTGGGTTTGTATCAGAGGAGGCCTTTCATCACCCCCTAGAGGTAATGAAGAAACTCCTCCACTACCATCATGGTATTTGTGGAGTCCACTTGGGGAGCAGTAACAAGGCATGCCTACTACTCCCAGCCAGGGAGGTATCAGTGGAGGCCTAGTTAGGTCTCCAAACTCTGTAGAGGAATAACAAGCTCCGTCCTTAGGAATTAATGGCAAATAGGGAACATAAGATTTCTACAAGGACCAGGAAATAGGGGGATAGCTACCTCCCTTTCCCTGACAGTAATGTAAGCCAAAGCCAGGTAAAACAAAAAGTCTGAATAAGACCCAGAGTCTCACACTAATCAAAATGTTCAGATTTCAACTAAAGATCACAAGTCATAGCAAGAACCAAAATGATCTCAACCTGAATGAAAAGAGACATTCAATAGATGCCAACAGAAAGATGACAGAGATATTAGAATTCTGTGACAAAGATATTAAAATAGCCATCATTAAAGTGTTTTAATGAGCAATAATGAACATACTTGAAACAAATGAAACCACAGTCTCGGCAAAGAGATAAAAGTATCAGTAAATAGTATAAATAAGAACAAAATGAAAAAGAGAACAAAATGGATATTTTAGCTTTGAAAAACACAATAACCAAAATTTAAAACTCAATGGAATGGCACAATAGCAGAATGAAGGACACAGAGGGGGAAATTTGGTGAATTGGAAGATAGAACAGGAGAAATTATCTAATCTGAACAACAAAGAGAAAATATGTAGAAAAAATAAATAGAGCCATAAGTACCTGTGGACTATAACAAAAGATTTTATATTTATGCCATTGAAATCCCAGAAGGAGAGAAAAAAGGAGGTGTGGCTAAAAAAGTACTCAAAGAAATAATTGCTTAAAACTTCCCAAACTGGTAGGAGATATCAATGTACAGGCTCAAGAACATAACTGGTCTGAGAGTAGATTAAATCTTAAAAAAAAAAATCCATACCATGACATATACAATAGATTGTGTCCCCCCAAAATTCCTATGTTGAAGTCTCAATCCCCAATATATGACTGTATTTAGAGATAATGCTTTTAGGAGGTAACTAAGATTAAATTAGGTTATAATTCCATAGGATTAGTGGCCTTATAGGAAGAAGAAGAGGTCTCTCTCTATCTCTCTTTTCCATCTGAGCACACAGGAAGAAGGTGGCCATCTGGTAAGAGAGCTCTTACCAGAACCCAACCATCCTGACATCCTGATCTCAGATTTCCAGGCTCCAGAGCCACGAGAAACTTAGTTTCTGTTGCTTAAGCCACCCATTCTATGGTGTTTTGCTATGGCAGCCCAAGCTAAGACATCATAGCAAAATTCTAAAATTAAAGAGAGAAAAATAAATCTTGAAAACAGTTGAAGAAGAATGGCACCATACCAATACTAGAAAAATCACTTAAAAGACAGCGTATTTCTCATCAGAAACCACACAGACCAGCACCATCAATCAACCATATCTAATCGACATTTATAGAACACCCAATAACAACAGAATACACATTATTTTCAAGTATCCACTAATATATACCAAAATAGCCCACATTCTGGGCTATAAAGCAAACCTCAACAAAAAGTACTAAAATCATAGAGTACATTCATCAACCAAAATGGAATCCAACAGAAAAATAACGGAAAATCCTCCAAAGAATTGTAAACTAAACACGTCTAAATAATACATAAGTCGAAAAAGAATACCTTAAACTGAAGGAAAATAAAAATAGAACCTATCAAAATTTTTGACAGAGCTAAAGCAGTGCCAAAAGGGAAATTTATAGCACTAACTGCTTATACAAAAAAAGAAAGAAAGAAAGAAAGAAAGAAAGAAAGAAAGAAAGAAAGAAAGAAAGAAAGAAAGAAAGAAAGTTCACATCTTAAGAACCTAAAAAAAAGGACAAAATAATTTCAAAGCAAGGAGGAGAAAGAAAGACAAGAGTAACAATTAATAAAAATTAAACAGAGGCAGCCTGGGTGGCTCAGTGGTTTTGCGCTGCCTTCAGCCCAGGGCGTGATCCTAGAGACCAGGGATAGAGTCCCACATCGAGCTCCCTGCATGGAGCCTGCTTCTCCCTCTGCCTGTGTCTCTGCCTCTCTCTCTCTCTCTGCGTGTCTCTCATGAATAAATAAATAAAGTATTTAAAGAAATTAAACAGAAAAACAATGTAGAAAATCAATGAAACAAAGAGATGTTTCCTAGAAAAGATCAATAAAATTAGAAAAAATCTCTTACCAAGACTGACAAAAAGAAAAAAAGAGAAGACATAAACTATCAATCAGGAATGAAACAAAATATCTCTACAGACCTTGTAGATATCAAACAATAAAGGAATATGGAAAACAATTCTACATACATAAATTTGGCAATCACAAATCACCCAGTATGAAGATAATTTGAATAGTCACTTAACTATTAAGGAAAATAAATTAATAATTAAAATACTTTCCAAAATGAAACCTCCAGCCTCAGATGGTTGCACTAGAGAATTCTATCAAAAATTTAAAGAATTAGCACTAATTTTATAGAATACCTTCCTGAAACAGAAGGAACACTGCAATTCATTTTATGAAGTTAACATTATTCTGATACCAAAATGAAATTAAGATAGTACAAAAAAAGGAATACAACAGATCAATAACCTTCATGAACACAGACACAAAAATCCTTAACAAAATATTAGCAAATGGAATTTAGCCATATATGCAAAGATCTATACACCATGACCAACTGGGATTTATTCCAAGGAGTCAAGATTAATTCAATATTCAAAAATGTATTAGTATAATCTACCAACACAGTTCCTAGACTAACAAAGAAAAAGCCACATAATCTTATCAATCAATGCAGAAAAAGTATTTGACAAAATTTAAAACTATTTCATGATTTTTAAAATAACTCTCAGAAAAATTAGAATAAAGAAAAACTTCCTTCTCTTGATAGAGAACATCTATAAAAACCCTATAGCTAATAATGGTAGATGACTGAATGCTTTCCCCTTAAGACCAAGAACAAGGCAAAGATGTTCTTATTTAACATGGTATTGAAAATTCTTGCCAAGTTAAAATAAGGTGAAGAAAATAAAAAGAAAATGAATACAGAATTGGAGGAAGAAATAAAACTATGCTAATTGCAGATGACATGATTCTCTATAGAAAATCCCAAGGAATACACACACACACACACACACACATATCCCTGGAACTAATATGTGAGTTCACACAAGATAAATATACAAAAATCTATTGTATTTCTATATATTAACAATAAAGATGTGGACACCAAAATTAAAAAGACAATGTTATTATACAATGGGAAAAAGACATTCTTTTCAATAAATAGTACTGGGAAAACTGGACATCTACATGTAAAAGAATGAAACTGGACCACTCTCTAATTCTAAACCAAAAAAATAAACTCAAAGTTTATAAAAATCCTAGAAGAGAGCCCAGGCAGTAATTTTTCTGACATCGGCCATAGCAACATTTTTCTAGATATGTCTCCTCAGGCAAGGGAAACAAAAGCAAAAATAAACTATTGGGACTATATCAAAATAAAAGCTTGCACAGTGAAGGAAACCATCAACAAAACAAAGAGGCAATCTACCAAAGAGAAGAACATATTTGCAAATGTTATATCCAAAAAGGTAAAAAAAAAAAAAAAAGGTATTAATATCCAAGACATCTAAAGAACTTATTCAACTCAACACCAAAACAACAAATAGTCTGATTGACAAATGGGCAGAGGACCGAAATAGACATTTTTTCAAAGAAAATATACAGATGGCCAATAGATATATGAAAAGTTGCTCAATATCATTCATCATCGGGGAAATACAAATTAAAACCACAATGAGATATTACCTTAGAGCAATAGAATGGGAAAAATCAAAATGACAAGAAATAGTAAGTGTTGGCAAGGATGTGGAGAAAAAAGAACCCTCCTGGGAAACGAACTAGGGGTGGTAGAAGGGGAGGAGGGCGGGGGGTGGGAGTGAATGGGTGATGGGCACTGGGGGTTATTCTGTATGTTAGTAAATTGAACACCAATAAAAAAATAAAAAATAAATAAAAAAAAAAGAACCCTCATACACTGTTGGAGGAAATGTAAATCAGTATAGCCACTGTGGAAAACAGTATAGAGGTTCCTCAAAAAATTAAAAATAGAAATATCAAATGAACCAATAATTCCACTACTGGGTAGTTTACCCCAAGAAAATGAAAACATTAATTGAAAAAGATATTATACACTCCCGTTTATTGCAGCACTATTTATAATAACCAAGATATAGAAGCAACCTAAATGTCCATCAATAGACAATGGTTAAGGAAGATGCGGTGTGTGTGTGTGTGTGTGTGTGTGTGTGTGTATACAATGGAATATTATGTAGCCATTTAAAAAGGATGAGATCATGCCACTTGAGACAACATGAATGGACATACGGGGTATTATGCTAAGTGAAATAAGTCAGACTGAGAAAGACAAATGCCATATGATTCCACTCATAAATGGAACTTTTAAAAATCCCAAATGAATGGTGACGGTGTTATTCTGTATGTTAGTAAATTGAACACCAATAAAAAATAAATTAAAAAAAAAATCCCAAATGAATAAACAAACGAAAATCAGAATCAGACTTATAGATGCAGAGAACAAACTAATGGTTGCCAGAAGGGAGGGGGAGAAGGGGCTGGGCAAAATAGGTAAAGGGGAAAAAGAGAGATATAGGCTTCCAGTTATAGAATTGATAAGTCACATGAATAAAAGGCACTACATAAGAAATACAGTCAACAATACTGAAATAGTGATAAAATGGGATAGATGATAGCTATATTTGCAGTGAACATAGCATAATATATAAATTTGTCAAATTACTAAGTTGTACAACTGAAACTAATGTAACATTGTGTGTCAACTATACACAAATAAAAAAATACCATTTACAATTGCTCAAAAAAAATAAGTACTTACCTATGAATCTAATAGGACTTAAATACAAAAAACTATACAATATTAAAGAAAAAAATCAAAAAGTTCCTAGTAAGTAGACATATAATATTTGTAAATTGGAAAACCTGACATAGTAAAGATTTTAATTCTCTTCAATTGATATACGGATTTAATATGACTTCTGTCCAAATCCTAGCAAGATTTTTTTGTAGATATAACCAAGATTATTTTAAAGTTTATATGGAAATGAAAAGGAGCTAGAATAGCTAAAAGAATATTGAAAAAAAGTGAAGTGGGAGGAATTAATCTATCCAATTTCAAAACTTATATAGCTACTATAATCAAGTGTATGGTATTGGTGGAGGAATCGACATATAGACCAATGGAACAGAATAGAGAACCCATAAATAGACCTACACAAATATGTTCAACCAATTTTTTACCAAGATGCAAAAGCAATTCAAAGTAGGAAAAATAGTCTTTTCAACAAATGGAGCTAAAACAATTATACATCCATATGTTAAGGCAAAAACTGAACCTTGACTTAAGTCTCATACTCTATATAAAAATTATCTCAAAATGGATTATAGACTTAAAAGTATAATGTAAAAGTATAGCAATTTTTAGCAAAAAAAAACGTAAGAGAAAAATCTTCAGAATATAGGGCTCTGCAAATAGTTTAGACTTAGACACCAAAGGCACAACTTGTAAAAGGAAAACTTGATAAATTGGTCTTCATCAAAATTATAAATTCTTGCTCTGTAAAAGACCACAGATAGAGGATGAAAAGACAAACTAGAGAGAGAGAAAATATTTGCAAACTATATATCTAACAAAGAACTAGTATCTAGAATATGTAAAGAAATCTCAAAACTCAATAGTAAAAGAAAATCCATTTGGAAAAACAGACTAAAGATCTGAAGAAATATTTCATCAAGGAGGATATACAAATAATTAAGCATTTGAAAAGATGTTCAACATCATTAGCGATTAGGGAAATGCAAATTAAAACAACAATGAGATATTACTACACATCTATCAGAATGGCTAAATTAAAAAATAGTGACAACATCATGCCAACAAAGATGTAAAGAAAATGGAGATGTAAAACCACTCAGCTTTGGAAAACACTTTGGCTCTTTCATAAAAACCTAAATATGTAACTACCTAGCAATTGTACTACTGAGTATTATTCCAGCAAAGTGAAAATGTGTATTCACATAAAAGTCTGTACTTTTTATAGCAGCTTTTGGAAATGATCCAGATATCCTTCAATAGGTAAATGGTTAAATAAACTGTGGTATATACTTTGCTGAGTGGATAAAGCTAATCCCAAAACTTGCATGATATATTTTCCCATTTAGCATTCTTGAAATGGCAATATTATACAAATAGAAAACAGATTAGTTCTGCATTAGAGATTAGTTGCCAGGGTTTAAGTGGGGGTTGAGTTGTGGGATTTTGACTATGTAAGGGTAACCTGAAGAATCCCTTTGGTGATGGAAATATTCTGTGACTTGACTACTATCAATGTCAACATCCTGGCTATAATATTGAAGAATAGTTTTGCAAGATGTTGCCATAGGGAGTAACTATGCAAAGGTAATCAGGATCTCTGTATTATTTCCTACAATTGCATGGAAATATACAATCATCTCAAAATAATACGTTTACTTTTTAAAAAGTGTGAGAAAAAGTTCACATTTATTCTCTGATTAATTTACTGGTTGGGTCTTTTTCCTGTCACTCTCTGGATGAAAAATAAGTCTTGTTCCTGTTTACAAGGCATAATCATTGAAGAATGGTCTTCTTTTTCCTAGTAGATTAGTAAAAATTTTAGAATTGAGAAGCAGAACTTCTCTCTTCTGATTCACTGCCATGCCTTTGATTCTTAAAAATAATACTAATTGAATCTCCCTTTTCCTCCCTCTACAATACTCTAGGAATTATAATTATTTTTTCAGTAAATAAAAGTGCTTTAATATTTAGCTTCACTCTTTCCAAATGTGAATCATCCCTCCCCTTCTTAGTTCAAACCTGGGTTATCATATTTAGCAAAATATTCTTTTATCCTAGGGGTGCCTGGGTGGTTCAGTTGGTTAAGTGACAGACTTCAGCTCAGGTCATGATCTCGGGGTCCTGAGATGAAGCCCCCACATTGGGGTCCCTGCTCAGCGGCATGTCTGCTTATCCCTCTGCCCCACCCCTGCTGTGCTCGCTCTCTCTCTCAAATAAGTAAATAAAACCTTTTTAAAAAACATTCTTTTATCCTCTGTGATGCACTTCTGGTCTGGAGGAGAGAGTACACAAAGTATGCCCAACAAACTCTCAAAGAGGTACTGGCATTAAACACTTATTAGATTTCTCTAGATTCAAGGTCTTGGGCAATTCACTAATGGAGATGACTGCTTTTTTCCAGATTTATCCTTGTTTGTAAAATAACAAGACTACAGGAGATAATAATAATAGACAATCCAAAATAATACAAGAGATGATGATGATGATGATGATGACAACAACAAATGATAACAACAACAAATAATAGAGAACATTTTCTGAGCACTTATGTGTGGAGCATCACGTTAAGTGATTTATATCATGTCACTTAATCTTCACCACATTTCAAAATGGTAGATGCTATTATCATCCTCATTTGACAGGCTCATTAAGGCATAGAGAGTTGAATTAACCTTCCCAAGGACATAACCAGGATGGATGGAATAGCATAGATTCACATCTAGACCCTCTGACCCTAAAGCCTACAGTCTTAGCTACAACTCTAGAGTTTAAGCTTCTTCCAAACTCTATAATTCCTTCTGTTAGAGATATCATGGGATGGAATTTCTACACTGGGTAGGAGGTTAGTCTCTACGAGCTCTTACCTACTCTTAGGGTTTCTGATCTCTGACAAAGTGTGCATGCATCACAATAATAGCCAATGGCAGAAGTAAGAGTACATGCATATCATTGAGTACAGATACTCAACCATGCCAAACCTCATAACTGTTATATACCCACAGTGGAGCCCTGGATACCTAAACCATGCCCAGTCTCTCCTACATATTTTGACATATTTGTTATCCAATGACTTTTTCTAAGACCAAATTTCTCTTGAAAGATTGTCATCAAACCACATTTCTTGTTATTGGGTCTTTGTAACACTCTTGTTCTTATTCCTGTTCTATTGGTCTCTCTTTTCCTCTTTGTTTACATTCACTCTTTTCTCTCTCTTTGCTTCCCTATCTACTCAATTTCTGCCTTTTGGTAATCCTTGCACAGAATAAAGAAAAGAAATTTATAATTATTATAATATATAATTTATAATTCTGATGAAGACCAATTTATCATTCCTCTTTAGGTTGGAGAAATCACACCCCATCTTTACATTCCAAGAAGATGAAAAATAATACTCAAAAAATTACTTTTAGTCTTGGTTCTTGTGCAAATATTTATTTTTGCATCAACATGAGCCAATATATTTTTTCTTTACATCACTCTGAGACATACCACCTTTAAAAAAAAATCCTTTTCTTTTTTACTTTCTTTCTTTTTTGTGTGTATGTGTGTGTATGTAGACATACGCATACTCAAATGTGCATGTGCACACAGAACTTTTTAGGTGCTTCTGTCAGCCTCTCGTGGAACTCTGACCAGTTACAACAATCTTTCATAGCATGCTGCTAAGTGCATAAAAGCCCATTCCAGACCACACAAAGAGAAGGCTGGCACTTCCCACTGAGATAAGCCAGAGTTTCAAAACTGTCATAAAAATAAACAACCAAACAGAGGCTTGTGTATTGTGTCCTGGTGGAGATATTGCTATTCAATTTTAAAAATACATAGAGAGCCCACTTTGGTACTCCTTAAGCACTCCATGAACAACACATGGCCCACACAGGTCACAGAGAAGGGTCATGCAGGATCATTTCATTACACTCATGCATCTGAAGAACTGTCCATCTAAGTGACTCTTGCTGCCTTTCATGAGCTCATATCTCTTGTTCCTCCCATCAAACACCTCCAACCCTCCCACCTTGGGCCCTCAGCTAATCCAGACATATAATCAACTTCTGCATGCCTGGGCAAATGGAGAGGGACAGTGATGAGCTCATTAGAGCAGGGGATTATCTAAAATACTTCACCAGCTATGAAATGATCTTTCAAGCAGTTGATCTACATGGCAGTGTTTGTTTTGTTAGATTAGCATTGGATATTGATACCCCCTAAAGAAGTGTCCTGGGTTGTAGAGAGAAGTCAGACTGGGAAGAAATGCTCTGTCGATATGGCATTACATATAACTAATGAGAAGACTAACTGCAGACAGCAGAAAGTCAGCTCTATCTTGATTTCACCTTACTAAAAAAGCAAAAGCAGAGCAAAAAGCAAAAGTCCTACTTGGAACCTGTGATATGTCCTAAGAAGTAGGGTCCTGTGACATAGTTTTCCTATCCACTCGAATTCATATCCCAAGATAGACCAGGAGCCAGAAAACTTTCTGTGAAGGGTCAGACAGTAAATATTTTAGGTGGCTTTGTGTTTCAAGCAATCTCTGTCACAATTATTGAACTCTGCCATTATAGGATGGGATACAATAGACAATATGTACACAAATTAGTGGGGCTGTGTTCAAGTAAAACTTCGACAAAAAACAGGTGGTGGGCTACTTTAGGATTAGTTTAAGAACCCTTGCTCTAGATGTTCATTGGCAAAGTCCCATGAGCCCTTACATTTTTTAAAGAGTATATATAAAAATAAATAATAAAGGAGTATTTGCTCTGCTGGGTATTAGTCTTTAGTCTGTACTATAAACAACTAAAACAGGATAAAACTGGCACAAGTATTGTTGAAAGATTAATTGAGCACAGTAGAAAGCCTCATATGTATAAGAACTTGAAAAAAATTGAAAAACAAAATAAATAATTCAGTTTAGTACTTTATGCCAAAAACAAATTTCAAAAGGTTAAAAAGAAAGTTAAGAAACAATAAGAAAATGCAAATAAATATTTACCTAGCCTTTGGGGAAAGTTTTCCTGAATACAGAAAAAGCAACTGGAGAAATTATAAAAGGAAAAAATATCAATAGTTTTTGCCACAGAGGGGATCCCTGGGTGGCTCAACGGTTTAGCGCCTGCCTTCAGCCCAAGGAGCGATCCTAGAGACCTGGGATCAAGTCCCGCGTCGGGCTTCCTGCATGGAGCCTGCTTCTCCCTCTGCCTGTGTCTCTGCCTCTCTCTCTCTCTGTGTCTCTCATGAATAAATAAATAAAGTATTAAAAAAAGTTTTTGCCACGGAAATATTTTTGCCCCTCAAAGAGCATCATAAAATTAAGAAGTAAAATTGAAAAAATATTTGCCTTACCAAGTGATAATAGTAATCAATAAAAAGTCCATCAAAATAATAAGGGAAAAACTTAAATCTTCAATATAAAAATAATAGGTCTGTGACACAAACATTTCAAGAACAGTAAAAGAATGAGAAAAAGTTCAAGTCACTAATAATAAAAATTATTATTAATCACAAACATTTCAAGAACAGTAAAAGAATGAGAAAAAGTTCAAGTCACTAATAATAAGAATACACTAATAATAAAAATTATTATTCTTATTATTAGGAAAATATACTCCTCAATACGATGAGGGTTTACTGAGGCAGGCATTGGCTCCCATCCTCTGCAGGTGAGTTAAGAGTGGAATTGACAATCTCTCTGGAAGGCAGTGTTTTGATATGTATTAAGAATTTAAACATTTTTGTACAATTCAACTGAAATAATCTCACTGCAAGGACTTATGCCAAAAAGGCCAAAGAGCTATGTGCCCAGATGCACATCATAGCATTATTTATATTTTTTAAAAAGTTGATTTCTATGAAATCATGACTAAATTTCTATGAAAAATGACTAAAGTATGGTGTATTAATGCTAAAGAATATTATTCAACCATTAAAATTATATTTTCTAAAAAATTTAATGACTGGGAAGAAAAACATTAAGTATATACAGAAAAAAAAGAGAAATATATACAGCAAATTACAGCTGTATATATAGGAGTTATTTCTGGGTTGAGGGGTTAGGGATCATTTTTACTTCTTTTATAATTCTCTATATTTTCTAAATGTTCTACACCAAAGCCAGCAATTCTATAAAGGATTAGACAGTAAATATTTTAGTTTGTGGGCCACAGGATCTCTATCATTATGACTCAACTCTGCCACTGTAAAGCAAAAGCAGCCAGGAACAAAAGCAGCAGAGTGGATCTTGTAAGTTCTTATTACAAGAAAAAAAAAATAGTGGTGCCTGGTTGGCTGAGTCAGTAGAGCATGTAACTCCTGATCCTGGAATCGTGAGCTGGATATTGAACTTACTTTGGAAAAAAAAAAAAAAAGGAAAAAGGAAAAGAAACAAATTGTGACTATGTACGGTGATGGAGATTAACTGGATTTATTGTGGTGATCATCTTGCAATATATACAAATACTGAATCATTACTTTGTGCATGAGGCTGATACAATGTAATGTCAATTATACTTCAATTTTAAAAAAAGCAGCTAAAAACAAGATGAAAACAAATAGGCATGGTTTGTGTTCCAAAAAACTTTATTTATAGTAATAGGCAGAGGTCCAAATTTTACCTTTTACTACTCTTTTATCAGAACTCTCCCTCTTCTCTTGACCTCCAAACTTCAGGATCACTGGTACAAGATTGCTTACAAATTGGTTTCCAACTGTGACTAATGCAATGATTCACAACATTCCTCTGTTCTATTTTAATGTGGCTAGCATATACCAAATAAACCTAAGTATAGTGGAAAGAGCCCTACACTTGGGAATCAGAAACCCAAAGTATAAATCTTGGCTAACCACTACTGGCTAGGCGATTTTAGGCACACACTTAATTTTCTTCACCTGTAAAATAACAATTATTGGATTTGTCCCACCCAGTCAATTATTCAATGAGGTCATATGTGAGAGTATTTGGCCCTGGCTGACACTCATTGGAGATCATGGTATTTTCATTTGAAAGGCACTAGAATGAGCTTTATTTGGGGAGTCCATTATACCTTGATGAAGAGAGAGGCTGTTGCAGACATCAAGTGGAAAAGTCCTGGAAACCTTCTACTCTGCCCAAATTGTGTAACTATCAACTGTCCTCAGAATATAGCTTTGGCTATGAAATCCATATGTTGACTGCTTTTTACAGAACAGGACAAATAATTTTATCAGCAATAAAATACATAAGACTATATGATAGGTGTGCCTGGGTGGCTCAGTGCTTGAGCATCTGCCCTCAGCTGACTGTGATCCTGGGGTCCTAGGATCGAGTGTCACATCAGACTCCCCATGGGGAGCCTGCTTCTCCCTCTGCCTACATCCCTGCCTCTCTCTGTTTGTCTCTCATGAATAAATAAATAAAATCTTTTTTAAAAAATTAGACTATATGATAAACATTAACACCATAGGAAAGTAGGTGGCAGCTGACAGGCACTCTCCACATCACTATTTGAGAGCCCTTATTGTGTCAGAGATGTTTTGAGAGAAGGTAGAATGGGAGTGATGTGGATGAAAGATGCAAAAGACTAGTCTGTCAAAGAATTTCTCAGAAACATACTGTTTGTAACTGATCACCTTGATTCCCAGAAGAGAAGCCACTTCAGCCACATCTCAGCCAGGAGCCTCCATCCCTACAAGTGATTACACTGCACATGCAACCAAGGCTTTAGACTCAGGCAGTTAATTCCACAATACAGATACTCCAACAACCTTATGGTCAGTATTATCAAGACCCCTGTGGAATAGAGAAAAGATTCCGAGAGGCTAAGTCACTTAAGGTCATTTCAAAGTCATATGAGAACTTCTGGTTGAATGTTTTTCCTATTAGATAATCAAGATAATCGTCTGCCCCATAACCTCACTCCTAGCATAAGTTTAAAAGGAGTTCATGAAGCTAGCCAATGGAATTTTCCTTTAGTATTTAGAAAGGACTTAAAGAAGAAAATGCTGTTTTATTGACATTTATTATACCTAAAGCACTGAATTGGTACTGGGAACTGGGGGTGAACATAACAGAGAAACTAAAAAAAGACAGTGTAATCCAGTCATCATGTCTAAGGGGTATAGCAAAAGTAGTACTGTCCTTATTTTGTATTTTATTTTATTTATTTATTTATTTAAGTAGTCTTTAGAATCCAAAGTTCAGGATTCAAGTTCTGGTGCTTCCATTTACTAGCTTTCTGATGTTGGTCACTTATATATTCTAGCCTTTAGTGTGTTCATCCATAAAGTGAGGATAGCCATTTCTATCTTGCTGGTAAGTAAGAATCACAAAAGATAAGCACAAATGTGTTCTGTAAACAAATATAAGGCATTGTTATCCTAGGCAAAAACATGAGCTCTGACATTAAACTAAGGGCCATGGAAAACCATAACATGAGACTTCTAGTTCTCTGGGTGAACTAGAAGTTCTATATTTTCCCACCTTCCTATGTTTCCCTCCACCATAGTCATAAAGGAACGTTCATCACAGGGGCCATCCTGAAGCCAGCTACATGTGACTGCTTGGTGCTGGGTTTAAAGCTATGACCACTGAGACTATGAAACAACTTTGGAAAACAAACTTTAAAATTGATTTTTTCTTTGCCTTTATCTATCTCCTTTAAATTACAACAAAGAGAAGAAGAGGAAGAAAAAGACAATTTTAAGGCAAAACACTCAATTAACTTTGAAAATCAAACATAATAAACTGAATATAGATCTGTCTGACTACTGTAACCATTTCTGTCTGCCTCCATCTATCTATCCATCTATTATCCTCCATCTCCCTTAAGGAGACAGTCAGATACTGAAAGTGAGATTTTTTTCTTTTTATTTTGCTGGTGAAGTTAAACTTAATTACCCTAGAGTTCCTCATAGGGGAGAAAAAGGGATAAAATGCAGAGGAGTTTTCTTTAGTTGTTCTTCCCCTCCTTCATTTTCAAGGGAGCTAAAGGTAAAGATGTGCTTTAATAATAATTGCCACAGATCATCCTGGAGTATTAGCCTTGACCTTGGGATCTGATAGCATTTGTCAAGCACTCCTTATGGGTATAATTAAACCAAAACTATAGTAAATGAAAGGGACAAAGAATGTCTTACCTTCTAGGCCTTACAAGATAGTAGACCTAAGATATGGTACCAAGAAATAAGGAGATTAATTCTTAGATATCTAAAGTTTAACCTGCCACCAATCTACACATTTCCACTGAACCAGTCATTAATATCCACAGGGTGAATCCCTTCCCATGTGGTTGACATGAAGAATGGCCACCAGTTGCCTCATACATAGAATATTTTCCAGTCATTGGTCTTAGGTTCCTGGAGGAATAAGACAGATTCATCATACAAAGGGGTAAGAGGGCCTCCTTTGTAAGTACAGGAAATGTGGGTTCTTAAATTTATAACTGTGCTGGCTCATTGAGTTTAAAGTCAATAAAATGCTATTTTTTAGCAATATTAATTTCAATTTTTGTGCTGACTTAATAATCTTTTTAATTAACTTAATTAGTTTTGAATGAAATGTGTTCATTCTTAATAACTTTTTATAATTAGTAAAGTTATATACATGTGTGTTGCTCAAAGTTCAGAAAATAGGGAGAAGTAAAAAATACAGATCAAAATTGTCCCAAAGCATCCCCTATTAGCATTTTGCCTTCTTTCCTTTCCTTCTATTGTATTTTTTTCTATGTGTGGGTGAAACTATATGCTATATGTGTATGGTATGGTATACATACATACACATATATGGTATATATAAATTTTTTAGGAGAGAAGTCCTAGTTTGACTAGAACCAAATTTCTTTACAGTTCTTTAGCAGATTCCTCTGGTCAGTTTGCATATGAAACAACCATTAGCCAAAAGACTGACAAGTAAACAGAAAATATTGGGGCTTCTATAATGTTTTATTTTCCTGGTTTACATTTTTTGAAAATGATAGAAAATCAATTTTAATCAAATTGCCTAATTTGACAAATGCCAAACCAAGATAACCAAAGTTTTAACCTACCTCTCCAAGAGTTGGTACTGACAAATACATGTACAATTCTCAGCATCTTAAATCCTGGAACTATGGAATCACCAAACGTTATATTTGAAAGAGATTTGAGCAACTGCAGAATCCAGCAATTTTCAAACTGTGCTTCACGGAACTCTGGAGGATCCTTAGAGTAGACCAAGAGTTTTCAGGGCTTGGCAGTGTAAGAGGATGCAGGATGGGGAATGGGGGGGGGGGGGTTGAGCAAAGTTTTCTCCTTCCACTCTCACCTCCCGCAACCAGGCCAGGTCTACTTTTACATGCTGTACATCTTGGGTATCAAAATAAGATTTCATTGAATAAAACTGGTTAACTCTTTAAAAAAATAAAAGTTGAAAATTGCTGGTATGGTCCAGATCTTTCGTGTTACAGATGAATAAACTGAAAGTCATGGATATGAAATTGCTTCCAAAGTCATACAGCTAATTAATATCAGAGCATATGATATTTGTCATTTGGAAGATATAGCTCTGCAATACTACATATCTTCCTCATGTTGGAGGAAATCCTTATAATGTGTAGTATGCTATGAAAGCAGACCTGAGAATAATATCCCTTTTCCAATGCTCAAGCAGCCAAGGCATGGATGCATGACATAGACTCAACAAATTGGATGCTCTGCACCCAATTCTAAATCTAATTCTCAGATATATCCAGCATAGCAGAGGCCTGGTCAGATTGTTCCTGCTGTATAGTCCTCTAAAACCCCCTTGGCTCCTACCTGTTTGTTTTTTTTTAAGATTTTATTTATTTATTAGAGACACAGAGAGTGAGAGAGAGGGGCATAGACACAGGCAGAGGGAGAAGCAGGTTCCATGCAGGGAGCCTGATGTGGGACTCGATCCCGGGTCTCCAGGACACGCCCTGGACTGAAGGCGACGCTAAACCGCTGAGCCAGTGGGGCTGCCCCTACATGTTTTTAATACCTGCTCCTCTAGGCACCCAGTGATCCAAGTGATTGTCCTCTTCCAATAAATAAATGTTTAGTTTGAGACAGCACTTCCTAATATATAGAATGTGTGCTAGAACACACATTACTGATCCTTACTGTTAATCTACTTCTCTTTCCTCTGTACCATAGTGCCTCTCTATTAAGTCATTGGTTTTTTGCTATGTAGATACCATGCAGAATAAAACATTACTCTAGGTTAAGAAAAATGTACCCCCACTAGGAAAGACTCCTTATCATGGGATTTTATAAGCTCAAGATACTAAAATCTTTTTAGCTGAGAAGTTAGTGAAAGATGAGAATTAATATTTGCTAAGTACCTACTATGTGCCAGGCATCATATTCTACCCTATCTGCCTCTAGCAGGTAGATATTATGGTCATTACTTTACTGATGAGGGAAATTAACCCTAAGAGTCACAAATTCATTAGTTGTAGAGTCAGGAATACAACTTAAGACTAAGACTACTGGCCTCAAAGTGAAGAGATTTAAATTTATATGTTTTACCAGACTTTACATTGTAGAATATTTGTCTCCTAAAACAGATTATTTCATCTACTATAGAGATCCTATGAAGAAATCCTAAAAGAGACCTTATCAAGAAATTCCAGGTTTTTCTAGATCAACTCATTCCAAACCACTTCTCTAATTTAGATTAGATACAAGATAGATAAATAGATATGATTAGATTTTAAAAATATGCCAACAACAGAGTGATTTATTCTCCAGGTATTTCTCTACATTGATTTTAAACCACATGGAGCTTTTTTAGGTACCATCATGCAGGAGGCTTACCACTGGGGCCATCTTTCCCCAACAGCTAACTCCACATCCCATTACTCATGTTCATTCTGTTTTCCATAAGTAAATAAGCATGGCTGGAGGAGATTGTGAACAAATCTTGGCAGAGCAACCTGATGAAGTAAAGACATGGTGCCAAAAGTGGCCTCCAGTCACTCACAGTTTGCTCCAAGCACAGATGTCTACTCTCAGATACCAGACACCTAAGGGCAGAGCCTGGCCTCCAATTCACATGTAGGAGGGTTATCCAGGGCAGAGTCTGGCACATGGCACCCTTTACTGGAAGGAATTTGATTAATCATTCTCATTACCTTTCAATTCCATGCACCTGAGCTCCTTCACCCTCTGCCCAGAACCAGCAGTCAGTGGCTTAAATGACACATGAACATCCAGATTGACCATATAAGCAGATAGAGATAGGGTCACCCACTCCCCTTCTGCAAAGTGCTCTTAGGTCAGAGAGATCATCCAGATCATGCAGCACTTCATCATATCTCTCTATCTAGTCTCAGGGCGCCAGGAGACAATGTCTCCATCTGTATCCTAAGCACTATTACCTTAGAATTCTAGGTATAAGTTGAAAATAAGGAGGGAGAATAGGGGCTTCCTCAGAAACAACTTTCTCATTACTAGGAAAAGGTAACTATGGCTACATCCCAATAGAAAAACAAATGAAAGGGTCTGCAAGGCAAGCAATATTCACTATTGTTAGTATATATACATTTGGTCATTTCTCTTTGACTCTCCTATTTACATACACATACTTCAGTCTCCTCCCAGGGTTAACTGTAACTACAAGATTTTCTAACATTGACTTGTAACCCTTAGAAAGCTGGATCTTAAAGCAATGGCTCAGCCTCATTGTAATATTATATTTAAACAATACATAAATTTTTGAAGTTCTTGAAAACAAGAAGGGCCACCCAAATACGTTGCAAAATGTATCATGAACAAAGCCCCTGTTTTTTACTTTCATGTATTTCCTGGTGGTTCTGGAGTATTTCCATCCACCAGTCCACAAATTTTTCTTTATCCCTCCCATTCATGCTCTCATTCAGTGAAATGTAAGTCCACATCCTTTGACCATTTTGCTAATAAGTTTGTTGGTTTTTCTGGATTTTTGCTGTTGAGTTTTGAGAGCTCTTTCTACTTTCATGTTTTTTTTACTATTGAGTTTTCAGTTTTCTAGATACTAATCTTTTGCCAGATGTGGTTTGAAAATATTTTTACCCACTCTATATCTTGTCTTTTCATCCTCTTAATAGCATTCTTCACAGAGCAAAAGTTTTTAATTTTTCTGAAGTTTGATTTATTAATTTTTTCTCTTAGGGATTGTGCTTTTGGTATCAAGTCTAAGAATGTTTTGTCTAGCACTTAGATCCCAAAGAAAATTTCCTACTTTTTTCTAAAAGTTTTATACTTTTACCTTTTACAAATATGCCTATGATCCATTTTAAGCTAATTTTTGTATAAGTTAAGAGACTGAAGTTTCATTTTTTTTCTCCCTATGGATATCAAATTGCTCCAGAACCATTTGTTGAAAAGACTACCTTTCCTCCATTAAATTGCCTGTGCACTTTTTAAAATAATCAGTTGAGCATATTAGTATGGCTCTGTTTCTGGGTTCTCTACTCTGTCCCATTGATCTGTCCTTCCACCAATACCACAGTCTTAATTATTGTATCTATATAGTAAGTCTTAAAATTGAGTAGGCTTATTCCTTCCATTTTGTTATTCTTTTTCAAAATCATCTTAGCCATTCTAATTGTTTCTATTTTCCATATAAGTTTTACAATAATTAATTTTGTTATGAAAAATCTTGCTGAGATTTTTGATAGAAATTGTATTAAACCTGCATATTAGTTTCTGTGCTGCTCTCATAAATTACCACAACATTGGTGGCACAAAATAACAGAAACTTGTGCTCTCACAATTCTGGAGATGAGAAGTCTGAAATCAAGGCATCAGCAGGGTTGTACTCCCTCTGGATGCTCTAGGGGAGAATATCTCCTTGACTCTTCCAGCTCTGGCACTAGTGGCATTCCGTGGCTTTTGGCGGCATCTCTCTCTGCTCCATCTTCATTGTCTTTCTTCCCTGTGTCTGTGTTCTCCTCTGTATCTTACAAGAATCTTGTCACTGGTGTTATACTCACCTTGATAACTCAGAATGATTTCCTCATATGAAGATCCTTAATTAATTCTTCAAAGACTCTTTTTCTCAAATAATATTCACAGGTTTCAGAGATTAAGATCTAGATATATCATTGGAAGGGCCACAATTCAACCCACTACAAACTGGATTTGGGAAGAGCTGACATCTTTACTATACTGAGTCTTCCAATCCATGACACATTATGGCTCTCCACTTATTTAGATCTTCTTTTATTTCTTTTATCAGCATTGTCTAGTTTTCAGCATACAAGTCATTCATATGCCCTTTTAGATTTATACCTAAGTATTTCATTTCTTGAGCAATTATAAATGGTATATTTTCAATTTCAATGTTCATGTGTTTATTGCTAATATATATAAATACAATTGATTTTTGCATGTTTATTGTTTCCTATGACACTGATGAACTTACTTATTAGTTCTAGAAGACGTGTAGATTTTTTGGTATCATTGTGGCCCTTCAAATAGGGAAAGCTTTGTTTCTTCCTTTTCAATTTCTATGTCCTTTATTCGTTTTCTTGCCTTATTGCATTTGCTACAACTTCAGTGCTATGTTGAATAAGAGTAATGACAGCAGAAATCCTTGGCTTGTTCCTGATCCCAGGGGAAAGCATTTAGTCATTCATCATTAAGTATGTTAGCTTTAGGTGTTTGGTAGAAGCTCTTTACCAAGTTAAGGAAGTTCCCTTGTATTCATATTTTTCTGAGAGTTTTTATCATGAATAGGTGTTGAATTTTGTTAAATGCTCTCTGCATCAATTGATATGCTCATGTGATTTTTCTTTCCTTCTTCAGCCTATTACTACAGATTACATCGAGTGAATTTCCCAATATTGAACCAGTTTTGCATCTCTTGCACTCCATTTGTTTATGGTGTAAACTTCTTTTTATATATTGCTGAATGATACATGCTAAAATTTTATCAAAGATTTTTTTATTACATTCATAAAAGATACTGTTCTGTAGTTTTCTCTTTCGTTGTATGCTATCTTTGGTTTTGGTATTGAGGTAATACTAACTTCATAAAGTAAATTGGGGAGTAATCTCTCCTTTTCTATTTTCTTAAAGATAGTGTATATGATTGCTGTTAATTCTTCTGTTTGGTAGAATACTCCAGTGCAACCATCTAAACCTGAAGATTTCTTTTGGGGGGATTTTTTAAATTATAGATTCAATTTTCTTAATAGTTTTATGACTATTCATATTATCAATTTAATATTGGCTGAGTTGCAGTAGACTGTGTTTTTTAAGGAATTAGTTTTCTCCTAAGTTGTCAAATTTATGTGTGTAGGCTTAATTTGTAGTATTCTCATTTGTTCTCTATAATACCTTTTGTTGTCTACTGTGTCCATAATCTTTTCTTTTTTTTTAAGATTTATTTATTTATTTATGATAGACATAGAGAGAGGGGGGCAGGAGGCAGAGACACAGGAGGAGGGAGAAGCAGGCTCCATGCCGGGAGCCCGATGTGGGACTCGATCCCGGGACTCCAGGATTGCGCCCTGGGCCAAAGGCAGGCGCTAAACCGCTGAGCCACCCAGGGAACCCCAGTCTTTCTATTTTATTTTTGATATTTTTAATTTGTGCCTTCCTTTTTTTTTAATCAGTCAAGTTGATAAAATAGAAGCTTGTCAATTTTGTTGATCTTCTCAAGGAACCATCTCCCCCTTCTTGCCCACTGATTCTCTAGATTATTTTTCGGTTTTCAACTTCATTGATTTTGCTCTTTATTCTTTCTTATTCTTGTTCTGGATTTAGTTTACTATTCATTCTATAGATTCTAAGTTATTATAGATTGTAATAGACTCAAGACTTTTCTTCCTTTCTAACATATGCATTTAGTTCTCAGCCTCTCCACATTGCTTTGGCTGTGCCCTATGAGTTTTTATATATTGTATTTTTATTTCCAGTTTAATGCACTGATTTCTTAAAACTTCCTCTTTGACTCATGGGCTATTTAGAAGTATATTGTTTAGTTTACAAGTTTTAGGAGAATTTTCTGGGCTATTTAGAAGTATATTGTTTAGTTTACAAGTTTTAGGAGAATTTCCTGTTACCTCCCTGTTATTGATTTCCAGTTTGACTCTATTTTGGTTTGTAAACACACTGTATGATTTTAATTCTTTTTTTTAAGATTTTTATTTATTCATTCATGAGAGACACAGAGAGAGGGAGAGAAGCAGAGACACAGGCAGAGGGAGAAGCAGGCTCCATGCAAGGAGTCCGATATGGGATTCGATCCTGGGACTCCAGGATCATGCCCTGGGCCGAAGGCAGGCACCAAACCACTGAGCCACTGAGGGATCCCTGATTTTAATTCTTTTAAATTTGTTGAGTTTTGTTTTCTGGTCCAGAATGTAATCTATCTTGGCATATGTTCTACGGATGATTGGGGGGGGGGGGGTGAGAGAGAAATGATCTTTCTGCTGTTGTTGAATGGAATGTTCTATAAATGTCAAATTATATCCTATTGGTTGATGGTGTTGTTTAGTTTTACTATGTTATTATGAACTAGATTTTGTCCCCACACTTCTCCCATACCCACCCCCCACAAAAATCATATACTGAAGCCCTACCCCTAATATGATTAGATTTGGAAATAAGACCTTTAAAGAGATAATTAAGGTTAAATGAGATCATAAAGGTGGGCCCTAATCCAATAGGACTGGTGTCCTTATAATAAGAAAGGACACCAGGAGTGTGTGTACCACAAAGGAAAGGCCACATGAGGATATATAAGAAGGTAGCCAAAAAGAGAGGCTTTAGAAGAAATCAAACCTTGGGATCCCTGGGTGGTGCAGCGGTTTGGCACCTGCCTTTGGCCCAGGGTGTGATCCTGGAGACCCGGGATCGAATCCCACATCAGGCTCCCAGTGCATGGAGCCTGCTTCTCCCTCTGCCTATGCCTCTGCCTCTCTCTCTCTCTCTCTCTCTCTCTGTGTGTGTGTGTGTGTGACTATCATAAATAAATAAAAATTAAAAAAAAAAAAGAAGAAATCAAACCTGATGAGACCTTGATCTCGGACTTCCAGATTCCAGAACTGTGAGAAAATGAATTTCTGTTGTTTGAGTCTGTGGTACTGTTATGGCAGCCCTAGCAGACTAATACATATATCCTTACTGATTTCCTGTGTAGTTTTCTATCAGGTGTTGAGAGGAATCTGAAGTCTCCAATGATAACTGTGGATTTGTCTATTTCTCTTTTCCATTTTATCAGTATTTGCTTCACATATTTTTTAGCTTTATTGTTTGACATATATGCACATCTAGGATTGTTATGGCTTTTTGGTGTGTTGACTCTCTTATCATTGAATAATATCCCTCTTTATAGTAATAGTCTTTGCTCTGAAGTCCAGTTTATTGGATATTAAGACAGCTACTCTTAACTTCCTTTCAATTAATGTTGGCATGATATCTCTTTTCCCATCATTTAACTTTCATCCTATCTATACTATTATATTAGAAGTGAGTTGCTTATAGATAGTATATAGTCGGGCCATGTTTTTATCCTGCTAATTTCTGTCTTGTAATTGGCATACGTAGACCATTCACATTCATTTACATTTAATATAAATATTGATATGTTAAAACATTTTATTGTTATAAAATATTTTAGTGTTTATTCTGTTTTTCATTTATTTTCTTTTTCCTGACCTCCTTATGATTACTTGAGCTTTTTTTAGAATTATATTTTGATTTACCTATAGTGTGTTGGAGTATATATCTCCTTGTGTAGGTTTCTTAAGTGGTTGCTCTAGGCATTAAATTACATATACATCACTTATCACAATCTACTCGTGTAATTATTTTACAGGTTCAAGTGAAGTATAGAAACCTTACCTTCCTTTACCCTCCCAAGTTTATTATATGATTGTCTTAAATATTTCTGTACTATTTTGTTGGAACAGAGTAGTTATTTCTTATGAGTTTGTCTTGCTAGACTTCCCCTTCTTTATTTGGGGGCTAGACAGAGTAGGCTTTTCTTGGAGGATTTTTGTTTATGCCCATTGATGTTTCCAGCTTCTTAGATTCTTCAGCTTCAGCTCTGGAATATAGGATGCAAACGGAAAACCCAGGTAACTCACAATAGTATATTTCTTTGGGTCCCAAGGTCCTTAGCTGATATACCCTTTTTTTCCTTCCTCTTTCAGAGTCTTCTTATATTCTAAATATAATGTCCAGGATTCTTAGTTATACTTAATGGATAGATTGGGAGAAATATGTTTATCTTATTTTCCTGGAAGTAGAAATCCCTATAACAGTGTTTTTAAAATCGGAAAATCTCATATAAAAACAGATCTGTTACTGTTCTTGAAAAATTGGGACATATGGCAATACTGGGTATGCATTATGCATTCCAACAATATTCTTTAGCTAAATAGAAGCTGACCTGTTTATATGGAGTCTGTGACAACTGGAGCTGTGTTTTTTCATTGAGTTACACTCAACCCATGTCACTCATTTATGGTACTCTTAGCCTCTATAAGAATTTGAGTTTGGAACTTCCAGTGATGCCTCCCTAAGCATATCCATTTTCTTCCTGTTAATCTAACACTCTCTCTCCCTTTTCAGTCTTTCAATTTTGTATTACAAAACTCCTAAGAACCTACATAGCAGAGATGTTATTATCTTTAGGAGAATGTGTGTGTACACATGCACATATATGTGTATCACCGAGAAGGGGATAAGTTGAATAGGCAGAAAGGAGAATTTGCACCGAGATTGAACCATGGAGACTTCACTTTAAAGGATTTCTTGTTAGTAATGGGAAGGGGAAAAAGCTATCAACACTCATCCATTAGTAACTTCTGCAACATCATTCCTACCTCATGACTTTGTAACTGCTGTTTCCCCACCTGGAACATCCTCCCACCAGACTATTGCATTTACATTGTATTAGCACTAAGATCTCAGGTTAAATGCCACTTACTCAGAGATAACTTTCTTGACGACCTTATCTATCTAAAATACTTACCTATCCAAAATAACCCTTCTTTATTGCCAATAATTTCTCCCCTTTACAGGATTTTTCTTTACAGCACTTAATAGTACCTGAAAACATATTATGTATATGTTTTGTTTACTTGTTTCTTGCCCATACCTTTGAGGATAGATACCTTTCTACCTTATTTACTATTGCATCCTTGGTTCCCAACACATAATAGTAGCTTAACAGACATGTAATGAATGGATGAATCATGTCCTGAAACATCTTAATAAGAACACTAACAAATTAGAAAGTGTTCAGAATAGGATGAAAAAACATTTATAACTATAAAAATGCTGAACAATGGAGGGATGTCAGATAGAAGATTTTTAAAGGTGAGATGATCACTCTCAACAGATATTTAAAGTTTTGTTTACTGGAAGAAGGAGTAGGTAAATATGTTCCATGTTGTTCCAAATGGTACCTCTGTAGTCAACGTACAAGAGACAGAATACCCCCCCCATAAAGAAGAATTTTCTAATAACTAGAAATTCTTTAACAGTGAAATGTAGTGAGTTCCCACTCACTGAAGCTGGTTAAGCAGAACTAAATAACTATCTTAAGGGTCATTTGTGAATGGAATCTCAACTCTTTTTGGGACCTTTGGGTAATTTTCAAAGTCCCTTCCAACCCCACAATTGTAACATATTTTAAGAGAGACAGAACTGGGCTTTCATTTTTTACAATTCTAGGAGGTATCCCCGACAGTATCACTAAGGCAAGGGCTTAGTTTAAGAGAGTTAAATACAGGGAGTTTAAGAAACATAAATCAAAAGGTTTAAGTACCTGCTAGTATGAAATCTGAAATAATTGATTTTTACTTAAAAGTATGTTACAGGGGGATCCCTGAGTGTCTCAAGTGGTTAAGTGCCTGTCTTCGGCCCAGGGCATGATTCTGGAGTCCCAGGATTGAGTCCCCCATCAGGCTCCCTGCATGGAGCCTGCTTCTCCCTCTGCCTGTGTCTCTGCCTCTCTCTCTCTCTCTCTCTCTCTCTCTCATAAATAAATAAAATCTTAGAAAAAAATAAAAATAAAAAGAGTATGTTACAATTGCAATTCAATGACAGTTAGATTTCCTTAGAAACCAGGATGGGAAATATTTTATAATTAATACAGATATTTTCCCAATATGGCTTTGAGTTATAAAAGCTATTTCCTCACAAATACTCTGACTTCAGTTAAGGCAACTACTAATTGATGGTAACTGCAATTATAGAACACTTCTCAAATACATATAACATCACATAGGTTGTGGCACAATTTTTATGGAAATTATGTTTTTTAGTCAAAGTGAATTTTTTGAAGCATTAAATATACTTATGAACATGACATAGTTAAAAGAGCAATATAGACAATATTTTTAAAAATATAAACTTCTAGGTATAATTTGATATATTCTCACTAACCTTTGCTTTTGACCATTGATTAGAGAAGCTTTCTTACTTTAAGTAATAAAGAACCATAAAGCTTATACTAAAGATTTCTTTGGAGTCAAAGTCTCCTTAGGCATATAAACACATCTGGCTTAATGTACAGCACTTTAGAAGTTGCTTCTCTAACCTGAGATATAATCAAACATGCAAGATATCATTATCTAATATTTACAGAATTATTTTATAATTCTAATGCCCACCATAACAAAATATGAATCACTATGCAGAAAGCCTTAGAACCCACTAGGGATCTACTTTTTTATCACTCTATTTTTATGCTTACATGGGGTTCAAACTGTCCATCTTCCATTATTCAAACAAATCATAAAAGCTTAACAATTTATCTTCCTCACACAAAATAAAAGCACACATTCAAAACCAAATTTTTTTAAAAAGAATATTGCAAATATTATTCCGGCAGCTCAAGTTAGATCCTTCAGGTCCAAGCTAAAATGCCTATAATACACAAGTCTTTTTCCTCCCAGAGAAATACTACAGAAAAAGTGGATGATGAGTTTCCTATCTTCCTTATCAAGTCCATTTCAATGGCTCTGCCAGGAATTCAGGAGGGCTCTATCTCTACAGATGGCACCAGCTATCTCTTTTGCCTTGCGTTTCCATCATACCACTGATTCCTCCTCCCATTCCCAGCCCTCATATCCAGCAGTCCCTCATTTGCTGTTGGATCACCACACTGAGAAAAGAATGGGTACTCTGATCTCTGTTCCTTCCAAGAGATACACAAAATACACATGCTGTCTTCATGAACAGCTTTAATTCACAGGCACCACAGAGAAGATAGACAAACACATGGCTTTGTCCCTGGTTTACAGATTTCTGATGAGTGTTTATATATTTAAAAAACAGCTGTTTTTGCATTAAGCTATCTCCACACAGGTGGAATATCTGTTCAGCAGCTGAAAACCAGGCTATTAAGGAGCAGCAAAAGACAGTTGCCATAGGCTGCTGCCATGGCGTATGTGCTTCCTCGGGGCACCTGCTTCACGGTGAGCTGTCTGACGTTGCTCCACTCAAAAGAGCACCTTTCCCACCTCAGTCCTCCTGCTCCCATCCAGCTGACAATCACTATCCCCTCTGACCTCAGAGGAACACATATCTCCACTGTGAAAGGCTCTCTTTTCCCTTGGACTTGACATCCCTGACCTCTAATGTTTAATATACTTGATATACTTTAAGTGCTAACATTCTGGGTTTAAACAGGACAAGGTTATTTAGGTCTTGAGACTGCATACCTGTTTAGATACTCCCTTTTCAGGATGCCCAGAGCCATAGTAATGCCATGAATATTTGATAGAGCGTTTGGTGTGTTAATCCAGAACTGATTCATTATTCTACCTAAGCTTCCTGCCCTAATCATTCCAACTAACCTCTCCTAATGTCTTCTGCATTATGATATACTGCCATTTATTTTTTATAGCATACATATTTTACCTAATTTTAGTCAAGAGGAAGAAGATACCTATTTATTAAAAAACACAACAGAAATAAATATTTGAACACCTACTATGTGTGAATAGCCATGTACAATGCTTTCATTATACCTTATCATATCCCTACCTATTAGATGATCTCAAAGAACTCTAATAACATGCACAGCATCAATACCCTGCAATTGATAAAACCAGAAATTGAATCCAGGATTATGTAACTCCATATAAAATATGCTTTCCTCTGTGCCATGCTCTCTCATATTGTTGTGCAATTTTGTAGAGTGTCATTATGTCACTGTGTGTATGTCACAGTATTAAGAGACAGACTCTGAACCCAGAATGCCTAGTCATCACTATTCATGACTTACACCAGTCACTCACTGTGTCCCCCATTCCTGTAAAATGGGGGATAATACTGGTGCCTATCTTCATTGGTTTCAGTGAGGATCAAATTTGTTAACATAATTACAGCTTAGAACAATATCCAATACATATTAATTATTATGTAAGTATAAGTCATTTTTTAAATCTGACTTCTCAGATGGAGTGTAACCTCTTTAAAAATCAAGGTAATCTACCTCTTGTATTCATGCTAGCATCAAAGTAGATACTCTGTGGTTTGCTGGGTTAATTATGTTATTGACTGATACCCTTTCCATTGTTTGTGACCCAATGTAGAAGGAACTTCAGCTATCAAGACCTTTACCTTCAGGCCTGTAAACATTGTTTCCAAGGTTTACAGTTCAGACCAACCTTAGACATCTATAGGGCATCAGACTAAATTTAGTGTGGCTATTGATGCTGTTCCAAGTATGACGATGGTATGAAATTGATACTTGTTCATTACTCATCTATTTGCTCATTTATTCATTTATAGACACTATTTTTATTAGTTGTTGAGATAGGCACTAGGGAAAACTCAAGAGTCTAGATGTGAGCAAAGATAAGTAAAGCAAATGATTACAGTATCATCCAGTATCCGCTATAACAAATGGAATAAAGGTTGTAAGAACTACTTAAGTATTTCAAGGGAAACCACCCCAAGGAGGTAACATTCGAGCGACATCTGGAAGGATGAGGCAGCAGCTACAAAATAGAAGGGTAAAGGAAGAGGGAATGTTATATGCAGTACACACAGAAAAGTGTAATAACAAAATCAGGGTGCAATCAGTAAGTTCTGTATGCCTGGAACATCAGCTACAACGGCTGGGTGTCAAGAGTTGAGATGGGAAAACAGTTTGGCATCCAGATCACTATGTTGGAATAATTGGAGCAAGGACAGATTGGAGACAAAGAAATAGGTCAGAAGACCAGGATAATGACATGATCTCAGCCTTGGCATCGTGAGTGAAGACGTCAGAATGGCTACAAAAGATCCTCAGAAAGTAAGATTGGCTGGACTGGTGACAAATGAGTAGTGAGAGGGGAAAAAAATAAATTATCACTCCAAATACACTAATTTGTTTTTTTTTGTAATATATTTAATATGAGTAGGCTCACAGGGTGAACTTTTCTTCTTAAACCAAGATAAAAAGTATATAGAACACCTCTCCAGTCAGTGCTTAAGATTTGCTAATTGGAATTACTGAGCCTCACCCTGTTAACAGTGTCTTTGGATTTGCTTACAAATCTTTCTTCTTTGAACTTGTCCCATAACATCATCAATTATACTTAACTAAACCCTATAGCAAAGTGAGGCAATCTTCTTTACCAGAAGCTCTACCAGCTTATAAACTGACTAGAATCGAAAAAGAAAAAAAAAAGAGTCTTTGTTTCTCAAACACACAGAGCTTTGTTTTAGACTCTAGGGCAAAACATTGCCAACAAATACCTATTAAAATGCAAATGCCCCACCTTGGGCTCTTAATATACTAATCTATTTAAAGTATCAGAAAAGCAGAAAGCAGGCTAGGAGGACATATTTTGAAGGAAAACACAGAATGGATTCACTGACATGGTTAGAAACCAAATCTACACAAAGCAGCAGATCCAAGAGAGGACAGGTAATGGAATAGGATGAGGGAAGCTAAAAGGATAGGAAAAGCAACACCAGGCACTGGGAAGAAGAGGCCACGTATGAAGAAGTCTAGTGTTGTCGACATTCTGAAGACTGCTTTCACACATATAAAAATAGCATTTTCTTCTCCATAAACCTTTAGTGACGAAGTACCATTGCATCTGGTTGTTCTGCCATTTGATAGCTGTGTGATATTGGACACATGATTTAACCTCTCTAAGCCTCAGTTTTCTCACTTATTAAGTAGGGCTATAGAATGAACTTTACCAATTCCATTTCACAGGTGGATACATTTCAATGTACAGAAGATTAAGTGATTGACATAGGGGCCCCAGAACTTGCAAAACCAAAGCTGGATCCTGGATGCTCTGATTCTCAGTTCAGTGAATATTTCTGCTCATCTATGGTGCTGGTCCAACCTGGGAGACCAGGATGTGATCCCAGGTAAGGAATAATTTGTAGAACATGGACAGGCTGTGTTCACTCTGTAACCCTGCCCCAGTTTACAGCTCAACTAGGAGATCTAGTGGTCAGAATACAACCTCTCGTGACCACATTGTCTTTCTTCGAACTCTCTAAAACTTCAGAAATTTATTCTTAGGGGCTTAGGAACTCCTAACATTTCAATATTATCTAAATCCATAGCAGATAGCCACACCTATGGCATTTTTACATCTCTAATTTTTTATATCACATTTTAGGAAGCATGTGAATAGCATAGAAACAACGTTCCACCAGGGCACTAGCGCTTAACTCCTTATACCTTTGGTCACAAATCAAGGCTTGGCTCACAGCTTCCCCATGCTCTGCACCTTAGTAACTGGTGTTGTTTCCTACATTGTTTTATAAGTACTCTTGAGTTTCTCCCTGTGTAAAACGTGTTTCAGTTTGCATGTCCAATTATAAAGTCCTCCAGCCACCTTAAAGTGATAAAGGATAAGGAAGGCCAACCTAATTTAGTAAAAAGACTAAAGAATGGTATTTAAAATGGTATTTGTCTTACTTTCTTATAGCTAAAACTGCCAAAGCACTACCTGGCAAAATTTTTGGAGTACCAGCTTCAATGATTAGATAGGAGAGGCTTGTAATTCACATATCAATTGTTTGTAAGGAATAGGTACTTACAAGACCTTTTAAAGTCATTCCCCAGACTTCTGTTGAAAACCTACTTAGTGCTGGACTAAAGAAAATATTTGTCTTTAGTGTTGCAATAAGATCTTTCCCCCACAGCTTTGTTTACATTACCAATTTGCATTATCTATACCTTGGAAGAAAGCCTATGAGAGGCAAAAGTAAACTTTAACTCAGGGAAAATCCAAATGAACTCAGTACCAGATTCAGGAAAATGCCAAGATGTTCCAAATGCCCAATTGCCAGCTTATTCCTTTCTTATTCCAAAACAATAGCAACAACAACAAAAATAAAAACAAACCCTTCCCAAGGCAGATTTTCTTTCAACTGAACCAAGTCCTCTATCCTTTGGTCTCTGTTTCTCTTAAGAGATAATGGCCATACATTTATGAAAGGACCTCATATACAGGGTCAACACAGAGTAGTTGAACCCAAATAAATGACTGATGACTTTGAATTGTAAGCATACAATCAATATTACTGGATGATGAGAAGAAGGTGACTATTTACTGGAATAGCATAATTATGGAGCCTCTTCACTCCTCAATGAACAGAGAATGACTTATTTATTGACTGCTTTTTTGAGCCCATAGTAGTTTTATTTAGCCCACAGTTTCTAGAAGCCACCCTGGGTCTTTGACTATCATAGACTAGGCAATAAGAAGCCAAGAAACCACCTCTGTCTTTTGAGATACACATATTTTTATAAGTACACCTGGTCCAGGGGTACCTGGATAGCATAGTTAAGTGCCCAACTCTTAGCTTCAACTCGGGTCGTGATCTCAGGGTCATGAGATTGAGCCCCGAGTTGGGGTCTGTGCTCAGCATGGAGTCTGCTTAGGATTCTCTTTCCCTCTCCCTCTTTCCCTCCTGTTTGTGCTCTCTCTCTCTCTCAAATAAGTAAATTAATCTTTACAAAAAAAAGGTACAAAAAAAAAAAAGTAAGTACATCTGATCCTACTAACTACCCAGAAGTACAGAGCAGCAATATTAAAATATATATATATATATATGTATATATATATATACACACACACACATTGGTTAGTATTCAGGAAACAGAAATTTCCAGCACATTTTAGATAAAGGAGCTGAAATTGCATAGTTGGAAAGCATCAGGAATGAGAATGAAACAGGGGCAAAGAGCCCATTGGGTTAGTTCAAGAGTTGTCCCTGCCCCTACAGAGAACTTCCTATCGAAGGATTGTAGAAGGATAGGAGACAACTTTGACTGCCAACTCTGAATAACTGGTGCCAAGCTGAGGACCTCTGTGTCTTCCTAAGCTTGAGTCCATGTAGAAAAAAGATAAGAGGGAAATATACCAACATGATTAAAGTGGTTGTGTCTAAACTACTTTAAGAGTATTGGTGATTACCATTTTCTTTATGCTTTCCCATAGTTTCAATATTTTCAACTATAGGTAGGCATCCATTTTAAATACATAATTTTTGTTAAATATGTATCTTTATTTTTAAAAATTAAGCACAACAATGACCTGATAGCCAGCTGAATGGCAAAAGGAGAAAAAGTTCTATAAGGCCTAACTTATCCTGGCAAATCATTAGCCAAGGTAACCTGCATATGCAACAGCTTCATCCTTCCTAATAATTGTTAGTATTTTCTTGGTGATAACATCATAGCTACCATTTATTGAGAGCTTACTCTGTGTTGGGTGCTACACTAAGAGTTTTAGGTTTATTCTCTTATTTATCAGAACATCTTTATATGCTGGGCACTGTCATTATCCCCATCTACATGGAAGAAATTGAGGCTTGAGAGGTTAGGCAGCTTGCTAAAGAACACCCGCTTGCTAAAATGGCAAGTGGGTGACTACTGAAACCAAGATGTGAAGCTAGATATGAATGCATGGTCCTAAACCACTGGTGAAAATTAGAACTTGCTTAAACATCACCTTTTACCCTTTTCTCCACGCTGCATTGCTCCTACACTCATCTCGGCCTCTCTTGTCCAGCATACCCTCTCGAATGTAAGCTTTGTGGTTGAAGAGATTTTTATCTGTTTTGTCCACTGCTATGTCACCAGAGCCAAGAATAGTGCCTTCACATAACAGACACTCAAAAAACATTTCCTGGATTGAAAAATAAACTCTAACACATCAGATTCTAACCACAACATTATTTTTGCATCTGTCCAGTGTCTACAAGCCAAGTAGTTTCCACATTTTTCCAATCTTTTACTAAAATCAAGATTATCATAGTTCTACCGTTCTCCAAATAATTTTCCTCTACCTACTAACTCCTACCCAGACAACATTTCCTAGCTTCCCCTGTAGTTTTTGATGGCTTATGACTGAGGGCTAGCCAGTGAAATATGGGTAGAAGTGATGTGTCCACCTTTAAACCTGACCTATACAGCCTAATCTTCCATGCTCTCTTCTTTCATCTGCTGGATGCATGATTGAGGTAGTGGATGGAAGAAGCCAGCATCTCTGAGTGTCTACATATCTGCTGTTCTTAACTGACCTACTCTGGGCCTAGGCATAAGCAGGAAATAAACCTTTATTTTATTAAGCCAATAAATCTAGGAGTCATTTATTATATCAGTAACTCTTCTCGAATATATAACCATTTTAGTCAAAGTTGTTTGAACATGTAAATATGATATATACATATAGTATAAAATTATCATATATACATATATATCATATACCATACAGATAGTACATTTAGATATAGATATATATCACATATCATACATATAGTATGCACGTACATATGTATTTATATATATAAACACAGGTTAATTATGTACAAGACCTACTGTAACATTATATAAATTATAAAACCTACATTAAAATATAAAACTGGAAAGAATGAGATACAGATGAAATTAAAATATTTTAAAATTTCTTGCTAATCAACATGATTCTTCCACTGTACTACTAGGCAACATTTCGAGGCACCTTGGGGCTTAGGGAAAGGCTTGTCATTAACAGTGTTGAAAACAAATCTATATTTCAAATAGTCTTGATGACGTTTTTGGTAGCTGATTTTATGTCACTCCTGATTGTACCTTTATTGTTTTTATATCATAACATGGCTGACAAAGAGCTCAAATTAGGAGCAGAGGTGACAGCTCCACCATTTTCTTGTTGCTTACTTGTGATATTGGTATTTTTTTCAATCTAAGCTCTCCTTAAAGGAGTTTGTGTAAACACTTGTCTAAGATTAGTTTCATAAAAACTAGGTCATGTAATCCATAAATCCACTTTACCAGGCACAACTACTATGTGATGTCCCAGTTTACCGAGGGCAAACAGATGAAAGAACCAATATCAAACTTTACTTTAAGATATGTGTACCAAAAATCTCCCTTTCCTTTAAGACATATAAATAAGAAATGTACATGTAGTCATCTGACATCAGATATTTGAAGACACTAGTATCAAGGCACATATTAAAAATATTTTAAACTTAAATTTTTCCTTTTTCATTATAAAATAAATTGAGGGACGCCGGGGTGGCTCAGCGGTTGAGCCTCTGCATTAGGCTCAGGCCATGAGCCTGGGGACCCGGGATCCAGTCCTGCATCAGGTTCCTGCAGAGAGCCTGCTTCTCCTTCTGCCCAAGTCTTGGCTTCTCTCTCTCTCTCCATCTCTCATGAGTAAATAAAATCCTTTTAAAAAGTATAAAAAATAATAATAATAAAATAAAATAAATTGAAGTTTTAGAACTTATGAACCTGCAATGGGCACCCTCTATCTTCAAGGCCACTGTTTGGTCAGGTGTCTCAGACATCTAAATCCTAGTACTCCTGATTTCTGAAGTCCATGAACTTCCTTCAAGCTATGCATAGAGTAAGACAGCTGACATCACTCCACCTAATTTTCTCTGGCTGTAGCTTTCTACCTCACCCCAAAGCCAGAGTTTTTCCCTGTTAACATGGGGTAGAAGCCTTAGTGTCTGTTCCCGGTGGCACTGATAGATATTAGCCCAAGCTTTTTTTATTTGCTCTAAGTCAAATTATAGAACAAAATCCTATCTTATCCACTCAAGTAAATGCATATGGCCAAAAAGGTGACTGAGAGGCAGTGTGATTTGGTGACAAAACCCAGGAGCTATGAGTGATAAGATCCAGGTTCCATCTGACTTCTCTTCAAGAAGTCAACATGGCCCCTTGTATCTCAGCTTCCTCATCTATGGGACAGGAACAGTAATGCCTGCTCTACTGTCTGGAGGCCATGAAACAAGTTTAAAAAGAAAAAAGAACTATGAGAGAAGAGGCTTGGGTAGGTTTTATGAGGGCTCCAGATAGGCCTCAAATTGGCAAAAGATCAAGAAAAGAGGTTCCCAAAACAATAACCCTGTTATCTAATGTTTTCCAAGAAATTTTAAGTAACTTAGGACAACAGAGAACAAGAAAAACCCTGAAAAATTTTAGATTTTTATTCCTTTAATTAAGAGGCTTGAGAAGGTAGGCTCACAGTGGATAAATGGAAAAGGACCAAGGCTTCCTGGGCCCTCAAAGATAGACCATGTAGCAGACTCTCCATTCTGGCAGAGAGCACATAGCTGGGGGCTGAACAGTCAGGATCCAGGCAAAGCACTGTGATGAGCTTTGAAGTCAGGACTAATTTCAAGCTCAGGGTCTGACATTAACTGAATTTGGGTGATGCAACCAACCTAGATGTGCCTCAGTTTTATCGAGAAGTGACAATAATACCTACTTATATCATGCTTATGAAGATTTAATGAAACTGTAGCTATGCCTGATATACTCTAGGACTTGGCACATAATAGGTTCTCAATAAATAGTTACCTTCTTCACCATCATTATCATTCACTTGTCTTGCCCTTGCTTAGTCCATCTTTAAAAGGAAATAGATGAGGCATAGCTAACATTTGCCAAGTACTTAAAGAGTTAGGCTTGGCAAGCGCTTATCAACACCAGAGGTTAGAGAAGTACTTTGTGGTGGGTCATGCAGAGGGGATGCTCATGCCCTGCAAGACCTTGCCAAGAAGTCACAGGTGATAAGCAGTGAAAACAAAGCAACAAAACCTGGCCAGGTTGGAGAAGGGGTAGTGGGTAAGCAGCTGGCAGCCAGCAGCAGGAATGACTTACTGACTCAAGGACACTCTAAATGAAATGTTTTAAGAGCAAAGCAGAAGGAAGGCCTGGAAGATTTGACAAGGGGATCTTACTTCTTTACCAATAAAAAGGACCCACTTGATCCAAATCCATAGACCCAATCTAACTCTTCTCATATAATCGTTGCCTCAAGCTATGCCTAAGCAACCTGGCTCTCCATAGTTCACATTGCACTAAACTCTGTCCTCAGAGAAAAAACCAGAAGACCTCCCTCAACAGTGTCTTCCACTGCCACAATGAGCTGTATATCAAGTCTAAAGTCATATGTAGAGATCCCAAGGAGAATCACGAGCTCTGATCCACCTTATACCCACAAAACAAGGCCATAATTCTTACAGACACATTTAAATTTTTTTCATAAGAGGCAAGAGAGATAGAGTAAGTAGATGATTTGGTGCATCCCCCTCACCAGGACTAGACAACTCAAAATTCTCTTCTTCACAGAAGCTCTGCTTATGCATAATGATATGAAAAACATCCCCATTAAGAACAGGTTGTGTTTGAAGTGTTCTTATGCATGCCCTTTGAAAAAGACAGAGTAAATCCTTCTTGGTAAAAAGAGAAGCATTAATTATTTAATTAAACAAAGTAGTTATTGACTTTTTTTAAGCAATAGGCAAATTTTTCACAAAGAACAGAATTTTTATAATATGGGTATCTCTAATTCCTATTCCTGAAAATAAACTAGCTGAAAATTTAACCCCAGTGGAAGAAAAAAAAAATGTGTTTTAAAGGAGAAACACATTCTGAAAGAATTAATGTGCAAGCAGAAACTAGAGTGTCTTCCTACAATTGCAACTTGGCCTTTGAAAAGTATCTTTATTTGAATGCTATTAAAATATAAATCCTAATAGCTTCACAAACAAGGGGATTCATTTCAGGAAGCGTAGGTAGAGCTGTACCAATTCCATAACGGATATTTGCAAAATACCTTTGTAGATAATAAAAACCATGCCACTTAATCAAGTATTGAAAAGGTTCAAATTAATCCTAACTTCACTACAGTTAATATAAATGTCCCGAGTCAATAAATCTTGATATTGATTAAACTACCCCTCCCCACTCCATTCAATTTTTAAGACCCACCAGTTCCCACAGGCAGAAGGGGCAGATGTGACAATAGCAATTTACAAAATCAATATAGCACAAGAGATCTAGAGAAATTAACTACAGCAGAGATGACCCATTAAATCATCCAGTCCATCTCCAGCTCCCTCTTGGCCCCTTGTAGGCTATTCTCTTCCAATATATTTAAGTCACTTTACCTAAGTAAGTTGTAGAGGTTAACAGATACAAGGGCTTATTCCTTTTCCCAAAGTCCCATCTCCTACCTCCCAATGCTGAGCCTCATGTCTCCCTCTACATCAATAATTCTCAACTCTAGTAGCATACCACGCTCACCCAGGAAGCTTTTGAAATATACCAGTGCCAGGCCTCACATCCAGGGATTTTTATTTAGTTGATCTGGGGTGAGACCTGGGCTCTATTGAGGTGGGGGTTTTCCTCCCTTTTAATACCCATGTGATTCTAATGTTCAGAAATTTTAAGGACCAGTTCTCTACAAGTTCAACAGTCTTATTCCTTGTTTTGCTTTTGAATGCTTTCTTGTTGGCCATATTAACATTAACTCAGTACTACTATACTAGGAGTAAGATTATAAATGACAATAAATCAGTGAGTCCCGGCTGGCTGAGAAGCACCAGCTGAGAACCCCTGCTGTGGGAAATCATTATCTCTGATCAGAGTATGACATATATCCCAGGTGATTGGGGCACCTGAGAAGGAAAAAAATGGCTAAGGATGATGTTTTAGGAGGAAATGGACCTTCCCAGCTATACCAGGAGCTGTTGTTAATCACATGGAGAGCTGCCAAAGACAGAAACCTATCAGATTTGGCATTCTTCTGTTGATCATTGTTTTTTAAGGTTTTATTTATTTGAGAGAGAGAGCTTGAGTGCTTGCTCACAAGCATGAGTAGGAGAGGGAGAGGGGCAGAGGGAGAAGCAGACTCCTCACTGAAGAGGGAGCCTGACATAGGGCTCAATCCCAGGACCCTGGGATCATGATCTGGGCCAAAGGTAGATGCTTGACCGACTGAGCCACATAGGCACCCCTCCTCTGTTGATCATTTTAACTTTAGCTTTAGGAGGAAATAAAATATAAATATAAGTACCAAAAAAGCAATCCAAAAGCTAACTTTTGTTGAATCCTTACCATAGGCAGGCATAGTTCTGAGTGCCTTACATGTATTATACCTAAGTCTGCAACCCTATGAAGTAGGTGCAATTACAATCCCATTGTAGAGATGAAGAAACTCAGGCACCCAAAGTTACACAGGTAGTAAGTGACAGAGTTGAAATTCCAGTTTAGGTGGGGGGACACCAGAACCAATGCTCTTAATTATCAATATCAACCATCTTACAGCACTAGACATAAAGCAAACACACCTAAAGTTAGACACTAAATGTGGTACATTAAGTCTCACGTGTGCTAAGATGCAATTTCTTCAATAAATGTCTATAAAGCAGTTGTTTTAAACATTAGCACACATAGTAATCACCAGAATAAATTTTTTAAACCACTGCTAAGGCCCTTTCTTTAGAGATTCTGATTCATTAGTCTGGATAGGGCCCAAGAACTTGCATTTTATTTTATAAAAACACCTTTTGACACCACAGAAATTCAGGAAGGGAACTCATAATAAGCATTTTTGGCAATTAGAAGGGAACTAGCAGCCCTGCAAAAAGGTCTTTTTGGGAAGCTGGAGCAGGAAAAGTTAAGCTATAAAGAATTAAGGACATGGGGCCTGTGAGGGGCAGCTCCTCTTCCACAAAGCATCTTGGTAGAAGGTAGTACTTTGAGGAAAGTTATTTTTAGGAGAGGGGAAGTGCCAGAAGAAAAGGAGAGATTAAAAATTTAAGAAAGACCAGTAGAAACTGATGATGGAACAAGGTTCTAGAGAAGGCAGGAGGGTGCATGGCAACTGCAGTGAGTCCACCTGCCAAAGCCTCCATCACAGGAGAGGTCTCCTAGAAAGATGGGTTCATGCCAGGCCTCTTGGCACTGTGTCTAGCAGGATAAGAGTGTACTTCCAAACCAATACTGGATTGCAAGGTTAATAACTATCTTAGGAACAGTTTTTCAAAGTCTCTTGAATGGAAAAAAAAGAACTATAAGGTACAACATTACCAAGGCATGTCCAAACTCTCATGGGTACTAGTGCTAGGCTTGATTGACACATTGCTCCTAGAGGACCATCAGCTGGCATATGTGGAATTCTCTTTTATATGAGGTTGCTACTCTAGTCTGGAAGCTCACAACCCTGACTGCAGAACTGGTTACGTAATTTATGGGACTAGGCACAAAATGAAAACGTGGAATCCCTTGTTCAAAAATTAAGAATTCCAAGATGGCAACAAGGGAGCTTTAAACCAAGTATGGGGCCCTTCTAAGCACTTTGACTGCACAGTTTGGCTACCCATGAAGCTGGCCCTGCCTGGCTACACATTAAAAATACCTAGGGAGCCTTTAAAAATTCCAATGCCCAGGTCACACCTGAGACCAATTAAAACCAGGCCCTCTGGAAGTGAGAACCACACATCAAAATTTTTCAAAGCTCCCCACTGACTCCAGTGTGCAGCCAAGGTTGAGAACCACTGCTTATTTGTCATAGAATCTAACTTAATACCAGCTTCAAAAATCATTTTAAGAAATTATACCTGAAAAAAATATATAATGGTCCCACAAGATAAACTGTAGCCCCATTTACACACTACTGAATCACATTCCTCCACCTACCCATTCTTCCTATCAACTGCCTCAAATTATTAGTATAAAAGAAAAGAATACAAATATCTCTTCCTATAATAAATACATGTATTGCCATATAAACCAAAAAAAAAAAAAGCAACTTGAGTAATGGAGACCATGCTGAATTCCTTTAAGGCCCCTGCCTGAATTTTCTTGGCTCTACCAGATGATTTCTTCCAGGGTTCTGGGCACTGGCCCAGAACTCATCCACCTTTCTGAATAATGCATGACACAAGGCTCTTCCAAGCAACACTGAGCTTTGGATGGAATGCTCAGTTAAGGCAGGAGAATCTGACCCTCACCAAATCCAAAGCTTGGGATTTATCCCAAGAGAGAGGATCAAATGAAGATGATCATCCAAGCAGCATAGCTGGGCAGCTCCCAGCCGGATGTGTAGCTACCCAAGAGTTTTTAGTTACAAACCCAGCCATCTAAGGAGAAGAGCTGCTGTAGTGAAGAGAGGAGAGAGGGGCTTCCCACAGGAATCTAAGACCCCAAATACATTAGGGAATCCATTTCACAGTGGTCTTTAAATAAGCCATACAGATTGAGGCAAAAGAGACCTCCAACGTGCCCCTCAGCATAACAGCAAGGACTGAGGTCTTTCGTTCTGATCCTACCAGCAACAGAATAGCAGGGGATGATCAGGAGGTAGAGTTCATGGGTTAGAATCCTTCCCCCACCAACTTAGTAGTTATGTGACCTCTCTGTGCCTCAGTTTCCTTGCCAGAAAAATGGAGCTAATAAAGTACTATCAAATTGCTATGAAAATTAAATCAGATAATCCATGTATGGTGCTTAGAAGAGTACTTAATGCATGATAAGTACTGGGGCACCTTGCTGGCTCGGTCAGTAGAGCATGCGACTCTTGATCTTAGGGTCATGAGTTCAAGGCCCACATTGGGTGCGGAGCCTACTAAAAACAAAAACAAAAAAAAACAAAAAACAAAAAAACAAACCATGGTAAACAGTGAGTAAACATTAGCTTAGCTACCATCATCATTACTACCACCACTACAGCACTCCACATACACAACTCACTTCTCTTCTGCTCTGCCCAAAATGAAACCAAGGTTCAAAGAACTCAAGTGATTGGCTCCAGGTTCCATAAGCCAGTAAGAGGAGAGCCAAGACTAAAACTCATGTTTCCCATCTTATATTCTCAATTTCCTCATCTCACTTGAGAGCTGAGTAGGGACCCTCTCTGCAGCCCTTCCAGTGTGATATGCAGCACAATCACAACTTGCCATAAATGAGACAAAGATTAAAGGTGATGTAGGTACAGCTGGGACAACCCATCTGTCACATTATGAGCACTCAAACCATCAGCTATTGCTATTACTGCTATTGTTATCATACAATTGGTGCCAATTGTATCCTGTCATCCATCATACAATCACATGTAAATTGGCCATGTCCACCATATTGGAGAATTACTTGCAGAGCTAGCTATCTTAAGAAATCTAATGTCAAACCCTTTGGTAAAAACAGAATTCTTTCTGGTACCATAATTATACTATGGTCTGGTAACATAACATAATTAAAATCACCCCCTTAAATTGGTCTGTGCATATGTTGGGAGCCTCCTGTTATTGGTTATGGTTAAGATAATAGAAGACATATTTCCAAGCTATCATGAGCAAGGGACATGGCAAAGATGCAGTTTTAGAAAAGAAGTCCAACTTCAAAAACCTACAGTTCCACAGCCAGAGATTGGCCGATATATGGAAATGAAGCCTAATAAGAAAGGAAACCATGATCTCTGTGTCCTCTAAAGGCCCCATTCTTCAAGAGAACCTGTATACCACTATGCCAAGCCCAACTCAGCTTTTATTGTTGATATTCATATTGACAACAGTGCTAGGCCCTTGCTGAGGGCCCACAGGCAGCCATGTTGGGGTTGTATCCCTGCCAGTTAGTGGAAACTTCCTGACCAATCAGATGGCATTAAGTCACTGGATTTATTTTTCCACCCAAGTGAGTGTCTCTTCTAGAAAGAAACCTGCCCCATGGCACTAATTTCCCTCTTTTGCTGAGTGGTCTAGGAAAAAGAAAGAGAAAGAAAGAAAGAAAGAAAAAAGAAAGAAAGAAAGAAAGAAAGAAAGAAAGAAAGAAAGAAAGAAAGAAAGAAAGAAAGAAAGAAAGAAATTTTAAAAACAACAATGAAGCCGTGACAATTAAACTGGCATATAATGAAAGCCACAAATACATAATTACCATGTCCCACTTGGTACAAAACACTCCAGAGTTGCCAAAAACTGCCCACTCTGATAGCAGTTGCCCTTATGCAAGCCCTGGGCTCTGCAGCTGCATCTCAATGAGCCTAAGTGGGCTGCCTGGAATTGTTTCCCTGGTAACGGGGTTCTGGCTGAGAGGGACATTGATTACCCCCGAGGAATGAGTTTCCACTTGGAGGGAGACTGGGTGAATGCAAAAGCAGAGAATTTGGAGGGTGAGCCAGGGTCCACAGGGGCAGAGGAGTCACTAAAGACCTGGGAGGGGTCCCAAGCTTTTCCCTTTCTGAGATGGAGAAAAGTAACGTGTAAATTTGGTGCCTTACGGATTCAAAGAGAAGGGCTAGAGTTGAAATATCCCATCTAGTCCTGACTCATGTATGTTCCTTATCAGAAGAACTGGACTGGTTGTCAAGAGGCAGAATTCTAGTCCCACGTCTCTTGTTAATTCACTGGGTGACCCTGGATGAATCAGGTAAAATCAAGGAGTTAGAACTGAGAGATTTTTTTAAGGCTTAAAAGCTAAGACCCTCCAAGGAGAGGACCAACTCAAACCATGACAAAATGAGGGAGAATTTCTATGTTAACAACTGTCCTTCCCTTGGCATTCATATTTTTTATTTCTCCTCTCATGTCTCAAGTGTATTCTCTGGGACTCAGATTTTCTATCACCAGTTTCCAAGGTTGCCTTTAGGAGAAAGGTTACCACCAGATTTGGCCAATTTCCACCACAAATTTGAGTGTTACATGGGGTGAAGGTGCTCCATTGTTGCCCAGTGCTGGGAGCAGCTGGAGGTGATAACACTGGCAGCCCCTTTCCTGCTATAATTGTGTAGTTCTCTGAATGGCTCACCCCTCCTCACTTATAATGCATTAATGATTGATGAATAATGAATTCATGGGATCTTAGAGAAGGAACAAGGGAAAAACATTCCAGGCAGAGGGAACAGAATAGCCCCTGTGGCTGGGGAAGTAGGTTCATATGCGGCCTGAAAAATTGCCAGTGTGGTTAGAGACCTGAAAACAAGGGCAAGTATATTGAGAGATTGGGGGCAGGGGTGGTGGGGCGGGGGATGGTAGGTAGTGAAGCAGGCAGGATCATGCAAGCCTTGTTAGTGGCCATGTTGGGGGTTTTATATATCCTGAGTTTTGGAAGCTATTAGCATGGGAGAAAGTGGAGGTAACATGATAGGATTTTATTTTGAAAACATTAACTTAGTTAAGGACAGGAGGAAACCAATTAGGAGGCTATTGTCATGATCCAGGGAAGGATGACACTGACTTGATGAAAAATTTTCCAAAGAAGAGAAGAGCTCCTCCATGAGCAGCCCCTCTTACTGTTTTCCCTGGTTCCAAGGAAAGTCTCCTGGTTTATCCACGTCGCCTTGTTCAGCATCATCCCCTAGGACTTGAGTGCTGACCATTAATGTCTCACCACAGACAACAGATTCCCTCTGTCCTCTTACATTGCACTGACATCTTACTCAATGAAAAGCCTGAAACTATCCAGAGATTTTTCTAGTCCTTGTTTCCTCAGAAAGCACATAAACCTTGTTAATGGGTGTTGCATTTTTATCTCGCAACAGCCACTTGCAGCAGAGAGGGAATGTTTAGTAAACACTCATCTTTTAGGTATAATGAGACCAACAACAAAGCAAAACCTCCTCCCCTCTTACTATTGATGCCAAAAAGGTAGTGTAAGCTGCACTAGCAACAGGAAAACCTGGTCCCAGAACCCTTCATATGTCCCAAAGTACCGTGACCACTGAGAAATACTTTCCTTAAAACTTGTCCCGGTAATCACTTGAGATTGTATTGGTCTGGACTGAGTTCTCAGTGTGTGGGAGGGGAGGGACAGAAAGACACACATACGACTTCTGTAGCTCTCAAAGATGGGTGATTTGGTGGCAGACTTGGACAAGGGACAGGAGAGTGGGGCAGCTGTCAAGGGCAAATGTCTATCCTGGGATTCAGATGGACAGAAGTGGTAAGGAAAATGTGGCAACCACACATGCTTTGATGTTTCTCCCATCAGGAGGCAGGGTGGAGCCGTATTCCCTACACTTGACTTTGGGTTCTGGTGGCTGCTTTGACCAATAGAATCCAATAGAGATGATGCTGTGCTAGTTTCTCTTCCAGACTCCGAAAGTGTGCAGGCGCTTTCCCACTTGAAGATATAGACCTAATTAAGTTGGATGATTATTCTTATTTCAAATGATGCTTCCCATTTCAGACAGATTTTCCTTATGGGTATAACTATTAGATGGCATCTGCTGGAATAAATCACATGAAGCCATAGTGTGAACAATTACTAACAAGTTATTATCAATTAAAAATCAAGTGAGATTACTTTTCAAATAAAAGTGCAGGTCAACAGGACTAAAAGGACTTCATTTTTTAAGGTCTGATTTACAAATGACCTTTTTAAAAAGTCTAACTACAGAGTGAAGTCTTACCTCCAATAAACAACTCCAATACTCAAAATGCCATATATATATATATATATATATATGAAACCAGAAATTCAAGATTGCTGCAGGTTTATTTTATCCCCTTCTGATTTTCAATCTGTACCCCTGGGACCCATTTCTGAGGATACAGAAATTGCCTATTTCCAGGTAAACATCTCTGGAAATGCAGTCTCTCCCTTAGTCCCGAGGCATAGACAGCTCCATGCTCTCAAGGCCACTAGGGGAAAGGACACACATAAGAGTTTGTAGAGTTTTTTCTTTTTTTTTCTCAAAATCTTCTTTTCTCCAGTCAAGAGGAGAAGCAGAGTGAAAAGCCAGAGTCTGGATTGGATTCCCCACCTTTCCCGAGCATTGTAACCTGGACTAGCTATTGAACCTTTCCCATCTCAGATTCCTCATCTCTCAATGAAAAAGAACATGATGGACAGGGCCATGTGGCAGGTCCCTCCAGTGCTAAGAATCTAGGATTTTACACTTTTGACAGAAGGTGGGGATCTGTCCTACCCAGTCATGACCCTGAGGAAGACTCAGAAACTCTCAGCCCAATCACATCCTCCTTCCAATGGCCCAAGCATTTGGCGGGTTTATTGAGAGGAGCAGAATGTGGGGAGAAAAAGGCAGTACTTCAATCAATCATACCAGCCTTCTTAGAGGAAGCCCTCTTAGTGGCTACTGCAGGAAATTTTGGTCAATGCTAACCAAGATGGTGTGTATAGTAACATAGAGGTTTGAGAAGGCCAAACTTTCTTCTTTCCCTAAGTTAGAGAAATATGATGCCCAACTTCTATAACTTCCCATGGCCTTCCTGATGACAGCAAGTTATCCAGGGACTGGTCCAGTCACCAGCTGTATGCCCTTTGCTTACATTTAGGTCTGAGGTGCCATGGAGACCTGTAATCTGTGAGACTTTTTCCAATTATTTCTTCACTTACTCCCTCGGCCAAATGCAAATCTCTCTTCTTTTATCTTGAGACCACTTCTGAGATGGTGGAAAGGCAAGGAATTTGCTTTCTGTAGTCTGATTTTCACACAAAGCCTATTGACAGTACAGATGGTAAAATGCCCCCAAGGACCCAGCAAAGAGACTAGGCTTCCCCAACAAGAGGTCATGATAATCTTAGGCTTCATTGGAACTCCCTAGAATCTCTGGAAGATAAGTGGTGGTACTGAATGGGGGCAGGGATGGTGGTGGAGGGGTTAAAGTGGCAGCTTTTTAAAGCAGTCTGGTGTTTGCTCATGGGTAAACACATAAACCAATGGGCAGAAAAGAAAGAGACAGATTTGTAAGGGATCTGGGTACATAATGAAGGAAACACCAAAAGTCTGTGGGATTATTCAACAAATGTTGTGGACTAATTAGCTTTTAAAGGCAAAAAGTCTCTATGTCTTGTACCACATGCAAAAATATATTCCTTTTTTTATGATTTTATCTTTAAGGAATGTCTGCACGCAACATGGGGCTGGAACTCAAAACCCTGAGATCAAGAGTTGCACAGTCTACTGACCAAACCAGCCAGCTGCCCCTAAAAACTATATTCCTGTTGCATTAGAGACTTAATGGTCAGAAGCAAAACTTTAAAGACCTTTAGAAGAAAATACAAGGTAATGCCAGAAGTTTTATGACTCTGAAATAGGATAATATTTTTTAGGCAAGACATAAAAAACATACAACCCATGGAGATCCAAATTAATCTGATAACATCAAGTTTTAAAAATCTCTTTTTGGCAAAAGATGCCACAAACAAAGTTTCAAAACAAGAAAGAAAACACAAGAAGATATTATTTATAAACATATATACATACACATATCTGTATACATATGTGTTTTATATTATATACACACATGTTCATGTATGTACGTATATGTATATACAGAGAAAGGACTGGCATCCAGAATATATAATGAACACTAACAAATCCATTAAGAAAATTGCAACACAGAGATGACGAAAGGGTGTGAACAAGTTAGCTTAGAGAAAAGAAAATCTTCAGGCCAGCACATGTATGAAAATGTTACTGAATATCTCTGAAAAGCAAAAAGATTCAAAGAAAAATCAGAGTAACAAGACTTTATAAGGCCCATAAGAACAAGTGTTGGAGAGGACATGAAGAAACAGAATGCCCACTATTGGTGGGGGGTTTATATTGGTACAATCACATCAGAGTGTCTCTGGCAATACGTGCTAAATTTGAAAATGTATATTCCTTAGGACCAGCCATTCCATTTCTAGTATACATCCTCAAATGACCCTCATACGTGTGCACGGGAGAAGTGCACAGAACGTTCACATTAGCTGAAATGTTTGCAAAAGCAAGTAACTGAACAATCTAAATGTTCACCAATATGCAAATGGTTAAATATAACAATACGAGAGAATACTATACAACAGACAAATATACGAGTTAAACGTATTAACACTAAGTAAAATGATTTGCAGAAAAGTACGGTAACCATTTCCATAAATACTACAGAATATTTTTGAATACTTAATATGAGACTACCGTAGAAAAGATGGGACTAGAAGGATATATTCCATATCTTTAACAATGGTTGCCTTTGGCAGTGAAGTAGCAGATGAAACTAGGAGAGAAACTTTAACCATAATTTAAACAATTTTTAGAATAAAAAATAGATTTGAAGCAAATAATGACAAAATACAAATATTTGTTCATGCTGAGTAATGGGCACACAGGTGTTTGTCACATTATCCTCCAGATTTTTCTGTTTTCATTTGTACACAAGGAAAGAAATGCAAACAAGGTTTTAGCATTAAACATAAATCCTTGTACCCTAAATATATCTACATTCTGCTCTCTCCACCTCCCTGCCTTAGCTCAGACTCTCATTTCTTCCCAAACACACCATTACTGATCTCCCTGCCATCAGTTTCTAGTGTATGGTGTTGTTAGCAGGATGATCTCCCTGAAATATAAATCATAAAAAAAAAAAAAACTGTAAAACAAAATGCAAAGCTAAATTCTCTTAAAACAGATCTTTGCCTTCAAAATAAAGCTCTTGCATGGTAGACAAAGTTCTCCATAACCCAGCCTCCGCTTCCCTCTCTGGCTTCAAATGCCACAGTCCCTTGCCCCTCACAACATGTATACCCCATGGTCTGGCCACACTGCTGTCCCAGAGCCCCAATTTCTGGATGTCTCTGTAGGGCACTCTTCCCCTTTGACCTGTGCTTAATGATGGTTTGCCCTTCAACATGGGGCTTAGGCATCACTTCTTGCCTGGGTTTGGGACTCCTTCCCCAGCCTCCCAGAGAACGCTGTTCAAACCCCTTCTGCAGTTAGCACACCACACTCTAACCACCCTCTCCCCTGGGGGGACTGCAAGCTTCCAGTCTGCAGGAACCACATCTCATAAAGCTCTTTTCCTTATGCCATAATTAGTGCTCAGTAAATTTGGTCAGAAAACTAAATGAAAATATGCATGTATATATGAAATGCCCATTTAGCACAAAGTGCTAAGAGTTGTTTTATTCATTCATTTGTTCATTGGACAATGACTAGGAATCACATGAAGAATACTAGCCCTCCTTTTTTGTGCATTTATAATGCACCTGCTAGGTCTTGAGGGGGAAAACAAAGTGAGGAAAGGATACAGGCCTTGTCTTCAAGGAGCTTCCAGTCCTGTTGGAGAGGTAATACTAAGAGAAGAAACAACCTGAAGCCTAAAATTAGATAGTGTGTAACTGAAGCCTCAAATGAGTAATGTCCAATTCCAGATTTCCCTTAAGGCGTTTAGATATACAGTTGCTTAAAAACGAACAGGAAGCAGAAATTGAAAAAGAAAAGAAATAGGGAATGAGAAAGAAGGGAAAGGCCGCTAAAGTCCTGATGCTCATTTCAAATTGTCCAGCTAGCTTACAGCTCTGATGGGAGCAGACGCTGAAGCTGGAGCCGGCCCAACTTAGGTTAGGGTCCCATGGATGCGTGCCTGTCAAAATGCCCCATATCCCCAGGATTAATAATGTAGGGAGAAAGTGGGCTGGCACTGGCTGGCAACTTGGCCAGACAGCCCCAGACCTTCCCCTGCACCAGGGCTCTGCTGTTCAAATCAATATTCGTTAGCAGGCAGAATGAGCTCGTTTCACGCATGTTCTAATTAGACAATGGAGATTATTACAAAACACCTGCAATGTTTGTAATCGTTTAAAATAATGAGAATCAATATTAGCTTCCAAAGGCACCATATGGCAAATGCTCATTCCAGGCATGTGGTCCCTGATAGGCTCTCAATGCTTCAAAACTGATCATTAACATTTTTTAATTTGCAAAAAGTTGCTCTCAGTTAATGAATTGGCTGCCTGTGTGCCCTATGCACAGTGACCGCCTCTAAGTGATCATTTAATTGTAACATGGCCTCAGCGCCCACTAGAGCCCGTAGGGTCTGCCACAAAGGATGTGCTCCAGAATCAAGAACATGCAAATATCCCACCACCAACCAGGCACTTCTCAGGTGTCTGATCTCCAAGCCCCTCGAGTGATGGTTCTCAAGTCACCCAGAGGGCTTGTGAAGCATAGAATGGTGGGTCCTACCTCAGAGTTTCTGGTTCAGCAGGTTAAGAGTAGGGGCCTGAGATTCTACACTTACAGCAAGTTCCCAGGTGCTGCAGATGCTGCTGGTCTGGGTCCCCCACTTTGAGAAGCACTGCCCTACAAGATGACACGCTCCTCCCTACTCCAGGCTACCACCTTCCCCATCAGCAAGAACTGCACACAGGAAGAGTGATGACTAAGGAAAGTAGTTTCTCCCATGTTCCATGAGCAAACTTCCAGGCCACACCTAGTGAAATGGGCAGCAGGCTACACAGAGCATGTGTTGAGCCAGACACGGTGCTAGACACGTCCACATCTTGATTCATCCTCATTGCAACCCCATGAAAGAGGTGCTCCCACATTTGACAAAAGAAGAAAATGAGGTACAGGCTCCAGGGTCAACCTGAGGATTCAGATTCAAACAAGGGTTCATGTCTTCAAAGCCTGTGCTTCATCCACAGCAGGGCACTGTCCAAATGACAGTGTGTGTGTGTCAACTCACGCCTCGTCCAGAACCTGTTCCTCCTCATTCCCTGGACTCTCCTGACCACTACATGATACAAGGTGGGGAGGTTCCTTTCACAAGCACAGAGATGAGGCGAACTTGCAAGTCCAGGCCAACATTCGCGCTTCTCCCTTGGAACCTGGTCACGAATCCTTCCTTTTCCATGAACTGGGCACAGAACCCTTCTGTTGCTTTGCTTCCACTAGCCCAGTGCTTCTCAACTTCTAATGTGCACAGAAATCACCTGGGGATCTTATTAAACTGCAATCTCCAAACACATAGGTCTAGGAACTGCCAAAAAGGACCCTTTCTAACCTGTTTCCCGGGGGTTGCTGCTGCTGAGTAGCTTTTATCCGTGTAAATGCAGAGGACCTGGTGTGGTGGAACACACAGGCTTTGGAGCCAAATGCACCTAGGCTCAAATCACTTCCAATGAGTTTTTCCTTATCTTTGAATCTCTTAGAATCTCAGTTTCCTGGTCTGTAAAATGGGGATAACACCTACCCCATAGAATTATAGGATAACATCCCAGCACCCTCTTGTACCTTCCACAAAAACCACCTTCCTTTGTTCTTTCAATGTTCATACCCAAGCATAAGCCAGGTAGGTCTGACATTTTTACCCATATTACTGGTGAAGAAATCACGGGCTTCTGATAGACTAAGTCCCAGACAGCCCATGGCATGTCTCAAATACAACTATGGATTCCTGGGCAGCCCCAGTGGCGCAGCGGTTTAGTGACGCCTGCAGCCCAGGGCGTGATCCTGGAGACCCTGGATCGAGTCCCACGTCAGGCTCTCTGTATGATGCCTGCTTCTCCCTCTGCCTGTGTCTCTGCCTCTCTCTCTCTCTGTCTCTATGAATAAATAAATAAAATCTTTAAAAACAACAACAACAACTATGGATTCCCAGTGGCAAGCTGAATGCTTTTTCCCCCACCCAGGGACTGAGGCCTCAGCTTCCAGTTGGATGGTGGAGAAAACACATGAACAGAGTCACCATATGATAGAATCAGTAGAGCTCTACAGGAATCCTTAAGAATTGGCGCATCCTCACCTTACCCTTTGTTGCCCGGAAACAGAACTATTGGAGGTAGGAGGAGCGGGGACAGATTTTAGTAGTTATACATGGTCTTATTTGTGTTTGGAACTCCTTTCTCATCCAGGGAATGTCTTGGTAAAACACTCCCCAGGATAACACACAGGACATTAGCCCCAGGCAGTGTGCCCGAAGAAATGTACGATATCAAAAGAAGGAAAACAGATAACTCTGAGAAATCACAGGTAGGATTTATAGCAAAGTTTGCTCACGGGCAGGTAAATTCACTAGGCTCCCTGAGCTCTTTCTTTTTCTTCTTCCTTTGATGTTTTAAAAAACATAAGACTCTTGTTTTAAATCGTCCCCATAAAACATCGCCTGCTACAGAAGCTGCAGCCAGGGATCCTCCCAGCATCGGCATTTGTCACCGAGCTCATAATTCACAGCAATTCATAAACTTTTTCAAAATGCTGTGAACGTAACTTCAGGGGGTTAATAAAACAGCTTTCTACTCCTCTACTTCTTTCCATTGATAACTTATTCAAATTGTAATTGCCTGTAATGTGCTCCCTCTATCACATTACTGCTCACGCCTCATGCACTCTCCCACCCCATCCATCACCCCCGACTGTCAGCCAAGCCCTCCTTCTGGCTTGCGCACAAAAATGTGACTGCTTTTCTTCTCACATCTAGTGGACAAGCCCTTGCCCACACACCACCCTTGCCCACTCCCTCCCACTGGCGTCCTAGATGGAGGATTCTGCTGTCCTCTGCCCACTCAGGGGCAGGCATTTTGTCTCAGGGCTTATCTGTGACCCAAACCACCTGCCTCATGGCATGCAGGTTTGCTGGGTTAGGTGGTTTGGGCAGTTATCTGAGCATGTCCAGACAGCACAGTAACAGTGAAGCTCTTCTGAGTGAGGTGGGATGTTGGATGGATCACAGATTTAAATGTCAGAAGACCTCATCTCATCCCAGCAGTGTTGTGAACTCTCTGTGTGAGTGTGGGTAAACCACTTAATCTCTCTCAGCCTGTTTCCTCACCTAGGAAAAATGGAGGCCATAATGCATGCCCTCCCTATGCCATAGGACTGATGCAGCTGTTTCAAGGAGTAAATGAGATTATTTCTGAGGCCAACTTTGACTCACCCAGAGCCCAATATTTTCCTTCAATTACTCCCCAATGAAGAGAGCAAGTTATCATGTGAGTTAAGATGGAACCAAGTAGAGAGGAAGGTCATCAAAGTGGGGCACATCTTCTAGGAACAGATAAAAATGATAACCAGAATTAGTCCAATTGTTTGGCATTGGGCAGATGGACATCTGATTCTGGTGACCCCAAGGTGGCAAAAGCAGATATCAAGGCTGTAGCAGGGACCAGCCAGTGATGGGCACTGGGGCAGAAGCACATTAGATAACGTCCCTCTTCCCCACTGTCCTTGCCTCAGACCTCAGCGTGCATCAACAGTTTCAGAGCCTTGTTACTGAGCCAGCACCAATGACCTCCCCTCTCCTGAGCATCCAGGAAGCTCTTAAGTTCAGACTTGCGGAAGGATGCAGTCACAGCCCTTAGTGGCCTTTCCATACAAAAACACTCCCACCTTCTCAGAAGTTCCGGTGTGACACAATGCACCCTAGCCCCCGCGCAGTTACAGAATCAGCATGCCACTCTGGGCCTGTCCCTAGGGATCTATCTGATGGCACAGAAACAGCTTCTTTGCTCCCTGAGATTCCTTCGAGTTACAACCTCTCCCTTCCCCCAGTCTCGTTAAAATTCTCTGCAACAAGTGGCAGCAGGTTTGCCCAGCAGGCGCCGGAATGTAACTGAGAAGAGGGAAGGGAAATCTCAGAGATTGCCAAGAGACCTCCCAGGTCCCCCATCATCCTGTAATGGGTTCCTCTTTATAACACGTGGGGGAAACCAACTGGTTTCCTGCACCCACTGAGGCTGAGAAGTGGCAATAAAATGAAGGGGAGGAGCAGAGAAGAGAAGTCTCTAAATCCCACAGCTAAGTCTCTGGCCTTTTGCCTGAGCCTCTGGGAGGCCCCTAGTCCCTTAGGAAGAGGCAGGTGTAGGAAAATGCTCTTTTCTGCAGCTGTTGCCACTTACCACAAATCATTTATTTCATCTTCTTAGCAAGCGAAAAGTGTGTCCAATTCCACCGACTGCTTTCTTAAAATCTTAAGACTTAGCATTCTCTGGTAGGACTTCCTCCTGAACGAGATTGCCTTCCTTATGTGATTCACATTAGCAGGGAGTCTGTTATTAGCTTGATTTTTTATCTCTGACACTGTGAGAAATATTGCTGCCATAAACCCGGGTGCCCTTAGTAAAAGCTGAACTACTTGGCAAAAGCTAATAAAGTGAGGAACGATGAAAGCAATTGGCTATGAATACCTAAGCAGCAAACATGACAGCTGCCCCCCAGGCTGGGCCACAGGCATGCATAGGTGAACACAACCCTCCAGTGGCACCCTGCCTAGGTGCTGCCACAACTGCCTTTTGTCATGACTTACCTGAGCCATTCTCCCAACCCAATGCCCTATAGCCCAAGGGTCTCACTTGTTTATTCCTGAGAATTGGTGGATCCAGGCTTTCTAAACCATGCCAAAGTTAGTGCAGTGGCTGTCATGCTTCAGATGGCACAGAAAGCACCTGGGGAGCTTGCAAAAGATTCAGTTTCCCAGCCGTGAGCCCCTCCAGAGATTCTGAGAGACGGCTGGGGTGTGGAAAACTGCCTTCATCACAAGCATCCCCAGGAGGTCCAAGGGGACCAGACTTTGGTGAACGCTTATTAGCCGAGATGCAGTGGGCAGGATGACAAGCAGGGCCCTGATCCCTGCACCACCATTCAGTGATGAGTGGACTTCAGAACAAAGGAAAGCTGACTCAGCCCTCATTTCGGAAGATGTGGTTATCCAAGGGCCCCCAAAGACCTCAGATTAAAGCAGCTGCATCAGTGAGGCAGTTTCCATCATCTTAAAGGCCAGTGCCAGCCCAGCTTCTGGGCATTTACCTTGTGTGCAGAAGGAAGGGAGGATGCTTGCTTGGTTATATTAATGAGCATGTGTTGTCAGTCAGTGGATGAGCCCAAAGGAATTTTAATAAAGTCAGCATTTCTTCCTCTGGCTTGGGCTACCTATTTTAGGAATTTTGTCATGGGAGAGAATCCTATGTGGTAGCTGGAGGTAAATGCTGATTGTTACACTTGGCACTCTTTGCTTGAGGGACTCCAATATGCTCAGAGGTGGGAATGTTGGGTGTGGTTCCCAGGATAATCCTTACCCACCAGCTGCTTCTGGTTGTGAATAACAAAAAGCACAAAACCACAAGCTGGACAAGCACCAGACTACAAAGCATGTATCTTCTTCACCAAGTGATGAAGTGTTGAAAAGAGATACCAGTGGGATCCAGCATGATGGACAGCGAGCCTGCTTGGAGAAAAAAGATGGCATAATGCTATTATGATTCTTAGCCCTAGCTACATAATAGAATCATCTGAGGAATTAAAAAAATAATAGTAATCACCAACCCTAGAGACTCCCAACTCTGGGATCTGGGATGGAGCCAGGGCACAGGTATTTTTTTAGGGTTCTTCAGATGATTCTAACATACATCACTGCCTAATAGAAATTCCAGCAAGTTTAAAGCTGTGTGCTCAATCTTCACTGCAATTCAACCTCTTGGAGAGTTTTACAATATATATTTTTAAACTTTTTTTAAAGATTTTATTTATTTATTTGACAGAGGAAGAGCACAAGCAGGGGGAGTGGTAGCAGAGGGAGAAGGAGAAGCAGTCTCCCCATGGAGCAAGGAGCCTGATGCGAGGCTCAATCCCAGGACCCTGAGGTCATGACCTGAGCAGTTGCTTTACTGACTGAGCCACCCAGGCGCCCCAAGTTTTACAGTATATTGATGCTGGGGTCTCATGCCCAGAGATTTGGAATAATTGCCCTAGGGACTTTTAAAATCTCCCTAGGTAATTGCAATGTACAGCCAAGGTGGAGAATGGCTGGATGGAAGACATTTCATGCTAACAGCTGCCTGTCTTTTGTTTCTAATTTTAACCAAGTGATCTAGTGGGAAGCACTAGATTTTGAATCAAGAGACTGATTTAAGCCTCAATTTTGTCACAAACTTGCTGTGACAATGGAAGCAAGTCATTAAAACTCTAGACCTCAGCTTCCTTCTGATCCTACCTCACAGAGTTGGTATAAGAATTAAATAAAATCATTTGAAAGTACTCTGAATAGAGTAACCTGCTATAAAAACATTGCTATACCCTTTCTTAGCCAAAAATCAGTTTCTACAGGGTTTACATCTCATCAGGAAGGGAGAACATGTGCTAAGAGGAAGGAGGCCCCATAGGCAGATGACAACAATGATGTTTTGATGTTTAAAAGGCATTTTTCTACCAACCCTTAATCTGACCTCACCCTAGATATGATTGTGAAATGATGATATCCCATAAGAGGAGAGGAAACAAAGCCTCAGGAAGTTCATAGTGTGGGGTTGATGAGTGCATCACCCAGACAGCAGGAGCAACATTCAATATGGTTCTGCTGATTTGAGACCCAAGTCCTTTTCATTGTATCAGTGGTCTTCACACCTTACTGTGCAACACACCTTACTGTGTGTTGGCCCCACCCTGATTTTCTGATACAGTAGGTCTAGAGTAGAGTTCCAGGAATTTGCACTTCTAACAGTTTCCAGGTGGTGCTGCTAGCCCAAGGACCACCCTTTGAGAATCAAGCTTCCTTTGGTGGTAGGGAATTGCCTTACAGAATGAGACCACTATGGCTGTGGCAAAAAAGTGGGAGAGAAGGAAATGGGGAAGAAAATGGACAATCTAAGTCTTAATAACTGCCTTTTAAAAATGCATATAAGGAAATAGGCTCAGTGAAGCAAACTATCCTAGCAAAGACACAAGTGTCCCACTATTACCAGGGAGGCACCAGGAGAGGGCTCCTAGAAGCTGAAGAAAATAGCAGAAAAGGCTTTGGTGCCATAAACTCATGAAAAATAAGGGTCTAGAGGGTCTGAATCTCAATACATTAGCCATGTGACTTTGGACAAGTCAATAAAATTCTCTAAATCACAATTATCTGTAAAATTGAGAAAATCATAGTACCTGGCTCACAGAGATAGCTGGGAGAGCATTTAGTAAGATAATGAATGTAAAACACATAATTTATCTGACATATATGAAGCACCCAATAAATGTTAGCTGTCATTTATAATCATTATTATTACTATCACCACTCAAACCACTGTCACCATCAGCAAGTGCCAAGCGAGTACATAATTGTGCAGAGTGCCATGAAATGTGGCCCTAAGAAGCAATCCCCAACCTGTAGCAAAGTCAGGAGTCTATGTCTGTGTCACTTATAGCAGCACCTTCTATCTCAAGTTCAAGTAAAATAAAATGGATATTCCTTTGAGACTCTTCTAACTGCCTTTCAGCTCAGTGGAGATATGTTTATTGTCACCAAATCAGTATTGTGGGAATGGGTCATCTGAGAGCTCATTATCTCCCTTTTCTCTATCCTGGTTTGCCCAGAACTGCCCCAAAATGCCTACATTCCGTGAAATCTCTCTGACTCAGGCAAACAGGATAGTTGATGGAGCAGCCTCTCTTTCACACACCTGAGTACTCTACAGTAAGATGAATATTTAATGGTTGACATGGGCAAGCATACCTTAAAGGTGGAAAGCAACAGAAGGATCAGCTGTCCTGTCCTAGACCAAAATATAAATGAAATGTAGCCTCAACTTTCTCGTTCCAGGGTCCTCTTCCATTCCCCATCAAGAGGGATCCTAAATACCTTTATTCTGGGATGTAAATAAAGGCTGTTTATGAACATAAAAAGGATTTATGGTTTAGGGAATTTGCATTTCAATAGAAAACCAAATATTAGCTGAAGAGTTGAAGTAAGGGATCCCTGGGTGGCTCAGCAGTTTAGCGCCTGCCTTTGGCCCAGGGTGTGATCCTGGAGACCTGGGATTGAGACCCATGTCAGGCTCCCCGCATGGGGCCTGCTTCTCCCTCTGCCTGTGTCTCTGCCTGCAGCTCTCTCTCTCTCTCATTCTGTGTGTGTCTCTCATGAATAAAAACATTTTAAAAATCTTTTAAAAAAAGTTGAAGTATGAGCAAGGTAAGATTTGTACTTGAAGGTGAGGTATTTTGGACAATTCTGAACCCCTGAAATCACAGACTTCTACTACAAGGGATACAAGTGCCCCCTTCCTTGCACCAGGGATTCTCATTAGGGAAAGAAGCACATCAAAATCATCACGCCCAGGGGTCAGCAAGTTACAGCCTGTGGTAAGTCAAATCCTGTCCACCACTTATTTTTGTTAAAATTTTATTGGGATGTAGTAATGCCCCTTTGTTCACATTTTGTCTATGGTTACTTTCCTGATACAACATCATAGCTGAGTCATTGTAACAGAGACCCTATGGTCTGGAAAGCCAGAAATACTTTATCTCTGGCCCTTTGCAAACCAAACTCCTTCTATTCAAAGTGTGGTCCATGGACCAGCACATGCATCACCTAGGAGCTTGCTAAAAAGGCAGAATCTTGGATCCTACCCCCAAAACTTCGAAATCAGAATCTGCATTTTTAATAAATGTCCAAGTAATTTGTGTGCATATTAGAGTTTGGGAAGCAAACCTAAGGGGCTTTTTCAAAATATTTATGCCTTGGAGTACAGACTGAACAATTCACTACCTATCCTTGTCCCCATCAGAACATCTCCCTTGGAGAGTCACTATGACCACAGATAGAGTTGTGAGATAAGATATAAACTATTAAGTTAAATTTTAATCTCTAAAAAGCAGCAAATGCTTTTTTTTTTAGTATAAGTATGTATCAAATATTCCTTGGGATATACTTGTAATTAAAAAAAAGACTTATCTGAAATTCAAATTTAAATTTAAAATACAGGACATTCTGTATTTTAATGTGCTAAATATTGAAACCCATAAATTCTGAGTTTGATGCTTTGCTAGACTAGTTCACAGGACTCAGAAACACACTCCACTTACAACTATTGGTTTATTATAAAGGCTACTACTCAGAAACAGTCAAATGAATGATATGCATAGGGCAAGATATGAGAGGTATACCACCCTCCCAGCAGCTCAATTTATTCACCAACCCAGGAGCTCTTGGAACCTGTCCTTTAGCGTTTTCATGGAGATTCCATTACAAAGACATGATGGATTACATCACTGCCCATTGGTGACTAACTCATTTTCCAACCCTATTTCCCTTCCTGTGATCCAACCATCTAATCACTGGTTGGCTGACCCCTTGAAGCTATCTAGGGGCCCATCAAAAGTCATCTCATTATCATAAACTCAGGTACCTTGAAAGGGGCTTATTATCAGAACTTATTATGAAAGGGCCTTATTATGCCATTCGGGAAATTCCAAGGGTTTTAGAAGCTTTAGGTGCCAGAAATTAGAGATGAAGACCAAATATATTTCTTACTATGATCTCTTATATCACAATATCACACTTCCTATGGCAATTTTCCTGCAAATATGACTGCTAATAATTTGTCTCATCCCTAGGTGTACATGCTGTTTCTCCCATCAACAGATATAGTCTATTTCCCTCCTCCTGAATCTGGGCTCCTTGAGATTTGTTTTGACAGGTAGGAAGTAGCATAAGTGATGCTGTGCCAGTTACAGGCCTAGCCCTTAAGAAGCCTGACAATTTCCAATTTCATTCACTTGGAAGCCAGCACCATGCTACCAGGAAGCCCCAGGCTATCCTGTTGGATAGAGGGGCCACATGAAGTGGCCTGGAAGGAATGAGGCCACATGTCAGGGAATAGAAGCCCCAGATATGGGAGAGATACTTTCTTGATCTATCTCAACCTACGTGGCAGATGAAGGCAGCTGTATAAATGACTCCAACAATCAGTACTTGTAAAGCAATCTTTTTGTTACACAGCAATAAATAACAGATACACTTCAACTGTCCTGCATTAGGCACTTAACTTCACTCCCAAGAGTCCCTTCCTCTAAGGCTATATTGGGTAAAGGAAATAGCCATCCTCAAACCTAAAGACCTAAGAAACACTGAATAGGTCCTCTTGGGAAAGATGGCCTTTGTTTTTCTCCACTCACCATCCTAGAGGATGCGATTCTATCGTCTTCCAGTTGGTAGCTAGTTTTCACAGTTCCTCCTTGGACTTGCTGCTGCGAACCAAGCTTCTGATGAGCTTCTATTTCCAAGGCATGCTTCTCTCCCAGGAACCAGTGTAAGCCACTGGATGAGAACAGCATTTTTGTCTGTCATCGCTTCACCCTCTTTGCCTATCTGTGAATTCAAGCTGTTGGCAATATTCATCCTGCTGTCTCCTCAGTTACTGAAGATTAAGAGTTAAAAGGAGTCTTTAAGAATAGTTGAAGTTAGTTTTTATTAATAGTTAATAGTTAGTCTTTAAGTCATTAGCTCTCTTCTTATTTTCCTGTAGGGAAACTTCTCCATCCCTCTGCCCTCTATCTACTCTTCCCTTCTTCAGAAATTCCAGCAAACCTTCCCCCTCAACATCTTCATTAAGCAAGTCCCTGGCACTAATGTCTGGCACCAACATGACTATAGTAAGAAATTTTCTTTTCTTTTTTTTTTTTTTTGAAATTTACTTTTATGTGGAATCTCAGCATCCAGGGAACATCTTAAGGGCCTGCATGTGTGTAGGGGAGGGATCAGCTGTGTGTCCTTTCTGCCAGCAATTTATTTTTTTTAAGATTTTATTTATTTATTCATGAGAGACACAGAGACTGGCAGAGGGAGAAGCAGGCTCCATGCAGGGAGCTGGATGTGGGACTCAATCCCCGGTCTCCAGGATCATACCCTGGACTGAAGGCAATGCTAAACCACTAAGCCACTGGGGCTGCCCTCCACCAGCAATTTAAAAGAGAAAAATTCCTTCTTGACTCCAAAGCAACTGGCAGTCCCATTTGTCCACCCCACCCCAAAGCTATTGTTTTTTCTCCTCACATATGTGGCTGGAAGAATTCTATATCTAAAAAATAAAAGTGATCCAGGGTCTGCTGAAACCCTTTCAACTCAAATTCTCAGACACAGGCAATACAATACATACATCTCCTCTCCAGGGTCCTTAGTCCCTTGCTTTGTTACCACTGACTGGGTCTGCTGGTTACAGCACTGTGGAAGGGGGCAAAGACCAGGCTTTGGAATAGCATGGACCTAGATTTGTATCCCATCTGCTGACTAGCTTTAAGATTTGGGGCAAGATTTTGAATGTCTCTGAGCCTTGGTTCCTACATCTGATAGAAAAAAGACAACAATATCTGCTTCCCAGGTGACAATATTTTTTAGAAGGGAGAAGGGACAGCAGGAGACAGGAAGAGAACCGCAGGGCCCCATCTCATGACCCTGAGATCATGACCTGGGCTGAAATGAAGAGACTGAGCCACCCAGGTGCCCCCCCCCATGTGATAATATATTTTAAAGACCAGGTAGAGTGGCTAGTATGTAGTAAAGATACAAAAATAGTACTTCTCCCTATCTTTCAACTTCTACAACTGGGGTGTGAAAACTTAGAGGGGCCAAAGACCCTGGACAATTAGTCATTTTGCCCTGCCAGGTGCTCTTGTAGAATGAGAAAAGCAACTCATGGCCATTAATCTTGCCTTTTCTTTGAGAAGCAGTGTGTCCAACACACACACAAAAAGAATTTAGTCAGGAGCCCTAAGTCTGTCTCAGGCTAACCTCTTCCACTACCTTGCACACATCACTCAATCTCTCAAAAACAGAATTTCTTCATCTTCAAAATAAGGTAAATAAAACCACTATGAAGGCCCCTTCAAGTGTTCAATTGTGAAGTCCAAGATTTTAACTGGAGACAGTACTTTCCGGGGCGTCGATTCTGCTCCAATTTCTTTGTAAATCGAATTCATCCCAAGTGGATTAGCCCTCACACTTCTTCTTAAGCTTATTATACCCATTTTTGGACTCTCAGCAAGTTCCATGCCACCCAGTACCCTGTAAGTCTGTCATTTCCACTCCTGGGCTGGACATCAGGTGGCCGGCCCTGTGTGTGTGATCCATTGGGAAGGAAGGTCCCTATGTTCCTTCCTGTAAGCAGAGGCCCTGGGGGCACCAGTCCCTCAGAGATTTTGAGGCGGCTCCATCAAATAGGATTGCCTCCAATGATGTTCTATAATTCTGCACTATTAGCTGCTAGTTGCTTATGGCTATAAGCACTTGAAATGTGACTAGTGGGACAGGAACTGAAATTTAAATTTTCTTTCATTTTAATTTGTTAAAATGTAAATAGCCACATGTGGCTAGTGGCCACTGCATTGGATGGTGCAGCTTTAAGGGGAATGTTACAGAGAAGTAGCTTAAAGGGCAGAGCTGGTGGGAGTCACAAATATGTCTACAGACGACATTTACTCTGCTGGGAATGATTTATTCTTTGGGGCCAGAAGGTCTGGCTCACTCTTAGCAATACAACACAATTGCCAAGGCGAGAACAGAAATATACAATATATACCCCTCGTCTCCATCCTCCCCCAGGTATTCACCCATCCATTCACTAGCTGACTGAGTACTCTGAAGTCACCAAGCTCCACAAAAACCTAAGCTGGCTCAGAAATGACCCTCAGGATCTCAGACTTTGACTATGAGCCCATCTTCCTACATACTTCATTGGCCCCAAACATTCCTTATTCATCTATTCAACTCTCAATGCTCTGAACAAAGAAAGTTAAAAAATAAAGACCCCAACCTTCTGGAAAAATAATATCAATACCACACACCATGACCTTTGCAGGGTTCCAGGAGTGTAGAATAAATTAGGATGCTTGAGAGAGAGAAATTTCAGTTAGATCTTAAGCCTTTAGAAAAATCTCCAGTGTTACTAAGACATAGGGTTGGACAGCCTTTGCATCCTCAGGGCAAGCCCTATGCACTGGCAAGAAGCCACCAGTCGATTAAAGACTGCTTGGCTCCCTCCCAATGATGGAGGCAGAAAGCTGTCCCCAAGCCCAGGTCAGCATTTATCATCCCCAGAGAAGCTTTGCCTTCCCTCTGTCCCCATTACCTTCTCTCTCTCATAACCCCTGCTGCCTCCTTCACTAATTATCATTGGTACTTACCACCCAACAAGATCCATAACTAGGATAAGTGATCAGTGGCTTTTTACCAGGACACCAGAATTTAGAAGGTGTGGAAATGGGCGGTATCTCTGAGGTGAAGGTCAAACACAGAGATCATGCACCTCCCTCTCTGTACAATCAGGAGACCCACCATCTCCATCTTTCATTTGGTTCTTTGCTCTCTGCTCCCCAGCATGGCCATTGCTATGAAGACATATTTGATACCTAGCCCCAGAAGTGAAAATTATAGCAAACTAAAACTTCACATCTCAAGATACCACTCAGGCAAACACCAAATGTACTTGAACAAAAATCAGGGCTTAGCCTACATTGCAGAAAATTCTTGGAAATTAGAAATTATACAACGTTAGAGTACGCCTGGGCTATAAACATATATATGAACCAAATACCACTAAAATGTGCCCATGGAAGATGGAGGCATGTAAGGTTAAATTACTTGCCTCACCGTAGCAGAAAGCTATTGCCCCAGTGTAATGCATTATATCCAACAGGATTCTGTCCCTCGGCCATCTCCCTAAAAAGTGCTTTCATAAGAGGGCAGATAAGAGGGAGCCTTGGGGTGATCATATACCAATATCTACTCTTCAAATGTGTTTTAATAGCCAAGAACTGAAAGGACACCCTGCCTGCTATACCACTAATCACTATGAGTAACTTCAGATAAGTCACTCAGCCTCTCTAGGGTCTTCCTTTCCTCCCCATCTATAAAATGTGGAGCGGAAGACCTCTGCAAGTGCTAGGCACACACTTGCTAACTTGAAGCCTAGAATTGTCTTAGAGCTTCAGAGACAGGACTCCTTCCGGGATCATGAATATAGACCCAGAAGCCTCTAAACTAGAATCTTCAGAAGAGCAAGGTCTTGGTTTTATTCACCCCTATTTACTCCATGTGCCTAGAACAGTGCCTGGAACACAACACATGGTCAGGAAACACTCAGCTAAATAAATGAATATATCGTAAGTCTCCTTTTATCCTCTAAAACACCAATTCAAACTCAGGCCTGGGAGAGAAGACACAACTTAAAGTCAACTAAGGATCAAGGACACATGAGAAAAAAGGCCCCTACTGGCAAAGGGATAATTAACTCATTAAAGATAATCAGACCTATTCAAAGAACCTAGTCCCAAGCTCACAACTCCACGCAAAAGCATGGTAATACTCTACAGTGTGACCTCTAGAACCAATCACATTTATTTATATAAAATAAATAAAAGCACCATATTAAATGTAGACACCTGGGCCTTCACACCAGACCATTAAATCACTCTCTGGGAGAGGGGGCCCAGAAATCTGAATTTAATTTGCTTCCCCAGTGATTCTGAGGCACTTTGGATTTTGAAGACTATAGCTCCAAAGCACATTCTCCTGAGTCTACTTTGTGAAGTCCCTTTTTAAAATGGAAAGCTAGAATTCTTTTGTGAACCCAGGCAAAACCCTCAGAGTTGGGATTCTAGTTACCCTAGCAATGCTCTCTCTAGACTCACACTCTTGCCCATTAGCCTCACCTGATTGCCTGCTCCTTTCCCCAGCAGTTCCCAAATTTACATTTCATGGGGCTGGAGACAGGGCTTTCAGTGGAGAGAGACTTCAGTCTCTGAAATCATTTCTTTTTTTTTTTTTTAATTTATTTTTTATTGGTGTTCAATTTACTAACATACAGAATAACCCCCAGTGCCCGTCACCCATTCACTCCCACCCCCCGCCCTCCTCCCCTTCTACCACCCCTATTTCATTTCCCAGAGTTAGCAGTCTTTACGTTCTGTCTCCCTTTCTGATATTTCCCACACATTTCTTCTCCCTTCCCTTATATTCCCTTTCACTATTATTTATATTCCCCAAATGAATGAGAACATAAAATGTTTGTCCTTCTCCGACTGAAATCATTTCTGTCATGATCCAGAGTCCTCGGTAGACCCCAAGAGCCTCATGAAACACTTCCCCTTTACACTTAGCAAACTCAAGGGGGGTGCAGAGGAAACTCAGCAGGCTGTGGCTACCTTCCTTTTGGCTACTGTAAACTGTTTAATGTTCTTGTTCTATTTTACTGATGAATTGAGGCTTCTGAACTAATGATATTAGTAATCAATCAATAAAGCAACTAAACATATACCAGGTACAAAGCACTAGAAAGTGAGAGTAGCTATAGGACAAGTTCTTACCCTCAAGGTCTCTACGATCTAGCCTGAGAAATAAGATATCAATATATGAATATATAACTAATGATAAAAAAAAGAGCTGACAAAATGCCTGAAGACTACAGACAAGGGATGGAACTTGAGGCTTTTCTATAAATGCCTAAAAGAGAGAAAAAGATTTTTTAAAATGCAACAGCCTTTTTCCCTCCCCAAGGAGCCACTGGCCACTACTCGGCATTGCCCAATTATTTTTATCACTTCAAGTGTAGACTTGAGATCAGACGAGTGTTTTCTGAACCTCAAAAGGAATTTGGAGAAAGTTGAGCTGTTTCAAATTAGGAATTCCATGGGGTGATGGTCTAGAAAACAGTTATCTCAAGGTGAAAGCATGGATGAACACCTCCCCTGTTTGAGGAAGGGCTACCTGGGGACTTGGGAGTGTCCTAAGAAGGCTCCCACCCTGTGCCCACTGTCCTCCTTTACTGTTCCTTCATGGGGAATGATTCTCTGGTTCAACCTCCCAGGGTTGCTCTGAGGATATAACATCAGTGAAAATTGCTTTGTCTGGTCCTGATAGGTGATTCAACAAGTGTTGGTGGAATCTGGATGTCCCCTTATAAAGGGATCTCTTCTACAACAGACACACTGGGTGATCATCTCACTCCAACAGGGTCAAAGAAACAGGACTCCCTAATTCTTATCTTTCCCCCTTAGAGACCTTGAATTAATAAACATTCTCTTTCTCCTTCATCCAGGTAGTGGTCTATAAACTTCTTTAATCTCCCACCTCATTCATTAGAAGTTTTCAAACAAACACTTTCAAATAAATGTCAACTTATATTATAAATTATTATAAATTATAACCACATAGTAAGCATATTACAACACACATGCAAAAAGAAAAACTTAAAGACAAAATCAAAGATAAATAGAGGTTCTAATATGTTTTTCCTAACATCCTCGGAGATCGTCTTGTATCCATCTTGGGGAGCAGACCTTCTCAAAAGACACCTGAATCCAATCAGATATAAACCTCAGAGATAAAGTAAAAGTCAGTTATGGCCACAGGTTACACCAAAATCTACTCCGGTAGACAGAGTTCTGTCAAAGGCAAGAAAATGTCACTAAAAAGAAGTAATTCTGGAAAGTGTCCTGGCTTTAATTGCCATTTGCATACTGATGATTCTCAAATTTATTTCTCAAGCCTAACCCTCTCCTCTAAACTTCAGCCTCAAACCCAACCATCTCCTTGACATTTCCCCTTGGATGTCAAATTCAAATGTGGGCATCTCAGACTTAACATGACTCACAAGGAGGCTCCAGCTCTTTCTGCTCTAAGGTGCTCCCTCCTTTAATCTCCCCATTGTGGTCAAGGGCAACATCCCCCTTCCTGCTGCTCAGGACAAATGACTTAGAGTCATTGCTGATCCCTCATCCAAACAAATAGCAAACTCTATTGGCTTTCCCTTCCTAATAAACCCCAAATATGCCTACTCTCATTCTCCCCAGTGCTGCCACCCTGGCCCAAGCCACCCTCTCCTCTCACCTGGAAGTCTCCTAACAGGTCCCTTTATTTCCCTCCTAGCATAGGCAGTCTATTTTCTTCCATGAAGATATAAGTGAGATTATCTGCTCAAAACTTTCCACGGACTCTGCACTTCTCTCAGTAAAAAACTAAAGTCCTCACAATAGCTTATGAGGTATGTCCCCCCTCTACCTCTTGACCGATCTATTTCTCCTCCTCTTGTTTATTCTGTTTCGGGCATATGGGCCTCCTGGCTATTCTATGCCAGGAAGACTTTCACCTTTTCCAAATTATTCCTTCCACTGGACCACTCTCCACCCAATTCCTGATCTGGAGGTTCACCCCCGTGTATCATTCAAACATCACAATCTCACTGAGGTCTCTCTAACCACCTGATATAAAAATGTTCCATTCCGCACCCACACTTCCAATCCATCTTTCACTGATGCTCATGCCTCCCCCCACCCCTTAGAATGTAAGACCCACAATGAGCAGGAATGTTTTCATTGATCTTATTCTATGACATTTCCCTAATGCCTAGAATGGTGCCTGGAACATAGTAGGCACTCATTAATCTCTGCTGAATTTGGACTTAGAAGTCACACTGAAAATCTCTTAAGGTACTAACCTTATTCCTGCCCACCCCCCCGCAACCAAGCTCCCCAGCAATGCCTTCCCCCTACAGCTAGTTGGATGATCAGTCTCCCTCCAGGGCTATAGAACCTACCAGAGTCCAAGACCCTGCCAATATAATGCCTAACAATCCAAGGGAAAATAGTCCTGCCTTGGGTTTGGGTGCTTTCCAGCAAACAACTAGATTAGCACTTGCAAATTTATCCAGGGACCAAATCAAGAAGCACAATCTCTGGGAAAGGCCCAGCACAGTAAACTTACTAATGAAGTTGTACACAATCTCACTGGCACACAAGCCACTGGCATGGAAACTGTAGGTTATTCTTACTTCTGATTAAGGCAGCCCTGGGAGTCCTCCATTTTATAGCCAAGTTGGCTTTACAAGTAGGTAGACAAAGGCCACATTGAAGAAAAGGATAAAAATGTTCAGAAATTTATACCTTGTGATATCAGGATGGGACTGGCCCCAGACAAAACTGACTCCCAAAGCAGCAGGCTAGGAAACAGAAATTTCACCATTAGAGATTTATTCCTTTAAGTCACTTTAAGTTTGTAATCCTCCAAAATTGCCCCTAAATAGGTATTATGCTTGGGTTACATGATACTTTAAAGTCTTTGTTAGCCAGTTCCATGGAAAGGGTAGTAGAACACAGCTCTGGGGAAATGTGGCAAAGAACAGGGTCCTGAGGCAGAGAGGTAAAGTGATGAAGGAGAAGGAAGGGAATTGAAAGGAAATTAAGAAAAAAACATTTACTAAGGGCTACCTTGTGCCAAGTGTTCTGCTTTACATACACTAACTGCTTTAAAAACACTAACTCATTTACTTCTACAACACTGTGGTGAGTTCCTCAGTCTCACCTCCTTTCTAGAAGAGGAAGCTGAGGCTCAGAGAGGTTGATGACTTACCTGGAGTAAGGATTCTGACTTCAGATGAGCTTAACTCCAAAGTTCATGGCCATTTCTCAACATCAAACTGCAGAGTTAACATTCAGCTGTTTTATGGTTTTCCTTTGATTCAGCCTGGCTGGCAATAATTAAGTGGCCCTTATTTTAAGGTAGCCTATAGTACCGCGATGGATGGGCAGTAAGGGTGAAATTCTGGAACTCAAGATAAAATTATTATTATGTGGAGTAATCAGGCACTCATGTTCAGATACATGATATAGTAAGAGCTTATCCTCAGCACACTCTCCAGTCTCCAGCTTGCCAATCATTATTCTTCAGGAGCTTCCACTCTGCAGCGATTTCCCAGGAAGCAAACAGCACTTCCTCCTCTGTCCACAAATCCTGGAACTCTACACCACTTGTTCTAGGAAGTAGCCTTTGAGCACAATTTTGTGGATTGCATTCAATTGTAATTGGTCTTTTCTAGGAATAAAGCTTCTTCAAAGGTGGTAAACACTCTGTCTTCTTGGAGCTAAGATTGGGGGTACCACATGTAGCCTGTTCTTTGTAATCCCACAATGCTTTGCATCTTGGGATAGTAGAACATTTTCAAACTTGTCTTTTTGTCTTGCCTATCTTTCTTCTATCCCATTATACATGTTTTAAATACTAGCAAGGTCAAACTTCCTTCCTTCCTTCCTTCCTTCCTTCCTTCCTTCCTTCCTTCCTTCCTTCCTTCCTTCCTTCCTTTTCTTTTTTCCTTCCTTCCTTCCTTCCTTCCTTCCTTCCTTCCTTCCTTCCTTCCTTCCTTCCTTCCTTCCTTCCTTCCTTCTTTTTGATAACAGTACTTTCAGGGTGGTACTCAGTAGCTGAATTCAGAAATAAGTAATGGCATGATGGGGGAATGAGTCCGGGAAGGAGGCTGATCATTGAGGGTGTTTAAATCACAATTCCAGCCAGCGTTTTCCAAACTTTAGTGAAGGTTTAAGATTTAATCATCCTCATTTCAAGTATACACTATCCATTCTCAAAGTCAACTTATACATTTTGGTGACCTTTCTCAAACTGGGCTTTATAAATCCTTTTGGTTATTCTTTGCTATTATAGGCTTGTGACAAGCCAAATACCCTGCATAAAATATAAGAGCCAGAGCCCTGACCTGTTAGAATTTGCATGCTCAAACACAAAAGCAAACAGATGCTGGCTCCAATGTTTAAAATATACGAGAACATAAAACTGAGGAACGTTAGGAAATATACCAATGTCTTTCATTTAATAAGGAGAAATGGGTATGTACTTAGGAAGAAAAAACTGCTAGTAAATGTATACATGTTATCATTCCACTTGCAAAGATATTAATTAGAATACTAACATCTATATTAAGTACATATTTAAAAATCTAATTGTGAAGATTTTAATAATTAGTTAATATAAAGACTTTAAGCCTTAATTCTAGGTATTAGTCCATTAAAATGTAGCTGATTTTTGCTCCCTCCTGCAAAGTGCAACAGATGTGACAAATTCAAACAAAACACACGTATATCCTTACCTAATGATGGTTTTACTCATACAGAATGTCTTATTTAAAGCAGACAAATTATTCTATAGAAAATACAGAGACTTGAAAGTAAAAACCTGAGTTTTAGACCATCCCTGAGACTAATATACTATGAGTCTTTGAGGAACCTCCACACAGTTTTCCAGAGTGGCTGCACCAGTTCACATTCCCACACAATGGAATATTACTCAGCCATTAGAAACGACAAATACCCACCATTTGCTTCAACGTGGATGGAACTGGAGGGTATTATGCTGAGTGAAGTAAGTCAATCAGAGAAGGACAAACAGTGTATGTTCTCATTCATTTGGGGAATATAAATAATAGTGAAAGGGAATATAAGGGAAGGGAGAAGAAATGTGTGGGAAATATCAGAAAGGGAGACAGAACATAAAGACTCCTAACTCTGGGAAACGAACTAGGGGTGGTGGAAGGGGGGGAGGGCGGGGGGTGGGGGTGAGTGGGTGACGGGCACTGAGGGGGACACTTGATGGGATGAGCTCTGGGTGTTATTCTGTATGTTGGTAAATTGAACAATAAAAAATTAATTTATTAAAAAAAATTAAAAAAATAAAGTCTAAGAAAAAAACTAATATAATATGATAGAGAAAATTTTATTCACCTAACATTGTCTGAGATATTGAAATTTGTTTTAGGAAATTTGTTGGAGTAGCCATTGAAAGCTGAGTGAGTTCATTCTATGTGAAACAAGAGGGAGAATTTTCTCAGTGTTTTGGGGAAGGAAGGATCAGAAAGAGAACAGAAAGGGGGATGAGGGTGGGAATCTTGAGTCTAATTCCCCTAAGGTGTGATACTAGGAATATCACATAGGAGTATCCCATAGCTGCATACATACTAAAAGTACAGAAACCAGCCTACTTTATAAAGAAATCAAATTCTACAATCATTCATCAATATGAGACTTTCCATTGCATATGGTGGACAGCACATCAAGTGTAGCCCAATGAGCATCAATTGACTCAATGCTCATAACAACAATAATAACCTACATGTGCATGTTCAGAGCAAGGCTGATGAAATCTTACTATCTGTTCTTTGTTGTGAGGTTTCTGCAAGTCCCAACAACCTTTGAATTCCAAAATATGAGAAAAATGAGCTCCCTATTTTCCTTTCCTCCATCTTGCCAACCAAGAGGCACTTAAAACAGAGTGGATAGAAAACACTCATAGAATTCTAGGTGCCTATCCCACCTTCCCTAAAGAACCTCAAGAATAGAAGTAGGTTGATCTTCTGTTTGGATATTCCTCATTCATTCCCACTGGCTCTCTCCCATCCCCCACCTCTTCTTTTTGGCCTAATGCACAAAACTGTCAGTAGGATAAGAGTCATTTGGCGGTGACTGCAAGAAACAACTGTGCATTTTATAACAGTCCATTAGTGCAAAGCTCTTAATGAAAATGAAAGCCGTTAATGAAGCCAAAAGGCAGTGGAAGCCTCCATTCTGGAGAGGGCAATTAAATAGGAGAGGGAGGGAGAAAAATAAATACAAATCCAAAACAAGGTACTCTGTGATCAAGCACTGCACATGATGTAATCATGACAAATCGGCCAATTTATTCCCTACTTTTTTAAAGAGACATATACAAACACTGAAAATTCATCATCCTGGCCCTCACCCCCTCTGCCATACTCCATGTTGCCAAATGATTCAACCTCAAAATTTTGGATCCATTGAAACTTTCAAAATATAAACAGCAAGTGGTTTTTTAACTCCAAGAAGAGCTCCCTGTAGAGTGCTATGATTTAGAGCAAAGTGAGTCACAAAAGTGAACTTTGTAATTACACTATTATTTTTATAACTCATCTGAATCAGAAGCTCTCTTATTTTAACACGCTGTAGACAAAGACAAAGATTACAGGAGAATAGGTCCACACCAAACATACTATTTCTGAGTAGGATATTTCCTGTGAAAAGACAAGTTTATAGAAGCTGTTCTGAGATAAGCACAAAAAGATCTCTGGCTTTCAATGCTGTGACCAGGGCCATGTGGTGGGATCCTCTCCTCACCCCAAATGCCTGCTGCACTTCCTCTGTAGCCTACATTTACTGTTATAAGACAACACCTTGCCTCGTGGACATGTGAGCTCCTGAACTAGACATCATCCACATGTAGGTAAATAAGTATGCTGTCTCAAAGCCTTTCCACTTTGCCCACAGAGAATTACACCCTTCCTGCTGGTGGTATCTCCATTCCAGTGCATACTTCTAATTAAAGTTAGATTAGGTTAGATTAAAATTATATATGGATTAAAATTACATATCTGGGAAATTCTTGATATCAAGATCCATGTCTATATATCTGGTATTTAGGACACTGAAAGTTCAATCAATGCTTCAGAATTTATGCATCACCTCTATACTTAGCCCCTTAATGTGCCTGTGCTGAGCACAAATATTTGTAGAATGAATGACTAAACAAACGAATGATCCAATATAGCTGGGTAGTTGTCCCCACACTTGCATTAGCTTTATTTTATTTTATTTTATTTTTTTGCAATTCCCCAGAGCCAAGCTTGTTTAATGTTTTTATTTCTATTATGTGTAATAATTACGTCAATCAAATTCTATTGCATCAAATTGCTGAATATGATGCTGTGGTTAATGATGATTGATGCAACTAAAGCCTTCTACCCCAGGGAACATGAATCAAATCTCCGTCCTTATTAGTTCAAACCTCTGTCCTTATTAGTTACCATCTGAGCTCTTGGGTAACTGCTGGAAAAGCAAAGGGACCTCATCCCAAGAAAGCGTTTTAGCGAAAGAATCATTGTCTATTGAGTGAATAGTCAAGAAAAATCTCAAGAGGATTTTTTTCTAGATTTCTAAGGAGCCATCGCCCACCTATCCCATGTGGTGGCTTTGCAGTGTGTGGGCTTGACTAGGCTGAACTAGGTTTCCTAGAATTTCCTTTCTTGTATGTTTCCACTCAGAGAGGTCTTCAAGGAAGACTCTTGGGAGACATGCAGGGTGGAAGAAAAGCAGAAATTCTGTAGCCCATATACATGGTGCCGATCTGTTGATTCAATCACTGGTGTGAAGCAGTTTTGGACCTGCAACAGGCCAAATCCCTATAACAAATCTATATATTATATTATCTGCATCTCCTAGTTGTTCTGCTACTTTGGTTGAATTCTGACTGATACACCCTGCTCCATCTCTGGCACCATCATTGCCCTCCCCTCACTCATTTGGCTCCAACCTTATTGACATCCTTGATGTTCTTCAAGCACACCAACATATGCCCATTCTACAGATGAGATTTGGTAACTTGCCCAAGGCAACACAGCCAGTAAGTTAATCCATGTTCTTCATGACTACACATACTGCCCATCCCTTCTCCTAGAACAAACACGTAATAATCATCATCTTTTTGTGCCCCCCACACCTAGAACAGATCATGACATCGAGTAAGTAGATGCTAAATAAATATTTGCTAAATTAAATGTGTAGATGTGTAGCTTTAAAGCAGTTTTATCTCTATGCACATTCCCCTTTGGGTGCCTTGCTTCATCCCACTCTCTCCTGGGTGTCCTAGTTACCATCTCTTGCCCTGCCTGCACACACGTGCACCTGCCTGATGCATGGTCTTTTGTTCTTTTATTCCTTCTTATCAATTACTTCCTCTAGCTTGCCAATCATCTGGATGACGCCCTCACAGCACCCTTCAATCTGTCACCTTTCTGGTCCCTGAAGAATCCAAAAGTGAATATGTTATTCCAGCTAGAGTTCTGGAAAACAAGACCAACTCCTCTTTTCAGTTCACTCTTTCCACAGAGGAGGCTCACACCTATTGAGTTTGTGAAGTTGTACCTTTCTGAGACTTACTATTTTCCTCTCAGCATATATGTTAAGGTTGGAAGTAGCCAAGAAGAATCCTGAGTGAAAAAAAAAAGCATTGAGACAATGAAAAAAAAGCAAGTCAATGTAGGTATGAGGAATGGCCACAGAAACCCTTTGGTTTCTGAAATACTTTCCCTGAAAACACAGTTGTGATCAGCCTACTCTTGCTATGGACTGCATGTTTGTGACAATCCCAAAATTATTCATTAAAGCCTTAACCCCCAATGTGAGTGAATTTGAGGTGGGGCCTTTGAGAGATAATTAGATCATGAGAGTAGAACCCTCATGATGTTATTTGTGCCCCACTAAGAGACAAGAGATATTATCTCTCTCTCCACCATGTGAGTGCACAGCAAGAAGGTAGCCATGTACAAATAAGGAAACAAGTACTCACCAGGAAGTGAATTAAACTGCACCCTCATCTTAGACTTCTTAGCATCCAGAGTGTGAGAAATATATTTCTACTGTTTAAGCCATCTAGTCTATGGTATTTGATGACAGCAGCCCAAGCTGACCATGAAAAGGTTGATAGCTTCCTAAGGATTGTTCCCATGAGCTCAATAGAACTACTCAGTTCTTGCAGGTGTGTATTTGGACTCCCATGCAGCACTCCTACAGTCTCAGTGATCCCATAGGTGGGCTGACCAAACCAGGGTTTGTCCAGGACTAAGGGGAGTTCCTGGAATGCAGGCCTTTCAATGCTAGAAGTGTATGAGTTGGTCAACTCACCCATGGGTGGCCCCGCTGGTAGAGAATAGGTCTGTAGGATGCTATGTGCTAGTAGATATGCTCCAAAGCTGACAACTTGAGTAATACAAAGCCCAACTCACTTGGTATTTTTGTAGAGATTCATAAACTTTCTGAGCTAGAAAGACCTCAGGTTTAGCCTTAGATGTTTGTAGATGTGAAAACACAAACAAATAGGCTAAATGACTTCTTCAAAGTCACCTATAACAGAGCAGAGCTTGGGAAAGAATCTGGATTCCCTTGACCTGCTCTTTCACTCTTCCAGTAGTTTTCAGACTGTGTTCTCTGGATGTGTCTTCCCCTACCTTAACCAGAAAAGACATTATATATTTTAAGTTGATATATTCTACTACAAGTATAAACCATGCACACAGGGCAATAATGAAGCCACTGCTGCTGAAAATAATAAGTAATATTTATCAAACACTTACTGCATACCAGGCATAATGCCCACTCATTCCATTTATCTAGTCCTAATAAAACCCCTAAAGTAAGTACTGAAAGTCAGAGTAGTTCCACCCCTAAGACTATCACATTAAAGAAGAATCACATGGTCCAATCTGACAGGACCAAGGATGTAAAAATACCTACCATGGCTCAGGTGTCTTCCTGCTGCCCAGAACATACCTCCTGGCCATTCTTCTACATTCAGCTCAAATCATGCACAGTCCAGGACCTCTCTCTCTCTCTTACTGTTCTGATGTTACTAGACATATACACATTTTTAATGTCCGCAGATTGTTCTCAAGGAAATTCCATTTGTCCTTGCCTATACCCTCCCCCCATTGTTCCTGTCTGCATAGCCATGGCCTCCTGACCTTGACTGCCATCCTCTTCTTTATGTTTTCATCCACAAGCCATCACAGTGACACCTCCCAATTTAGCATCATGTATGAACGTCATTACCAGGAGCTTAGTCGTTCTTCCCAGATCATTAAGTGATGATGGCTAAATTGGGTCTTCTTACCTGACCCCTTAACACCCTGAGAGCTATGGTTATTTGTCATCACACCCTTCACCCTCAGATTGAGCCAGTTCTCAATCTGAATGGCATGGTTTCCATTCTGGTCAATTTGAATTAATTTCTCAGGCAAGATTTCAGGCCATTTCTCCTTCAAGTGATTTTACTAAAATCTAGATATATTACATCCACTGCATAGTTCTCACCTTTTAAAACTATGATTTGCTTTTTTATATTGATCAGAATGTCCTGACATTATTTGTTCTTTTATAAATGCCCTGTCTTTGTTTTTCTCTGTTTGACTGTAAATTTCCAACATTGCCTAATCTTTTAATTTGGATTTGTTATTTATACTTGGGAATAAAGGTGGATTTAAAGGCAATAGCTGCCCATTGACATGACTTCTTCCCTTGTGAAAACACAACTGTTCTTAGATTGCTGTATTTTTTTCTTACCTTCCCATTTTCTAACAGCTGTATTAACGGATTATGACTAGGATGTACCTCCATGTGAGCAGGTGCCTTAGCTGTCCTATCCCACCCCCTCACCTCCCATATCCCAGCACCCATTCCAATGCCTGGCATGTAGCAGGTGCTCGGTGAACATCTGAATGGACCAGATACACTTTGCCATGTACACAGTCCTTCCATATCCATTCTCTCATGATCCTCACACTCCATGTGGTAAGCAGGGTGGATATCATTATCCCCATGGCACAGATAAGAACACTGAGCTTCTGAGAGGTTGAAAGCAACAGAGTAGAGTAGTTAAGAGCTCAGGATTGGCAGAGAGGCCTGAGTTTCAATCCTAGCTCCTGTTTCTAATAGTTATCATGAGCCAGTTTGTTAACATCCCTGAACCTGTTTTCTTGTCTGCAATAGGAAAATAATAGAAGTACCTAGTTCATAGTGCTGCAAATGGAAGTAAGATCATGACAATAAAGTACTCAGTCTCTGGCACGTGATACACCAATGCTACATTTCCAGAAAACTGTTCATAGTTGGTAAGTACAGAGCTGGGACCATAACCCAGGTCTACTGCTAGTTCCAAAGCCCAAATTGACACCCCACTAGCCCTCTATAGTAACCATGGTGATGGGGAACTTTTAGCATCCTAGCACCGGCCTCCCACTTGCAGCTGTCACAGGCAAGGCCAGGGCCCATGTACCTTTGCTGGGCCTGGAGAACACTGCCCTGACATAAGAACATTTGCACAGACACGGCACTACTGCAGGGCCTGCAAGGTCTGACCACAGGCTCCTTCCAGTCTGGCCTCTTCCCTCCTGCCACAATACACCTATCCACCAATCCCTCCCTGCCACAGTGTGGCTTTGGGAGGATTCCATGATGATGCCATTTATAGTAACAACACTCCTTTCCATTCAGAGTGTACTTTACAGTTTATAAATGGCTTTCATTTGATCTCCCAACAGACGAGGGTCAGGCAAGGCAGGGTCTTAACTCCCTCTCAACAGACAAGGCTCTGTGTATACTGTGACTTCCCCAAGCTTCACAGCTGGAAACACAGAAACCCGGCATCTCTCTGTCCACATCAGAGTTCTTTGATTTGGGATCTCTCTGGACTGCCTTCAATTCACCTTTTTTTTGTGCTGCTCTTTTCTTCTACCCTTGGTCTCAATTTCTGTAACCCCTATACCATCCTACTTCATCATCTACAAAAAACAATACTAGCTTGATTATGTCCAGAGGTTGGAGTTGGGAAGATACGTAAAATTTTAGAGTCACATTTAACTCCTCAAATGCTTTTCCTATGAGTCCCCCATCTCCTGGTTATATATTTATGTGTAGCACTTTAAGAAACTCTGCACAAAACTAGTTAATCAGATATAGGCTATCTACCATCCTCTAGTCATCGAGCATCTAGCTGTAGAGCATTATGGTGGTCACATCACAAGGAGTAGAAAAGGAGGTGCCTTGCCTCTAAGAACTTACAGACAGGTTGGGGAGACAGGAGGAAAGAGAAATAAACCATGAAAGGGGACAATGCAGGGTAAGTGGCCAGTGAGTGGTAGTAGAAAGCTCTACGACATTGTGAGATGAGATGGTCAGGCAAAGTAACCCAGAAGAAGTTAAACTTTTGAGTTAAACTTTAACACATCTAGAAGCAGGGAGAAGGCAGCCAAGGTAAGGGGAACAGCATACGCAGAGCCCTGAGGACAAAACAGCCCCTGGGATATTGGAAGGTCATGACATAGCAGGGCCTGGTTCTGGCAAAGGGTTTCATTAAAGGGATGGATGCTGAGGTTAGACCAAACTGTGGCAGACTGAATACCAGGCTAAGGAGTTTGGACTTTATCCAGTAAGCGTATCCTGTAAGGGGGAGCATCAAGTGTTTTGTTGGGCGAGTGACATATGGGGCACAGAGTTTAGGGAAGATTTGTCCGTGTTCCCCCAAAAGATAGTATATCAAGGCAAGAAACATGACAGAGACAATCAGAGAACAAAAAGAAATTTAATAGGGCTACACAACAGAACGCAATACAGCTGTTGGAACACATGGGCTCCAGAGCACATTTCTACAGAGCAGACCGAGCAAGGGGGAGGACACAAGAGATGCGTGTTCAAACAGTGCTAGGATCTAGGAGAAATGATCACTCCTCTCCAGATAGCCAGGGAGTGCAACTGCTGCTCCACTTCCCTGCTTTTTCCTAACATCCTCTGCATTTGCAATTACATGTCTGACAGCTTTCTTCCCCAAAGGATTGTAAGCATTCTGAAGCAAGGATCAGGCCTATCTTACTCATGCTATACCCCAGCCCCTAAAAACCCTTAGAGGCTCAACAAAGTTTTCCAGTTTGCATGAAAGTGAGATTCAAGAGCCAATTAAAGGAATGGCAAAACTGCTCTAGAGATTAAGGTAGTATGGTAGAAAGCAATGTGAAGTGTGGAAGACACAGGAGTTTGATTTTAAATTCATTGAAAAAGGTTAACAGTCAAAAGTAAAAAGCATGTACCTGAAGTCCCCACCTGATGTGCCCTCAGAGCCCTCCCTCATCTGCTAAGGTTCCCTTGAGGTAGTTAACTCCTGGTTGTCCAGTAACACAATCTCCAAATCCCTGACACCCAGCACACAATGGATTCTCAACAAAAGGATTTAGAAGGGTGGACTGGTGTTGGTCTGAAGCCCATGTAAACCACGAAGGTACGATGCACTGTCAAATGCATCGCTCTGTCTATATTGGCTCAGGGACTTTGAAACTGCAAAACTATGGAGCAGAGAAGTATTACTGGCTCCTCCTCCCCACCCTCTACCATGGAAACAGAGATCCTACCTTGATGACTAAAGACAAAAATGTACAAAGCATCTAGACCTGCCATGCTTTGCTTTAGGCAAGTGTCTCAGAAAAGTTTTAGCAAAGAGAATAAGCTAAATCTAAACAGAGAGCCTTGAGGGAAACTTAATAAAACTCATTGTGCTCACTAAAGAGCAGGGGACAGGAAGAGAAAGAGAGGAAAACAGAGTTTGCACCTCCAAATACTTATGAACCAGAAAGAAACAGAGACAGATAGGAAGGTGTGAAAAGGGGCATAATGGTCCTTTATGGAGAAGAGTTTGGCTCTGTCTTTAAGGGTGGTTGTAATCCCCTGAACTATTTGCCCCTTGCTCACCTCAGGAAAGTTTTTAAATGTCTTTATCACATTTGCTACCTTGGGGCAATGGAAAGAATGCAAATGGGGATATGATAGCACCCTGGACCTGAATCCCAACAAAGATAATTCAGAGATGAGCGGCCTTTGGTGAGATGATGAATCTCTTTAAAACCTCAACTTCCCCATCAGTGAAATGGAGACAATGGAGGCTCCCTCACTGGACTATTGTACAGATGGCAATGGCCAGTGCACATGCAGCTCGGGAAATCCACACCACCCCCCTGACACCCAGCAGACCAACGGTATGAGTCAGCTGGTGCCTGCTTTCCCCTCTCCCTTCAGACTCACTGGGAAATTATGGGATTAAAAGAAATCACAGACACAAGCATTTTTGGTTCCTCTGACCACATGCTAGGTAAATATTAAACATTCTTCTTATGAACAGTAAGGTAAAGGGTCTTATTTGGACTATTCTCAAGGCAAATTAGCTGAAGCTGAGGTGTCTGGCCAGGAGCAGATAAGGTCAGATCTCACACAGACGACCTCAAGCCAGCTCAGTAGCGCTTGTGTGGAGGAGATTAATGCCCACTCCATGCTTCTGGGACCCCAGTGATAGAATAAATAATTCATTTCCTTCCCTATTTCTCCTCCTGCTGCCTAAATTCAGATTTAAGTGAGTAAGATTTAAGTCACCTAAAGCAAGTTGCACAAATACTTCCATTTGTAACTATCATAACAACCAACAAACCCCAAACCCCACATACACACCCCACCCCAACCAAGTGGTGTGTACTCTCTCTGACTCTCCTGCAACTGGATTACTCCCCAGGGAAGCCCGAAGACCCACACTTTAACTCTTCTCAGAATGAGATCGAATAAGTAGCTCTGCTTACAGCTGTTTATACAGTATCCCTGAAGACACCAGACACTCACCAGTGAGAACCTGCATTTTAATGAGATGTTCCAGGTAAACACCTGAACCCGGGCACCTGCCAGCTGGAAATCGGAACCAAGCTTCATCTTAAATCCATTAGCCAACAGGCACAGGCAACCAATTGTGAAGTAAGAGCCACCTAATTCACTTTTGCTCCTCCAGCAGCCACCCCGAGCTTCTTTTATTCTCCCTCTAGTCCAAATAAAACAATGAAGTCAACCAGACAGTTAAATGTCCTGCTTCATTCTACCATCAGATTATATTTCCTAAGCATTTTCTCCTCTGTGCTGTTGTTTAGATCTGATTCCTGCTGGAGAAAATAGGGAGAATAAGATCCAGTAAGACTGAACAGAACACAGGAAGGGCCAGACAACCACTGCAGGTATAGAACAAACCTGACTGAGGTCACACCAAGAGGAAGCTAACATGCAGGGCTCAGCCCCGTGCTGGTGAGAGCATATGTCACACTGCTATGGGGCTCCCAGGCCTCCAGCAATCACTTGTGTGTAAGGGGAAACTCTTGGGAATTTGAACAAACGGGTGGGACTTGAGGCTGAGACTTCCCTGTTGATAACTACAGCCACCATAGAATTGGAGTTTGGGAGTTGGGTAGACTTCCCAGAAATGGATCCTAGAGGTAATTTGTTAGAGAAATAGTTTTTTTTAGGAACATGAGGTAGAGTCAGTGAAGATGGAAATGCAGGGCACTGCCACATTTCTCTCCTGGTGGGAATGATGAAAGGGTACCTGCGTACCTGTCACAGATGCATGATTGAAGGTTCCCCAGGCTCCCGGGAACTAAGCCAATGTCATCAAACCCCATATAGACACGGAGACAGAGGCGAAGATTATCACTCCACCTCTATCATCAAAGGAGGGTGAGAAGGCTTGAGCTTCAACAGGCACTTGTGTGGTCACCTGAAGATAACAAGTGATTCCTCAAAGTTTGAGTCTCAGCTCCCCCACCTACTTCCAAAGACAGGCTGCTCTCCTGTTTTGCATTCTGACTTTTAAAAGAACCAAATGGCCTCACTTGCAAGATCATTCAAGGTGACAGCCTTAAAGACTTCCTCCTTCATAGCATGGACCACAGCCCAGCAGCAGCATGGGCATCCCCTGGAAACCTGTTAGAAATGCAGTATCTCAGGCTCCACCCCAACCCTCTCTGATAAGAACCTGCATTTTAATAAGGTGTTCAAATGACGCATATGCACATTCATCTGTGAGAAGCACCAGCCTAAAAGCAGTTTCAGAAAGGTCAAATGCAGCTTGTTCCTAAAGGGTATCAGGGATTCATTAAAGAGCAGGCTCTGTCCTGGAGGGGCTTGGTCTGGAGGCAGCAACCACATCCTCCCAACCACTGCAGCTCAAGAGCCATTCTGTTCTTCCTGCCCCACTGGGTGCTCCTGCACCAAAGGCCCCTGTGACCAGGAAGTGTAGGGCCCGTGATGAGAGTGGTGGCTGGCTACAGGTCAAGGTGGAGCTAACATCAGCAGTGATACAGGGGAGGCACCGCCTCAAAAGCCCAGATGAAATGTGTGGCTGAGAATTAGGTCAGTGTGCCAAGGGGCAGCAGCTGATTAAGCAGCTGCTAAAAAGAAAGACTCTGAATGAGGCGAGGCGTTTGAGAAAGATATTTACCAAGAGCCACTCTGTTAAAAACACACTTGAGACAAGAGGGCTGCCTTACTCGGCTATCCATCAGTAGCAACCCATGTCAGCTGACCTAAGCAGAGGCCTGAGATCCAGGCAGGAGGAAAAGACTCCGTCAGAGCACTTTTCACCTAAAGCAAGTTGCACCAGGCATTCCCTCCACTCCCGTGGACATTATCCCTGCCTCCTTTTACATGGATGAAGAAAGATCTTAAGACACAGACTCTCTCATTACATGGATGCCAGGATTACAGCGACCTTTCCCTCCTGGCTCTGTACTTCCAAATAGAGCCTCTGTGGGTACACACTCTCCCCCATAGACACCCCCTCCTCATGCAATAGGAGCACTTGACAGCCAGACGGACAGCGTAAATGACACACACCCAGAGTTTCCCGATTTCTGCTTAAGGACTTAGCTGGGTTTGGCCTCAGATTTTTCAAAGTCTCCCATTTGAGTGCAGTTGGCTTCTGCTATACAATATCCATTCCTCTATTCCCCAAATTTGGGGTCAAATATCCAGCCTCCCCCTTGAATCTCATGTGCTGCAAGAAAAGCGAACTCTTTCCCTTAATTCTGGAATTTGAGCATATAAACCAGGCCTAAGACACCTAGGGAATCCAACCCTCTGACTATGTGATTGCGTCAGAGGTAAACATGTGACTTTAGCTGGTCCAATTAGTTGAAAGCCCCAGGATGTCGGCTGGACTCTTCTTCACTTACAGGAATCCAAAAGCAAATCACCCTGGAATGGCCATCAGCCATCATGGGATCACAAGGGAAGCATCCTGCCAAGAAGGAAGCCAACAGCAAAGCCAAAAACTGGGCGAAGTGAGACAGTAGGTCTTGGTCAAATCCTTTGAGTTACTAGACTTTTCAAGTACTGAGCCCATAAATCCCCTTTGTTGTTTAAGGCAGCTGAACTGAAAGTTGTTATTTGCAGCTGAAAGCATCCTAACTGACATACCAGGTAAATAAATCATTCCCTGCTGGGAAGAAAGATAATGTCTCACCAAAATTCCCTTGGCTTGGGCATATATTAGGCCCCCTCAGCTCTCTTCTTCCCCCAAAATAGATTGTAGGACCAAAAAAAAATAAATAAAATAAAAAATAACACAAATAAACCTCTCAGATGAAGAAGCTGGTGAAGCACGTTGCAGAGGAATAGAACGTTGCTGTGTCCCCCCCGCCTCCCCCCCAATCCTTCTGCATCCCTGTCTCTCTAAAACAGTAACCTCAAACCAGCTGAGGTTTTTAATCGCCTTTCTTTCATTAAGAGTTTCTTCCTTCACTCCATCTAGGGATTTAAATATCAGAAGCAAAATGTCCACCCCTCCCCCAGTTCTGCAGACCTCCCCCAAGTCTCCACTCCCTCCTTTATATTTAAAGCTGGTGGAGGCAGCTTTTTTTCTAATCCCAGTGCAATGCTCTAGGCTCTTTCCTAATCCCTCCACCTGTGAGATAATTGCTGGCATTTAGGAGAAAACTCAATAGTAATCATAGACTTGCGCACAAAGACACAAAAAGAGGCAGATAAAACAGGAGAAAGAAAAGAGTCACAAGCCCAGAATTATCCACACTCTGACATCCATTCCAGAAGTACAATGTGGCCAAAGGGATAAAGGCACAGCTTTACAGGAAGGGGGTGCATTTCAAAATACCATGGTTTTAATAGTGTCTATACATACACTAGAGTAAGATAATACAAATGTAAGAACTAAAATGGTTTGCCGTCATTTAACTGGTTCACAAATCAGCCACAAATAATAAGCAAGCCTACCAAACAAGAAGTCTTTTTTTTTTTTAAGATTTTATTTATTTATTCATGGGAGACACACAGAGAGAGAAAGAGAGGCAGAGACACAGGCAGAGGGAGAAGCAGGTTCCATGCAAGGAGCCTGATGTGGGACTCAATCCCGGGACCCCAGTATCAGGCCCAGGGCTGAAGGCGGCGCTAAACCGCTGTGCCACCTGGGCTGCCCAAGAAAAGTCTCTTAATCAAGGGTGTCCCTTTTTAAGTGACAAAGAGGGGAAAAAAGATGCTGAGATATTCTTGCCCAACAATCAGAATAAAGCAAAATGCTATTGAATCAGGCATTTAGCCACACTTCAACAATATAGCCTAAGATCCCAACTACACTTCTAGCTTTTGGTTATGGATGCAAGATTGAGATTAAATCCCTTAAAAGTTATAATAAAAGTTCATGTATAACAAGTAGGTTTACAAGATAAGATCACTGTGAAATTTGTTTTAAACAATATACAACAAAATATATTTAACAGAGTGACACACTTCCTTTTTGGTTTGCTTTATTCCTTGGAGTTGGCTAGAGCACTGACTGCACGCCTCCAACTTGCCTTATCAGAAGAATAATTTAGACTTGCAGATTCTGTGGTTTTTAAGGCAGAAACCAAAAGTCTTTAGTTTCACAAGTTCCTGGGGTGATCCTTATGACTTGGAGAAACATCATGGTAACTCTGAAGAATTTTATTTAAAATTAAATACATGTACATATTATAGAAAAAGGAAGGGGTGGTGATCCCTGGTCTCCTAGGAACCATGGAGGCATTTTGTCCATTAGTTTGAAGGAAGGTAAGCTGCAGAAGTCTAACAGGCCTGACACAAGATGATGCAACAGCAGAACATAACATCCATTGGGGCAGAAACTGCTGCTGTATCCACAGAACCGTTTTCCCTGCCATCCTGGGCACACAGCTAGATTACCTTTCCCAACCTCCTTTGCAATTCGATGAGATCATAGGATTGGGTTCTGGCCAGTAGTAAGTGATACAGACTACGTCCAGGCTTGACCCTCAAAAAAAAAAGAAAAAATCCTTCAAGCTCCCTGTCCCTCTCTCCCCATCTGCCAGTTGAATGCAGTGAAGGACCAGAGACCCCTCCTCCACCATGCACCAATCTGCACCGTGAAGCGTGATATGAATAATAAACTTGTTAGCATTAACCTCCTGGGATCTGGGGACTGTTTGTCGCAGCAGTTAAGTCTACCCTCACACACACCCCCGCTTCCCTATAACCTTGCCATTTTACCCTGTCCAGAGAGTAGGACTTCAGGATCAGGTAAACATATACTAGTGGGGCAACAAGCCACAAGTAGCTGCTACAGCAATGTCAGGATAATACCTCAACCTCACAGGAGTCTACTTGCCCCTAGAAAAGGGCTATCACATTTTAAGTATCATTTGGTATAAAGCCCAAGGCAAAAGAAAAAAAAATATGAATAGGTTTTGGAATTCATTGTAAAGGTGTTTTCCTCCTACCATATTGTGAATTGCTTAAGAACAAAGACCGATTTTTATTCATTTTGTGTGTCCCCTGTGCTCAGTGCTTCTTAAATTCAATTATACTTTGTTGTTACTGTCAAGAATGGAGGGAACATATTATTTATTAAAGCAAGAGCCAGACATTTTGTTATACACTTAACATGTGTTAGTTAGTTCACTTCTCAATTTACCACAAGATATTCTTAGTAATACATGTAGATAATATTACATATCTTACATTAACGTATCATTATCCCCATTTTATAGAAGGAAAAACTGAAGTTCAATAAAGTAAATTGAAGTGATGGTACAGTATATAGAATCAGCTTTGGCTTGGGGTCAGAAAAAGCTAAGCGGATCTTGCTCCTGCTACTAGCTCTGTAACCAGTTTTGCAATCTTGGACTTCTGCTTTCTTATCTGCGAAAATGGAGATAATGCCATGCAATCATTCAGAGATTTCTTTAAAGCAACATGAGAAATAAAGTTTAAAAAAAAATTGCTTCACATGGAGGAGGAACTGGTAGAGAAACTTAAGGATCATTTCAGGCAATATAAACCATTTCCAAGAAGGAAGAAGCACTGGCTCTTACCTCTAAAACAAACTGCCAAGCAAGGGCCAACAGAAGAGCCAGTAAACGGAAATGCAACCGCTTACCTCTAGGGAGACCCATCCTGTCTCTGTCCACTAAATGGATGAAACAAAAAATGCATAAAAGGCTTCCAGCTACAGGGTTGGCCAGAAAGGGCATAAAGGATGTAAGAGAGAAAGTGAGGCTGTGAATCCTCAAATGTATTTTTTTCCCGTTATTTTTGGAGGAAAGCCGACAAAAACAGGAAGGAATCTGGAATGTTGACAAAAATCATTATTCCCCACAAATTACTTTAACCTTGCCTTGTCGGTGACCTTCACACTACTACTGGTTTAATGACATGTATTTCAACAGTAGCTGATTTCACTATTAAACAGAGATGCAGAGCACAAGATAATACAACTAAATCACTCTTGTAAATATTTAATATCATTGCCTTTTTTTCCTTTTAACAAATCACTATCAAAGCTGAGCACATAATAGAAAACACATTTATTTATTCTATCCTGGAAAAAAAAGCTTAGTGCTCATGCATTTTATCTATCTAGTTCTCCAAATGACTTTGACACTTGAGAGCCCTTGTGATCAAAACAGTCTGAAGGAAGGTGATTTGGCAAAAATTTAAAAACTGATTTCATGCGCTGATCAACATCCCCCAAAAGTGCCTCGTGGAAGGGCACTACACTTAATCTGTCAGATCCATGGCGAACTCTGAAGAAGAAAATTATTTTTGAAAGAAAACAAAGTGAGGGTTGCCTGGGTGGCTCAGTTGGTTAAGCATCTGATTCTTGGTTTCAGCTCAGGTCATGATCTCAGGGTCCTGGGTTGAGGCCTGTGTTGGGGACTCCGTGCTCAGCAGGAAGTCTGCTTCTCTCCCTCTGCCCCTCCCACAAGGCACATATGTGCACTCTCTCTCTCTCAGATAAAGAAATCTTTTTTAAAAATGAAGGAATGATATTGTCTTAAAGATAAATAGATTCCTTTTTTTTGATAAATAGATTCCTATTTGAGAAAAAATGAGTTTCCTTTTTAGTTAAAAAAATTATAAATAAAATTACTACACTATTCTTAAAGGAAGTGGAAAAATCATTAAGTAACAATTTGAAAAAAAGTCCCTAGTGAGTTTCCTTACAGGCATCTACTCTTATAAACTGGCAACATGGGACAGTAAAAAGGAAAAAAAAAAAAATGGGTGTAAAAGCTTCCTAAAGTCATCTTGGTGTCACCATTAAGTCAAGACAAAGCAGTTGACAGGGCAAGTCCATAAGTGGTGCAAAGAATTCTAAAATCTTGAAAGTCAGAGCAATTTATTGACAGCGTCAAAGGCTGAGTTGCATTGGTTCTCGGGGCAGTCACATATTTAAGAGACATCCATGTTTAGAATGCTCGCACCCTGGTATTTCCAGGACCTTTCTGACACTGCATTATCAATCATGACCTCAGCAGCCTGTGGATGATCTATAACAAATATCATCATGCATTGATGGTGACGACAAGTTGGTTGCTTCTTAGAGACAACTTGGTGGGAGGGAGAAGAAAACACCAATGGGAGTTAGAAGGTCTGGGTCTACCGCCAACAAACATGACAAATTATCAGCGTGGCAACAAACAGGGCACTTCTGTCCTTGAAGCATATGTTTTGTCATCCACAAAATCATAGTGGGGTGAACTAAAGGAATTCTAAATTCCCTTTGAGCTCTGAAATGATATGCTCCTAAAATTTGGGGAAGCAGATCAGCATTTTTTATAAAGTAACTCTTAGCTAAATGTGTTTATTTCTTCATGGCTCATGTAGTTTCATCAAGTAACATAATGAAATCCCTTTGTTCTTTGTGCACACAAAAAGAGCAAACACCTGAAGAACACACTGGCTTTATCAGGATTACATTATTATTATTATTATTATTATTATTATTATTATTATTATTAGAGGCCCTCAAGGAAATGGCCAACAGCTCCCTCTTGTAATGGCGGTGCCCAAAGACCTACTAAGAGTAAAACAGAATCACAAGAAGCTTGGGTCTGTCCATGTTACTGAACTCTGCTAAGAGTTATTAACTAGCTCAGTGATTTCTAGTGCCTACTCAACAAGTATTCACTGAGTTATTTCTATCATGAGGCAGGCACTGTTACAGGCACTAGATACACCATGGTGACCAACACACAAACTGCCCCTAAGTTTGTGGAGTGTATGTTCTCATGAACCATGAATTCCTTCATGCTGCATAGTGCCATTTTAATTTGCACAGCACTTCAGTGGCATGATATCAATTATTACCCACCTACCAAGTAGGCATTGTACAAGCAAAGAAATGGAAGATCAAAAAGATTTGTTCAAAGTTCCCAGATCTATGGTGATATTGACAAGATATATTTATTATGACACTGATAACTCATGTTTGTTGCTAACATTTATGATAACTAATGTTTTTTTTAAAATGTCAGATCCAAGCTCTAACATAAGCCTTTTATATATAGTCTCTCAATGGTTCCCAGCCACACTGTGAAGAAGGTAGTATTATCATTCCCATTTTACTTATTAGGATAATAAGGCTTCACAAGGCTATATGCCTTGTAAATATCAAGCACTACCATCAGTGCTCTGATCTATCATGCTGTCTTCCCCAGTATCCCGAACTAGTCTTCTGACACGTATCTCAGTGCTCTTTTTATACCAAGTGCTGACCCTGCAATAGAATTATTCAAACTTGGGTATCTGGTGTTCCAGGCTCAACTGCCACAAGGATCAATCACTTTGGAATTGAGAATGTCACCCATCCCATAACAAGTTTGGCCAAGACATTTGTAAATGTTCATTATTGGTCACTTGGGGAAACAAAGCGGGGTACGGCTGGCTCAGCAAACTACATCTCCACAATCAGATTAATAGCCCCAGGCGAATGGCCTACAACAGATGAATCAATGGCAGCCACTTCATACTGAACAGACAGCACATAAATAGGACAAAGTCCGCCTTGCAGTGAGAGAGACCACAAAATCCTTAGTTGAGCCAATGATTTCTAAACACAGTACAAGTAATTCTTTCTGGGAAGAATGTCTTCCACCTACGAGTTTACTGGGAGAAAAAATAAAAAGGCATGGAAAGTCAAAGTCTCAGAGTGATAGAATGAATGGTCTTAGCAATAAAGTGGACAAATAAGCACAACGACTGTTAACAGTCTCCAAATTTCAAAGTAAATAAAACTTAAAGTTCCCAGTAATTTTCTCATCTTATGCTGAGATCAGCCCTTCCTGGAGTGAAGCAGGCCATTTATCAGGAGTGTTGTTTACACACAGTAGATGGAGATCCGTTTGAGTACTTAGGTAATACAAACTGGAAGCATTTTAACAAGACTAGTGTCTTTAAAACTGCAGTTGTTTTAACATCTGTGTTATGCATTTTACCAGGAAGCAGTAATTTCCCTATTGAAACTAATCCATCCAAAAAACTATTCCCAATCAAAACAGAAAATGTAGTTACAAAGATTCTTGAGTAAAGCCAATCCAAAAGCCTCTTTCAAATTCTAGAGACATTACAACTTATAATATTAGACTTGGAAAAGACTTGAAAATTATCCTGTCCAAAGTTTTTCAACTGAACACTAGTTTTAATTCTAGCTATCCTCATCTAAAATGTAAATTATAAAAAAAAAAAAAAAAAGATTTCACATCAAATACATTTGGGTGACTTTGAAAACTACATTTTCTTTCTCAACAATGCATAACTTGTATTGTCATAACAAAGGCTCTGAGAAGTCCTACAGTCAAAAAATCTGTTTAATTTTGTCTTCAACCTATGTTTTGAGATTTTTCTCAGTGCTTTTTTCTTCTCGAAATATTATTAGCATTTCTCAAAATTCTTTTAGAAGTTGGCAATCTGGGTGAACACGCTGTATAATATCAGATTCTGAAAGATGACAAAACCTCCCCAAATTCACACACGCTTATATTTTTCCTTAGGTTTATTTTGAAACCAGGTGATGCACTAGTTTTAAAGAAATATACCACTTAAAACGTCCCCAGTTCCTCTAGACTTAACCAATAAGCAAATGTTTAGTGTTTGATTGACCTCCACAGTCCTCCCAACAACTGGATAACACACAAATCACTAGAGACATGATAGTACACTACAAAACTCACATCATGAAGATCAAGTTCAGAGATAGCACCAATCGTTGGAAAAGCTGTTTTTTTCCAATGCATATTTTAAACCATTAAGCAATTCTTTTTTTAAAAGAGTTTATTTATTTATTTGAGAGAGAGAGGGAACAAGTGGGAGGAGTGTCAGAGGGAGAGGAAGAAGCAGACTCCTCACCGAGCAGGGCTCCATCTCAAAACCCTGAGATCACAACCTGAGCTGACACCAAGAGTCGGACGCTTAACTGACTGGGCCACCCAGGCGTCCCACCATTTAGTAATTCTTAATAGTAACAAAGCACAACTGATCCTAATAACACACTAAATTCAGTTTAAATATTTCAAGAAAATGGGTTGACAGATTTTCCTACCTCTGTTTGTTGTTTAACACCCATGTTATTTTGTTTTGAGAGAATTAGAATACAAACACATCTCCACGTGATAGTATTTGAGGTTGGAGGTTTAGTTTCGGATAGTCTCAAGCCAGAGCGCTGATTGTCGTTTCAATAATGGATCCGCAGGCATTTGCAAGACACAGTCATTAGCTTATCTTTAAGTAAATATTTTGATTGTCAGACAGCTCGTTGCCAACAAGGTTCTTTTCCAAACACTCCTGATGCATCCAAGCCACTTGCACACTTATTTAATAATCTGCATCTGTGCTAAAATACGAACCCATCCTAAGAAAGTCGAAGCACAGAAAAAGCATGTTCCGGTGGCTCTTCATTTAAAAGGGCTCCGGAACATGTGGACCCCATTCTCTTTCATCACTGTGCTACATTACCATAAAGCTTAGGAAGCGAGCTATTACACACCATCATCCCTCCTAACCGCTATCACAGAAAATCACACACTCACAAAACAGCATTAATTGTCAGAATTAGCAACCATTTAAAAGGCAGCTGTTCTTTCACTCTTAAATAGGCTCCAAATTTCAGATCCTCTCCTTGTATGGGCGCCCTGATCTCTTGCTCTTACGCACACGCTCACAGACACAATGGATCCTTAGCCGAGCAAATTTTTTTTTTAATTTTCTATAGTCAAAGAATACAAGAAAATATTATTAAGCAACATTTTCCACCCCGATACTTGCCATCATTGTTACAATCAGCTGACAAGCTTTCAACCTGCAGGGAAGCACTTGTTACAGCTCCAGGTGAAAGGGCTCTGATTTTTGTGGCATTGGGAAAAAGAGCAATATCTCTTTAAGAGTCAACAGTAAATTAACTTGCCCAAAAGAGTGAAATAATTAGCAGTTAGCAGCTTATTAAAAGGATGGCAAAGGCCAAGCTGCCATCTGGGATCTCTAGTTTCTTGTGATTGTTATTATGTCAAGATGCGCAAGCTGCATTAGCTTTCATGTCACCGCGCCTGCCCTTACTTCACATGTAAATTTTAATGAAAGATGCAGCACTTTTAAAAATCAGACATCCATCAAAAAGTGTTATTAGTCCGGCTTTTTACAAAGCATATGGTCTTTTCTACCTCTGCTGTTCTACTAGCCACTAATGCCTTTGGAAAAAAAAAAAAAGAAAAGCCCAATGATATCAATTAGATGTTCTGTTGGTGCAGAAGGAAATCCGAGTGCCATCATAGAGCACAGCTACACCTCACCAGAGGGCAACATTTGTGACTCTGTTTACACACAGTAAAAAACCACAATGCCTCCCTTTCTCACAAGGTTAGCCATGCCTAATGAAAATGAAAGCACTCTGGAGCCTGCCTGCTGTTTACTACATGGATATGCACAACTTTGGAGTGGAGAATCTATATACCAAAAATCAGTGACAGAAAGTAGCACGACAGAAACTTATGGGGGTGATGGGTACTATACCTCAATCCGGATGGTACTGACATGGGTGTATGTAAGTTAAATATTTAAGCTGTATACTTAAGAGTGTAGACCTTACACACTCTACACTATGTGTGCTCTCTCTTAATGAACGGGCAAATGAATAAATGAAAAATATCTGCTTGTTTATACTCAAAGAATACTTTCTTTTCTGTATCTGAAAATATAAAGGGTGGGTGATTTGAACTGAATTATTACCTGACAGTTTCCCTTTAAAATAAATTAATAAAATTAATTTTAAAACTCCAGATACATAATTAAGTTGAAAACTGAATTTATTTAAAACTTTTGGAGGAGAGGTAACTGTGACATCTGAAAGCTACTTTCAAACTGCTATGGACTGTCACCAGCGTGTCAGAGGCCGGGCCCGTATTTGCGTGGTCAGCCCTGTGTACTCAGCACCTGGCACCTGGCCCAGCACATCATTGGCTGTCTGTCAGTATTTGTTGAATGGTGAATAAACATCGCTTTTCTACTGTTAGAGCAGACAATATGCTAAATTCAGATGCACAGCCTCCCAGACTGTATTCTCTTCAGTACACTACAAATGGAACCTGTGAGAAAACATTCAACCGTTATACACCTATTACTATGTATTTGGAGAAATTGTACCTCTACCCAGATACACCACACTGCCTTGCACTCCTGAGAAATAGACCATGACTTATACAAGCCCAAGCACACAAGGCAATGCACTTGCTTGTTCTCTTATTAAATATTTTTTCATGATGCTACCCTTCTAAATTCTCTTTATAAGTGAAATGTGTCATAAGGATATTACAATTTAATTCAAAAGATCCTTTACCTATAGGTGCTATCAAAGTTTATATGTGTCCACCTAGAGAGCTACAGTTGAAAATTATACATCCTCTAAGATTAACCAACTTGGTTTGATAAAAATCTATGCAAGTAGAGGACTATTCATTTTCAAGGAGAAAGTGTTTTATGATATATAATACACATATAAAATCTATGCATAATTGATTAATCCAAATTGATAATTGAGAAGGAAATAAGCATGTTGCTTAGAAATCTGAGAAATATTTTCCTTTATGTCGTCAATTGGAATTTAATTGAAATATCTCATTGACCCATCATACAGTTTACTAATAAATCTATTCACATTAACATTTTTTAAAAACTCCAAAAAACAACTGTTCTAAAAAAAAGTCATCACTGTCCAATGAAAATTTCTAAATAAGGAAACTGAAAAAAAAAAAAAACTTCATATTTTTAAAGCACCACTTCAAAGACATCAATGTCAAAAACAGAGAGTTGCTAAAATCAGGCAATTTTACTTTTATGTTGAAAATAAATCTATTTTCCCCCACAGACTTTCAAAATGTTAGAAGGAAAAAAAAAAAACATAGAAAACAGGCTTCTTTAAAAAAATAAAGTGATTTTATTCATTGTCAAGGGGACAAATCAGTGGTGGATGAGAAACAGATGAGGCAAGAGATGGAAATGTAGTATTGCCCCTATTTTATTATAATTAGATATTTATAGAGCACAGATGAGTTTATTTTCATAATTAGTAGCTGGCATTGCATTTACTAATTTGCATAAACAGTTGGCTATCAAAACAGTAACTACTTTGCAGGGTTCTCTGGTCCTAGCAGGACAAGAGAGGGCTCAACTCCTCAAATAAGCTTTCTTAATGTTATTACCAGCAAAATACAATCTACATGAAATCACGTTCAAGTTCATATAGCTTGATTATCTCTTTCCAGATTGGCCAATATTGATTAGTTCAGCACTGGCAGGCGAATGATCAAATCTACATGGGGAAAAATGTGTAAATAAATTGGAATAGGTCTCTAAATTCTGACAGATTAAAGTACCTTAGGGTCAACATTATCTAGTTCAGCAATAAAGGGTCCTGTGAAGCAAAAGGAAAAGAAATTAAATGCCTCCCAGCTGACCTTATTATTTAAAACTCATGCCAGTACTTGGCTAACATTACAGTCTGTTACCTCTCTTCCTGGTCAGTCTCAGCATTCACCATACCCTCCCCAAGAATGCCTACCCTATTTTACAAAACCAACTTCACCCAACACATGGATCGGGCTCCCTGGCAGTAGTGCCAAGGGTAGGAAAGATTCCCATGCCCGGACCTCTGCTACAGGCAAGGAGGAATTTAATCAACCATGCTGCCAATGACTACTTCCCACTATTAACATTCAGCAAGAAATCTTGGAGGAATATCTTACTCCTTCTTCCTCAAGCCAAAGGTCAAAAGTTTGTGGCCTACAGGCCAAATCATTTGGGGTGTGTATGTGTGTTCATATCTCCATACATAAAGCAAAAGTTGTGATGAGCTGACATTTTTATAAAATGCACTTCTAACTTTTCTTGAGGATCGGGTGACACTGGGCATGCATTTTTCAGGGTAGCAATCAGCTGCAGCAGAGTAGAGTTTGCTGCCCTTGACAGGAACCAGTTTGCATTGCTCCCCACCACTCTATTGTTGGTCTTACATCAGGATTTTTCTTACACGAGAGCTGCTCCTTGATGATACCTATCAGGCCCCTGTTGACATTTGAGTCTGCAACACCTACCCTAAGTTCAGTTTCAGGAAAAGTATTTGGTGACCTAACCCAGAATAGGCAATCCCTAAGTCAGTAAGAAAAGGAGGATAGAAGCTAAAACACAACACTTAAACAAAGTCTGTCAAAATCAGGTCAAAAAAACTAACCAAGACAGGTTGCTGAGTACCTTCTCTGGTCAGTCACATCTAGGGAATTAAATTTGCTTTTGTCTCAGTTGCAGCCCAAAGGCACCCTGAATGTGCTGATTATGATTATAGCATATACATTATACGTATACATATACATATACACATATATCATGCTCAGTCTTGTAGATTTAACTTCATAATTCTTTCCATCATGGGTCTACTGCTTTGCTGGTCAGCTTTAAATAATGACAAGGTCTGAGGCTTTCTTTTCTTTGACAATCTCCTAAGAATAAATCCAGAGACCTTTCCTGCTTTTAGTCTAATGTAATTTGTGACCATTTCCTTCTGTTACTTGTACACAAAGGGCCAAGAGAAGGCCTGGGTGAGGAGAGAACTGGAACCAGAATATTTGGCTTCACCCTATCCCCCACTGGGACTTCTTTGCTCAGTTGGTTGGAGTAATGAAGCTAGTGATGAGGGGCACAGGTTGGTGTGCAACTCTGGACCAAATACTGAGCTAAGTACAGTGTAGGTGACAGAAATGGCCAAGACACAGCCTCTGTCCTTTAGGGAAAAGCTGCCTGAAACACATGAGTAAATCTGATTCAAGGCAGTTTGGCACAGGTACTCTGTAACAGAAGCACAAAGTCTGGCACACCTAGGAGGCTTGGCTTTAAAGGATAAGGGGAGGAAGGGTGTTCCAAGGACACTCAAGAAAGAGGACAGAGCTTGGGCCAAAGACCAAAGGCAGGAAACCATAATGTGAATTCAGGCAGAGTGAGTTGTTGACTTCAGGAGACAGGGGGCTGGAAGGGGTGATCATGTAGAGTGGAAAATATTGTAGAAAATAAAGCTGGGAAGGCACATTGATAATTATACAATGAGAATCCTTCAAAAGCTTTTGAACAGATGAGCTACATGATCCGATTTAATTTGAATTTTGCTTTATTTTCACTTTTAGGAAAATGACTGACAGAAAGATAAGAAGGATTAGAGATTTTGAGTCCCTTCCACATGCAACCTACAATGCTAGACACATCTGGACATTAACAAATGAATATGTTTGTCTTCCATATACTTGCCATCTTGTAGAGCAGAGTGGCCCAATTCCCAAATAACTCCAATATAAAATTTTAGAGAGATACATGAAGTGCAAGCTCATCTCTGAATGGAGCACTCAAAGATAGCATCAACTAGGAAATAAAATCTACGTGTGATTTCAGTGGGCAGAACAAAGGAGAGGGGGAGCAGTTACAGGGGAGAGAAACAGAATAAGTAAAGCTAGGAGACAAAGAAAGGTCCAGGAAGGTTATTCGGTATCCTAACTGGCAGCAATTTTGTGTCTAAGATTAATAGGAGAGAAGGCTAAAGGAAAAGAAGCCCATATCAAGGAGGACTTGTTAAGTGAGATAACTAATCCTGCACTCCATTTGGTGGACAGCAGAGCTTAAGCAGTTCTCAGTTACTGGACAGACTGGAAGAGAATAGAGGTGGGAGGACTTAGGCTAGGGTAGTAATCTAATAAGGGTTAAGTGGGAACTGAACTAGGGTGTTAACAGTAGAAATGCAAGAGACATCCCAGAAGAGAATCTCAACAAGATCTCTCAACTGATCACCCAGGACAGGAGACAGAAAAGTTCAGGAAAGATAGAAAACTATTCCTGGTTTTCAAGTCTGGGCGATGAGGAGCATAGGGACACCATGAACAAAAACAGGAATGTCAAAAAAGGAAGCTGGATTGTGGCCAGCTGATATGAAGGTTGACTAGACATACTAAGGTCATAGTAGTGGAATATTTATATGGATATTTATATGCTACAGAGAATGCTAAGTGGAAGCCTGGAAGCTGAGATAGGTCAGTGCCAGGGAAATAGTTGGGAGGCACATACGTTTAAGGCATCCTTGGATCCAAGATGGAGTATGAGTAGAGGTTAGGGGTCAGATCCTGAGTTTCATTTCCACTTAATAGCCAACTGACTTAAGCAATTTAGCTCTCTGAGCCTTGCTCTACTTATGCATAAAGCAACAGTAACATCATCACGTACCTCATAAAACAAGCGTGAGCATTAAGTGCAATAAGGCATATAAAGCACATGGCACAACTGCTGGTATACAGGACATGCCCAGTGGTAGCAGCAGTAGCCAGAGAGAGAAAATAAGATACCATGTGCAAAAGCTAAAAAGATCTTGTAGGACGGTTTAGGGGATTAGGGAAAGAAAAAGAGAGATTTGAAGGGATGGGAAGGGAGGAAGACAAGAAGACTGATTCTCATGTATTCTCATAGAAGCCAGTGGGAGGAGGGGCAGAGGACACAATGCCACATGCTTCAGAAGGGCTGAGTCCTGGGGAAGGATTGGTGGCTTTGCTTCTGAGGACATCACTGGCAGCCTCTGGTTGAATAAAGTAGAGAAGTGGAAGGGGCATACATAAATGTATGCTTCCACTCATCCTTCCTCCTTCTCTTCTCCCTTTCTCACCTCCTTTCAAAAGGCTCTAAGCTTATAAGGGGGTAAGGGTTCCCCATGACAAATTTCTGAGAATGAGCCTGCCTGTGATTAGTGTAAAAAGAATAGTCAATCAGCCGACTCCAAAGTAGAAAGGACCAAACTACTTCCAAGGTAACCATACATAATTTTAAAAATCTAGAAAAGCATAACACTCAAAAGAGAGATGGGCCTGTTCACAGACTAGAGTTGAATCAGCATGTTCAATAACCTGTCAGCCCCTGCCTTCTTCAACATTCTCATGCCAGAATTCATATTTCCTATTCCTGTTATTTGCCAGTCTTTGTAGTGAGCAGCAGCACACAGCTCCACAGAGATAGGGCTGGAGAGTTAGGAGGGAAGAGAGGAGAACCAGATGCAGATACATATTTATAATTTATCAATTAACCTCTCCCTTCACTGCTGCACAGCTAATCCAATTTGAGCTGGTGAGCCAGGTTCTTGGGTGCAGTTTTGACGGAAACGGAGGAGTGAGCTGTGCTCTCCCCAAAGGTGTGAAGCTGAAAGCCCCGTCAGAGCACTAGAGCAAGCCCACCCGCTCAGCACCTCTCCTTTTCCCTGCCTGCCTGGCAAAAGGTTGACTTCAGAAGTGAAAATCCAGTGTTACTTCTCTCCATGTTCTCCTTCCGATGTAATAATGCATTGTCATTCCCGTGTTCTTCGACAGCCCCAGTCCCACCCTTCTCAGCTCATCACCCCAAAACAGAACATTTCTACTCCCCAAAATGGAGGAAACCCAGAAGATAAAACAGCAATGCACAAATATTCCCCCCAAATTTCACATTAAAGTTCAAGCAATTCACCAATCCTCTCCCCTTTCTTATTATCCTTCCTTCACAGATGTTGCCCCCAATTCCAGTCGTCCTCAAATAATAGCAGCAACAGTACACCATGTCACATCTCCCCTGTTCCTTCAATACATTTACTGGGAGAGAATCTTAGACTATCCCATGTTTAAGTAAAATAGTTCTGCATAATTACTTTCAGAGTCCCCTATTCCTGCTAGAAATAGCGTGCCATAATGGGCGAGTCCCATCCTGGATTTAGAGGGAGGCAGGCCAACTCAGAATGATCCCCAACCACCGAACATGAAGTGCACTGAAGGGAAATGATACCATTGGCTTTTTATTTATTTATTTTTGTAGTTGTTGTTAAAAGCACTCAGTTATAATCTGGACTGTATTCATCAGAATCGACAATTCCCCTTGGACACATGAATATTTCAGAAGGCAGATTGATAGTTATAATGAGAAAAATAAAATCATCTCTACCTTTACTTCTACCTACAGAAATGAAGTAGAAGGTCCAATTAAGTAGAGGAAGCATGGTGTCCACCATGGAGGCGGTGAGAGAGAGAGAGAGAAAGAGAGAGAGCAGGGAGAGTAAAACATCAGCACACTGCGGACACACAAAGAAATGTAACATACATAACAAAAATCCACAACAGCAAAGGCAACAGCACTAAAGTATCTTGAGAAAGCAGCACTGAACAAATGCACAATGTGAAGCCTAAACAAGCCAAAACAGCTTCACCAGCTGCCTTTTTTCACCAGCTTCGTATTTAAGCTTTTCCCATTAGTTTCCACCCAGGCCCATCCTTAGAAACATGACAAAGTCTGCATGCAAAAGCACTGCACAGCCACATGTATGTGAAACTGCACACACTTAACCAGTGTAAAATTGGTTTGGGAAAGTCTCAAAGAAGCCAAGTTCCCTGGTATTTTCCCAATGTTAGCATGAGTCATTAGGACCAAGAGTGTCACATACATGTATAGGTGGTATACAAACAACACAGGTAAGTATTTCTGGACACATTTTCAAGGATCAAAAACCAATTCTGGAGATTCAGTGGGAACCAGACAGAAATCTTTCTTTCATGTTGAAGGAATAGGGGAAGGAAAGCATTATAGGTGGGAACCAGAGTTGGTGCTTTAGGCAATCATCACAGGGCAAGAACAGAGAAGGGAGAGGGAAGTGCAGGAAAACATGAGAGGAAGGGAATGCAGTCAAAGGACCTTCTTAAAAATAGATTAAACTGCAAGTTGAGACTTAAAAACTTAGAGGCACTGACCACCCAGAAGAATTCTGCAACCTTTTTTGAAAACCTCTCTAAAGGGGAATTCATGGTATTTGTAGCTGTCATTCCTTCATTGCTTAAAGACTCTGTTTCTAGAAAGTACTTGCTAACCCCCAAGCGTGTGTACCTGGGTGTGTGTGAATCCTCTACTCATCACTTCAATGCTGGGGGCCCAAAAGAAGCTGAAGAGGGGGTGGGAGAGAGGGGGAGGTATACAATACAGATTCTCCACTTGTTCTTCATACCGATATTGGGACTCAGCCCTCCAAAATACCTGAGTTGTACCTCTGAAGGATCTTAGATATCTAAATCAAGATTAAGGAATTCCCACCAGTGTATCCCATCTACCTAGTCTTTATCCTATCACAGCAGCCACATGATGCCCTCGTGCCCCCAAGCCACTGCAGAAGCTAGGAGGATCCCTAAAGAACAAAGGGGAGCACGAGGTGAAAAAGGAAAGAAGGGAGTCTGTCATCAGGACTCCAAGTATCTGCTTTTTCTGGTGGAAACTGGCTATCAGAGCCAGGCTACCAAATTCTAGCAATTCAGAGAGCCTGGGTCATCCTGCTTTGCTTTGGCAAAAATATGCTTAACTTTCTCAAACTCCCAGACACCAGGCTGATGTCAAGAACATCCTCTAGTCATACTCACTTCATAGTTACCTGCTATTGGCAGATAACTTCCCTCACTTTCAGACAAGAATAACGAGGTTTCATCCCAGTCTCTTCCAGCTCTAACACTGGCAAACTCACCTGACCTCTTGCCTCCAGCTCTGTTCTTTGACTCTTACGCTATAGTAGACCATATCTTCGCTGAAAGTCAAGAGTTCACATTGTGGATCTTGGCTCAGGTCTGGAGGACGCAATTCAACTGGGAAGGTGTGCTTCCTCCTTATACTGTCTTATCAAGTCAGGATCCCCTCAACTGCCCACCTCCACAGCTCCCTGGACTTCATAAGCAAACTTTTCTCAGCCCTGGGTGGTTTCTTAATCTGAGCATACTCCCCTTTATGGCAACACCATCTGACAGGTCCAATGAAAAGGGAAAAGAGGGAAAAGGGAAGGGGAAGGCCCTTCAGGATTGTCCTACCCTCCTCAAAAGATCAAGAAAAGCCAGAAAACAGAGAAGGACCCCTCCTTGCCCTTTACTTTGGTCCTCCAAAAGAGGCACCAAAGTCCCTTGCATTTTTAGAAAAGAAACAGACAAGAGAAATTAAAGTACAGTCTTTGGGTGTCAGGGCAAGGCAGGTAGACCAATCTTGCAATCATCCCAAGGCTCAGAAGAAACACAATAGTAGCAATTGAACAGTGAAGGAAAAGACAATTTTAAGTAGGCTCAGTTCTCGAATCCTGATTTAGGCTGATGATGTGGAAAATTTTTATTTAGGAGAAAAAGGCTTCATTCACAGCCCACCCTGTGCTTAGCTGAGCTGAATTTCCTGCACAGCTCATTCCCTGCATATTTGAATATTTTAGGTTGCAGATGCTGAATTTACAGATCTTTATATGCAGTTTTCTTCAGGGTGTATAATGAGTTAGAATCCTGCCATGAAGACATTAGCATGTTCTTTCGGTGTTTTTTTTGCTTTTATATAAAACTGAAAACAGTTAAACCCCCAAGGGCTTCCTTTGACCATGTGTGGCTCAAAGTCATTACAATGGGCAGTGGGATGGAGGGGAAGACAAAAAGGAAACCTTTACTCAGAGTGAAATTCAGGGAGAAGTCCAGCTCCTCTCCCCTCAGCCACAGGGCCCCAGCATGGGGCCTGGGGAGGAGCAGGAGGAAGTTAACCGCTCTGTTGCTCTGAAATTAGCTTCATTCACCCCCATTATCGACGCCGTCATGCCTTGTTTCATGCTTCTCTCTTGGAGGCAGCCCGGCAGGGCCAGCGCCCTGAATGACAAATGGTGGTGCAGAATGGACAAGCCAAGGGGATGATGGGGACAGGAAACCAAGATGCATTGGTTAAGGTACCCCCCACCACAGGGTGGCCCCTGCTGCCAGCCTGGCCCACAGCAGGAGGGACAGGCAGCAAAATGGCCTGCCAGCAACAATGAGGCGCTGAGCGACCAGCCAGAGGCACAAAGGCAAGCGGTTCAGGCAGCTGCCGTGCCACAAGCACAAAGCACCTACCTTGTTCACTCATCATGAGGTGGGAGAGGCCTTGAGGAAGGAAAAGATGGGAAGCAGGGGGAAGAAGGGAAGGGTAAGAGAAAAAGAAAGAAGACAAAGTTAAAATTCCAACGCAATGCAATTGGCTTGTACTGATCAAGTGGAAGGAGGAGTGGCAGGGCATTCACACACACTCAGGAGCATGCACCCAGTGCTGAGAAGCCAGCCTCCTGCTGCCCGGCAGCACCACGGCCCTCAGGTTTCAGGATGGCCTTTTGTTTGCTGAACTGCTCCAGGCCTCATCATGAGAGTCTTCCTCTTACCATACTGTTCCGTGTGATGCTTAGGATTTGAAACAAATCTATTAAAAATTAGGTCCCTTGGGAAGGAGACTCAAGAGGCCAGGCCTAGCACATTTCCTTCTTTTTTTAAATGGCTTTTTACAGTAATACATGGTCACTGTAGCAACTTTGGAAAATTCACAAAAGAAAAATCTGTGGTAATCTCACCATCCAGAGGTTACTGCCCAATTTTATTTTCTAGATACTGTATTCTTTTCTACAAAAATGGAATCATGCTGAACATACTAAATGAGTTCCTACTTGCAAGAGTTGCTCAGACAACCTGAAACTACTTCCCCTCTCACTTTGTCTTAGCCCAGTGACTACCACCCCTGCCCTCCACTATTTCCCCACCACTATCTTGTCTAAGAAGGTCTCTCGCCATGGATCAGGGACGTAGAGACGAGCACTGAATGGGTTAAAGGAGGTACACAAGGTCCCAGTGAACAAATAGCACAACCTCTGGCTAGGTGCTTAAGGAAGTCAAGCAAGGCAATTAGGAGCTCATTACTTCAAGGAAAACATAAGCTCCAATAAATCTATTAAAAGAAAAGATTTCCAACCAGTAACCAATGGTACCAGTTTGCTCTTCCTTTGCTTTTGTTATTACTGGAGATATTTGACAAACCCCAGGTCACCCCAGAGAACCTTTACCCAGAGTGAAATTTAGGGATATACAGGATTAATAAAGTAGAAAAGTCTCTGAAGTATAGAAATCCCCAAATGTTTTTCAAGATTACTAGAGATTTAGAAAAGTAATCAGAGGCAAAATATGGGTCAAGTAACTGACTTTTAAAAAGATCAGTGATATATTAAATACATAGATATATGTGCCATAAATGTCATGGAATCTAGTTTTTAAACAAATTTCATTAAACTATAATCACATTTTAAATGCACATTTCTGGCTTTCATTTCTCGAGGCCTAGCATTAATACTCACGGAGGAATGGAATCATGCCAGAGTAAGTCGTTCGCATGATTTGTTTCATTTAAAAAATAATTTTTGGTCTTTTTTTGTGAAGAGATAATAGGGAGACAGAACAAAGGGCTCTACCTTTGGCAAAGAGAAACCACGGTAGAAGTCACTATTCCTAAAATGCCTAATATTTCCGGACCAAGCCATAGCCTTCAGCATCCAGATCAAGAGCACTAAAAGGGAAAGTCTGGGGCAGGCAAGTGGGATACATGGAAAGGTAACTAATTCACAGGAGGATCATAAGAATTAAGAACTGAGAAGAAGATCCAAGGAGTTACCTAAAAGAAGGAGTTAAAATGAAAAGAAAATAATACTATTATATATTTGCAAGTTGCTAAGAAAGTACAGCTCAAATGTTCTCACCACAAGAAATAAATGGTGATTATATGATGGGATGGAGGTGGTAGCTAATGCTATGGTGGTAATCATTCTGTAGTGTTTAAATGTATGAAATCAACATCTTGTACACCTTAAACTTAACACAATGTTACACATCAATTCTACCTCAATACAGCTGGGGGGAATGTTTAAAATTTTTCTTTCAAATTTAAAAATGAAAGGACAAACATTTCACACTTACAATTAAAGATGTTTAACAGCTCAGAGAAGAAGCAGAAGAGAAATGGTAGGGCCTTTTCTTTTTTTGACTCAAATAGATATTTCAAAAAATGCACTGAATGAAGAGTAAACAGGACAATTGGTTTAAGGGGTATCCAAAGCCCTGAAGAAGATCTTACAATTGGGCTCCATCTATGTGTTACGTGTGTTTCTTTAAAGTACTGTCTCCCAGTGTACTTCACTGACCACCTACATCAATCATCTGGGAATGCCTGTTAACAGTGAAGATCCTTGGCCCCAACCCAAGGAATCTAATAAATTAGAATCTTGGGGAGGAGTTTGGGGAAAGATTTGAATTTCAAACAAGCTCCCCAAGTGATTCCCATGCTCACTAGAATTTGAGTGGCATATAAATCAAATTTTGGTAAATTAAATTGTATGATAAATGCACTAAGAGGAATTGGATATTTAATGGAACCCTGCAGTGGATCCTTTTGTAGAAGAAAGAATCCTTTTAAAATGCAAATAACCCACCACCTGTGTTTTTTAAATTCAAATATGTACTTATCAGGCTTTATTAAGCTACATATGTAGTCGCAGTATTGCAACTCAAATAAAATGTTCATATTCTTCAACTTCCGAAAATCTTAAATAGAAATATTAGACCAAGAATGCAGATCCAGGATCCTGATGTTAAAACTGGTTTTGCAGGCAATGAATCAAAATGGACAAGAAACAGGATGGTAGAAGGGAGAAGCTGTAACCATAATTTGGTTTAAGTTTTGCTTTTGGAGAAGGAAATTTTATTCCACTTTTAAGAGCTTTTACATCAGTATCTTCTCTTATACAAATCTATCCTCAAAGCTTACAGAATTAAGAACTGGAACTCAACAATTTCAGAGTGTCCAGGGCTAATCTGAAATTGTTTCTGTCCCTTTCTATTCCCAGACACTTCTACCTGCTGTTAAAAATCTCAGGCCCTCCCCTCCAAACAAATGGAAGAACCAACAATCAACCAACCAAGTGATTCAAGTACCTGCTATATGCAAAGACTGGGTTAGGTAGTGGAGAGACAGACAAGTATGGTAGATGGTCATTAACCTCTAGGCATTTAGAGTGTAACTGGGAAGATGTTATGTGTTTATATATACACAAACATGCAGATGATATATATTATTGGTACCTGACAGTGAAGTATAGGGGTTAAGACCAAGGACTTCAGAGCCAGATTTGAATCTTAACCTTTCTTACTTTCTAGCTTGTGACCCTAATGAAGTTGCTAAACATTTCTGCACCTTAATTTCCCTATCTGCAAAATTTGAATAACAATAATGCCAAATTCATAGGTTGTTCTGCTGATTAAATAAGTGAATATATATAAAACTGGGCCTGCACATGGTAAAGACTTTATAAGGATTATTACTGTTATTTTTACTAATCTATAAAAACATACTGATGTGTGAGGCAACACCTAACACAATACTGACACACAGTTGGTGCTCAGTATGTGTTTGGTGATCGAATGTGGAATGTATGAATGGATCATTACTACATGTCAAATGATGAATTCAGACAATAAAGAACACAGGACTGTGAGGTGCGCCCTACATGTACAGAAAAGGTTTTTGGAGGAAAGTGAGATTTGAAATAAATCTTGGAAGATGATTTAGGATTGGAGAGATGGAGGACACTCCAGGTAACACCACCAACTCCCAGGATTACAGAGTGAATCCGTAAGGACTTTCCTACTCAACTTTTCAGAAGCACCTATGACACTGCCAAGCACATACTAGGCATGTAATACATGCTATTCAAAATAATAACGAACACATATAAACCGTTCATATAAGGAAGAAATGGAAGGTGATCTTAAGGATGAGAGTAGTAATCATTGTATTAAGGCCCTGAATTTCAAGGCTAAGGAAAATGGACTTGCTCTTACAGCTGGTGGGACACAGTGAGGGTTCATGGGCAGGGGAATGACCCAGGGAAAATGATGTTGAGGAAAATTGCTTTGGCAATGGTGCAGACAGGATAGATGAGAAGGAAAAGGGACAGAGGCAAAAAGATCAGTCACAGGCAGAGGGCCTAGATTAGAATTGTGGTGGTGGGGAGGAAAAGGAAAGAGAGGATCCAACAGGCTTTGGATGACCGATGAGATGCTTTAGGGGAGGAGTGGATAGGAGGCTGAGTAAACACTGTCAGAAAGGTGGGGTGGGAGACGAATGGGGGTTGAGAGTAATGATGAATTCTGTTTTAGGCATGATGAGTTGAGGAAACAAAAATCACTCAAGCAAAAATGTCTAAGATGCATTTTAAAATGTAAGACTAATGTCTGTGAGAACGTCAGGACAAATATCAGGATGTATTACCACCCCTTCATGGAAGAGAGGGTCTATGCCCAGGTAAGTCAATGAATCTTCCAAAAAAGGAGCTAGAGCACTGAGTCTTAACTGGAAGAGATGGGAGAGGTATTAAGGTATCTTGGAAGTTCTTCCCCGCCCCCCCGATCATATTCAACATTAAAATAACATTTTACATTCAAAAAAGAAAAAGGAACTATATGGCTTTCAAATATAGATACAGAAAATAATGCTTAAAAAATCTTAACTGAGAAGGATATAATTAGTAAGGGAAAAAAAGGAATCTATACTGCATGTGTGTTATCTGTGTGGTTGATGAGGAAGGGGGAAAAATGAAGATTGGCCTTCTCATCAACCTCAGAAACAGAGGGTCAGCCACAGCACCCCCAAGCTACACAGCCAGCCCTGGGACTAGCACCTGGCTGGATGTGGAGTTTGGCATTTATTCGGGGTATGATATTCAAGAGAAGACACAATCTGGAACAGGGGCTCATAGAAGCAAAAGGGACAACATTGTTCACAACAGTCTCACCATGGGCTCTGGATTTGAATAGATCCTCAACTAAGACTCAAAAGCCAGATCCATAAAAGTTCACCTAGTGGAGGGTAGGGAACAGGAGATGGGCTTGGATTAACCTTTGACAAACAGGATATTGAGAATTGCCAACACCAAATTCCTATGGAAGGAACTACAATGCCTTTGAAATATATATATATTCATAAAAAAGTTGAAAGCAACTGAAGTGTCTGCTAGCTGGATGTCACACCCTGACAGAGTACTATGCTGCCCTAGCTTGATCCAGGGACCATTCTGGACCCCAACATACATACATCTGATATGTATACCCTTCCCCTCACTCTTTCTAGTGCTATATTCTACCCTCCTTGTACCTATCTATCCTGTGCACAAGTTCTCAGAGTAGATACAAGAACAAGAAGAGGAAAAGATCACCAGTAGGTAAGACATACAAAACTGAAACTGCCTTAGAACAGACTGCAAATCATATGCAAATTATATGCAAAATATACGTATGGCCCTCTAAACTCTGCTACATCCTTTGGGAAAATCCCCATGGAGATAGTAGCTTTTGCAGTTTGGGAGAATGGAAATCGCTATGAAAGCAAAGTCATTTGTAAGCGGCTGTGGCCATCATGAAGCCTGTCATGAGAATGACTGATACAGAGTAAAGAACCATTTACTGAAACAGGCAAGAGGAAGATGCAGTGTTCAGGAACCAGGCCAGAAGTTGAAGGCCTTCATAATTTAAGCTAATACTGTCTCCCCCCTCAAACCTATAATATCCCACCTACCTCAGATGGTTTTCAATCCATCCTACCTCTCTTTATTTTGCCTGAGTAACTGGGAAAAGTATTTCAAGGGAAGAAGAAAGTTGTTCGTTGGGGTTAAAAAAAAAAAAAGATTCAGAAAAAAAAAAAAAGCAAGTTATCTCTGCCAAGACTTTTCTTTCATTCACTTTCAGGGTAACTTTTATCCCAGGATAAAATCCACATACATCATCTCTTTTTCCATACTGAAGAAGAGAAATTAAATGTCACTAATTGCTACAAGTGCCAAGTGCTAACGCTGAATTCTTATGAAGCTACAAGGACTTTTTAAAAGAGTAATTACATAAAATCAGAAGGTAACAGAAACATTCATCGATGTTTCTGGAGGAACTAAGGATATAGTGAAGGTGGTAAGGGGTGGGGCCGGATGAAGGGAAGCCACAAGTGACCATGACTCTAAGGTAACTGAGAATTTGGAAAAGAGAGAAGGAGAAAGAAGAAATACACATTACCATTTTAAGCATTAGAGGAAATTTGGTGAACTTGGAAAAAAGAATTGTGACAGCAGTTAATATTTGTTGACTGTTTACTGCAGACATTGTGTGGCTACGTGTCATCTCACTATGGGAAACGCATTGCTATGATTTTGATTTTACAGGTAAGGAAACCAAGGCTTAGAGCCAAAGTCACACTAATTAGTAAGGGGTGAAGTGAGGATTCTAAGCCAGCAGATGGACTCTCCAGGCTGTGACGGTAACCAAAACACAAGCTACCCTGCCTTGTTCAATTCTGGTGGAGAAAGGAGGAAATATGTTGAAGAGTATTCAGCAGCAGAAAATAGTGCCTGGATACTAATTCAACTTCATTTATGACTTTGGCCCAACAAGATATAAAGAGCACTGCAGGAAGCCCTTTTAAAAGGCTACCATCTCCCTTTCCCCAAGCCCCACACCGAGATTCTATTAAAACATGAAGCTTTTCCTTTCCAGGGCATTTCTTAGGGTTATTAAACCACCGCCCCTCATTAAAATGCAAATCTGAACATAAGACATGCTCCGGCTCCCCAGCCATGACACTGTCCTGCATGTGAGATCTTCAGAAAGCCAAACTAAATCTTCCTTCAAAGATAGGAGCAACACAGGGACTTGTGAATAAAGGAAGGATAGAGACATGAAGTCACAGGTTGAGGAAGTCTGCCACTGTGGGAAGGAGAAAGGACTTAGGAGACAGGGTAGGACAGGGGGGAGGAATATTTAAAGAGAAAAGGTGGATCTGAAAGAAGTCTCCACCTATTTTCATAACTGTGATGGAGACCAGTCCTTCCCTGGGCAATTCCCTGACCTTCATCGTGGACTCCAGTGTCCTTGTATCTATCAGGGGTTTGATAGTCACTTTCAACAGAGCCTAGGCCTAGTCAACATTTTGATCAGTGACCTGGCTAAAAGTACTTACTGGCATGTGTCTGGATATTCTGATGAACTAAAGCTGAAAAGAATAGCTAATTTGTTAGATATCAAAATCAAGGTCCAAAAGGTTCTGAACAGGCAAAGTGAGACTTAATCTTAACGGACAAATGTAAATTCTAACCCTTAAGCACAACCCCCCACTTTTCCCCAAAACCAAAAGATGACAGTAGTCCTACATCTTCTCATCACTGAATATACCAAACCTAGGGTTTTGGTTCAGAGAATGGTGCCATACGCTAGGAGGGACATTAATAAGGTAGAATGTGCCCCAAAGAGGAGAATCAGAGTGGTCAGGGGGTCCTAAAGCATGTCACATGTAGAATGGCTGCCAGAACTGCTATATATAGCCCAAACAGGAGAAAGCTAGAAAAGGACATGAGAACTCCCTTCAAGTATTTTTAAAGTTGAGCATGGAAGATAAGAGAGTAAGCACATTTGGCCAGATCAGAAGGTCAATTAATAGGGAAAGCCTCACTTGCCAGAAATGCCATAGAAGAGTCAGAGTGGGGTTTTTGGAGATAATTACCCAAAATCCATTCTAAAACAAAGGTACTTTATGAACTAAGGCCAAGGAACTATTGGGTTGAGTCATACAAAACTGATAATTGACTGCTTTTGACCTACAAAAATGACTATTTTAAATGGTTCAAACTAATACTCTGAGAGCACGACCCAGAATCAAGAAGGTAGAGACTAAACGAAGCTTCATTCAATCACCTAACAGCAGTCATGAGCTGACACATGGGACAATTACCTACTTACATATATGTTTTTGGCTTTTCTATGAGCCTTGAACAGTAATGGGGATGAACTGAATAGTTGGACTAATGACAAAGACAGCCTGTGGCTAATTCTCCAAGGCAGATCCCTACCAAGATCCCAGCTTCTGGGTTTGCCCTTTTATGGTGCCACCATGTGCCATTCTCACTGCTAAGCCCTTTGTAGGATATAACTGTACTAGCCCACTCACTGTTCGCCTCTAGATCAGCTTTGTTCTTACAGCCTGGTGGCTGGACTGAACAGAAAATATTTCTTCCAGTGTCACCCATGAATCACCAATAGCTTCTGTATGGTATAACCATGGGGTAGAGGAAAGAATGCAGCACCTTCCCAATCTATTCCACCTCTTCTGGGGGGAAGGTGGTTTGGAGTTTCCTCATGCATAAACATGATAGAAAGAAGAAAAATTGAGGTAGTCATGCTTATTACCCTAAGGGTTAAAGGATCAGTAACTGTGGCTTAGAAAAGACTCTTCCCAAAGGAGAAGTTCTTACACTCCAACTGTCATGAACTTTTCTAAAATTGTTCTTTATTCATAAATGACATGAAGCTGGAAAGGACAGCTGGTGTGCTAGATGAAAGAACCTTACCCTAAGAGATCATGGTGTGCTAGATTTTAAAAATCCAGGGCTGAATTGAACAAAATCAAAGAATGATCCCAACTAAGTCAAATAAGCATAGCACAGAAAAGGGAGAGAAATGGTTTAGCAGCAGTGTACACAAAAGAGTAAAGATTCTCAGTGACTAAGTTCAACTTAATGCTATAATTATTTAAAAAAAAAAAAACAAGCAAAGGTATTTGTGCCACCATTAATAGATGTAGAAAGTCTAGGAAAAGGGAGCAGCGGGATCCCTCTATAATGAAGTGGTTGGGACATGTCCAAAATACCATTTGTGGTGTGGGCATGTTTCTTTGGAAAGGATAAAAAAAAAAGTCATTTTTCAGAAAACAATGACCTGGATGAAAGAATTTAAAACCCTTATATGAGAATGCCCAAGGAAACTGGAGATGGTTTAGCCTTTAGAAAAAGAAAGTCCTTAAAGACAAAGAGGTCCATCTTCAAACATTGGGAGTGTAATTAGATCTATTCTGTGCGTCTCCAAAGGCTGGAAGCAATACAGGTGGTAAAAGCTAGAGTGACTCAGAATAAGGAAGGCTTTGGAACACTCAGTGCTCTTAGAATGGGATGGAATAGTGAAAGGAGCAATGAGCTGCTCATCACCATAGGGGTCCAAGCCAAGTCTGAATGAACTCTTATAGAAGAGATTCAAAAATAAGGTGCACGGAGAGCCTCGACAACATTTTGGGTCCTTTCCATCCCTGAAGTGCTGTTTCTAACAACAAAGTTTTATGAGCACATACATTGTGGCAGGTAACGGGGATGCAGGCATGGGTAAATCTCTGCTCTCAAAAGGAGAAACCTCATGTCCTTCAAAAGCCCACAGTGGCCAGTGAAGGGGCTTGTGGGGGACAATACACTGCTGACTATAATGTATTATGATAATGGCTCTATAAATCCCATTACCTAAGGTGCCACTGGAGCTCAATGGGGGAATCATTCATTTCACTCTCTCTTCCACCTGCCCCCCCTCAACTTCCTGCCCTCCTTTAATGTTTATAAAGTAGAAAATAGTGATTAATAATGGAGCTTTAAGTCCCTTTACCTTCTAGATCACTTTCTTTAAAATAGTGGTTCTCTAACTTTGGTCATATCAGAATCACCTGGGGGAAATGTCTTACTTTAATGAGCCTGGATCTCCTTTATTAGTTCTCCAGGTAATTTTGATGCTTACTAAACTTTACAAACCACTGCTCTAAATCATCCAAAACCTGAATTCAAATCCCAACTCTACCTCTTTCTAGCCATGGGATTTTGAGCAAGTTAACTCTTCCATGCCTCCTTCCTGTAAAGTACCTTCTCAGGATTACTGTGACAATCACCTGCAACCATGTATGAACAGCACTTAGCACAATTCATCGAACACAGAAAGGGCTTGAAAATATGTAGTCATTATTATGTATTCAGAAGACTGGTATATCTGGGCTTTCTCTGTGCCCCACCTCTCATCTCTTGCCAATACCAGTTTTTATTCAGAAGACTGGTCATTATTCAGAGGACTGGTCATTATTCAGAAGACTGGTATATCTAGGCCTTCTTTCTACTCCACCTCCCATCTCTTGCCAATGCGTTTTCCAACAAATTGGCAGCAGTAGTAGACCACCTGCTCAGTGCAGCCTCAGAAGCTTCCCTCCAAGGTCATAGTCAACTAGGTTGCCCCACAGGGGACCCATTGTCCTCAACTCTCAGCTGTATTCCATCTCCCAACTCCTTCTGAGGCCTCACCCCACAAATTGATGAGTTTATTAAGTAAGAAAGGTCCTTACCACACCTTGCTAGGTAGATCTACAGACTGGGAGGGTCTCCAAGGCTGCCATAAACAAGCTGTGTGACTTAACTGAGTTACATGAAAGTTCTCTGTCCTCAGTTTCCCCACATGTACAAGGAGGGAATTGGTCTAGAAGAGTTTCTCTGTGAACTCACCAATGGCATTTTGAGGATACGAATCTTTGGGTGAGACTCTCCCACACATTACAATGCATTTAGCATGAATTGCTTCTTCTTAATGCCACCAATGCCAGTTTGTCACTGGAGCAATAAATACACACCACACATGTTTGGTGGGATCAGTGATGGGGACAGTACTATCCCATCAAAACTAGTTCTAATGATGTTTTCTAATTCTGACCTTGCCCTCCAGAACTGAGAAACAAACTGGGACCATAACCAGCACCCCAGTGGTTCTGCCTTGCCAGGATAGTAAAGGACATGATTTTAAAATCCTCTAAAAAAAAGGCATCAAGATCCCGTGGTCTACCTCCTTGAGTTAGCTATAGCTGGGGGCAGGCTGGGAAGCAGCTCCGTACTTACACTTATTCATCAAGAAGCGCTACAGCAGCCAAGGGGGTCTTCCCAGGCTCCAGTGGGCAACTGGCTAGAAGCTGATCATTGTTAGCCCAGCCAAGGGCCGCCTTCCAATCCAATTACACACAGCCATGGTGGATTACTTACTGCCTACATCCTCCACTGACCCAAGCCCAAGATGGGCACTGAATAAAATTCAATTACCTTCTATCTCAGGGTGAGCCCCTATACAAAAAGCAGACTTTCCTTCAGAGAAGTAATAAGAAAAACTAAGAGCTGAGTCCCAAGCATTATTTATTCATTGAGCCAGTTTTATTCTATTCCTATAATATATTGGCACCATTCTAGGCCCAGAGCACAGAAAGAGTGAACAAGAGTGTACTTTTGTGAAGTGACATTCTGATGGAACTCCCCATGAGTCATCTCCAGGGCCAGACATACCAGGGTTTGCATCCTGCTCTGCCACTTTTTACTGGGTGGAATTATGAGCTAACATCCTTGAGCCTCAATTTGTTCGTGGGTGAAATGGGTCTAATATCGTTATTAATATCTACCTTCTGATGATGTCAAAAGAATTAAATGATGCATGCAAAAACAGTACTTTAACACCTGGCTCAAAATACAAGTTCAAACAATGTCAGATGTTTTCCTTAATAAATAAGGGAGAAAAGCAAATGCCCAAAAGAATAGCAAAGAAAAGACAAAATATGTTATGGTTACCACTGGAGATAGGAGCTGTAAGTCTTCGGTATAGGAGAAGGCATCTTCCTGATTGCTGTTCTCCGAGGTATCTCAGTCGGAGGCCTAATCATAGATCCCCAGAATGAAAGAAGTCTGAGAGGCCACCTAAGTCAATCCCTTCATATTAAAGAAAAGAAGCCTAAGGCTGTGAGAGGTTTCATGACTTACCCACGGCCACACAACCCCCAGAGAAAGTAGCAGAGCCAGAAGGAGGAAGAATGACAGAGGAGAAATCCCAGATATGTGTTTCAATCCTGGTACCTACCATACCTGCTTCTGACCCTGGCAAAAGGATATAACATCTTAGAACTGCAGGTTCTTCATCCACAATGGATGCCTGGGACCTCTGTAAATATGGGTCACCTTGCACCCCATACCCCTGGTGGGATTCCTTGGCCTTACTTCACAGCAGTATTGGCCAGGATCTGAGGGACCTCTTTACTGAAGGCATAATGATCAGGACAGATGGGAGAGAATGTGTGACAAGGGGAGCACAGCAGATGTCTTTTGAGGAGCTCTCCACCACAGTATTGGGAGCATGCCTCGGAAGTGTGGGAGACCAAGACAGGCAAAAGAATGTCTTGTTTTAAACTTCTCTGAGGCCACCTTCATATGTGAAGTGAAAATGCATGGAAAAGATCAAATGAGCTAACTTATAATACTAGCTAATTTATGCATGGCTTACTATATGCCAGGCACTGTTCTGAAGACTTCACTTAATCTTCACAAGAGCCCCGTGAGGTAGGTACTTACTGTCACCATTTTACAGATGAGGAAAGTAGGGCCACAAAGGCAAGGTAACTTAAACAGGTCATACTGTTCCTACTGGGAGAAAGCCAGGATGTCAACCCAGGCATCTGGGTTCTAAGTCTGTGCTCTAACCCAAGGGTGGCAAACTTCTCCTGTAAATGTCCATATGGTAAGTCTTCCCAGGCTTTGCACGCCGCACGGTCTCTGCTACAGCTACTCCACCTCACCTTCGCAAAGCAGGCAGAGACAGAGCAGAAACAAATAAGCATGCCTGTGTTCTGGTAAAACTTTATGAACACTGAAATTGAGATTTCATAAGATGTGTGCATCACAAATTATTCTTTTGACTGCTTTCAACTATTTATAATGTGAAAAGCTAACTGTAGCTGAAAGGCCGTATGAAGGCTGGCAGTGGGCTGGAGTTAGCCCTGAGCAGTAGTTAATGGAACCCTGTGCTGTCCTGAGCTGCCCTGCCTTACAGTATGTAAACTCTTAAATGGAAAGTGCTGGAACAGTGATGGTCACAAACTCACTGGTCAGAAAGTGTTCATTCCCTTTCCCTTCCCTCATCCCATTTCCCCTCCCAGCTCCTGTCAACCCAGAAAATGGACATGTTGTGCTGTGCCCAGCAGAAGAGACAAGGAATGGGGCATTCATGTGGTAGAATGCATCTTCCTCAGTAGACACGGCCCTGGTGGCCCCCAAGAGGAGGAGAAGCTAGACACTCTAGGTCAGTGTGTCTCAAGCGTTAATGTGTATACACCCGAACATCTTAGTAAAAAAGTAGATTTTGACTCAGCAGGTCTGGGGTGAGGCCTGAGATTCTGCTTTTCCAACAAGCTCCTGTGTGAGGCCAGTGTCACAGTTCTGGGGGCTCTCCTCCAAGGAGTAACTTCTAGGGCAAACCCTTTGTGTCCATCAAACAAGTCAGACACAATAGTGCTGTATCCCGACTTCGGGTTCAGAGCAGCATCCCTCAGACTGGACTCCCTGGAGACAGGGCAGGGCTCAGGATAAATAATCAGGTCCCCTCTTCAAGGACAGCCCTGAGATGACTCAAACTGAAGGAGAGGACACGGAGGGCAGAGATCAAGAGCGGGCTGAGGGAGGCTCCAGCAAAGGCCATCAGTTGCTTTGGGCAACAGCACGCTGAGGCCTCCTCTGGGCCTTGGCAGACAGCAGCCCCTCCTCCTGTGCCTGCCAAGGCTCTGATGGACCTAAGCAAGAGGCCTATTTCCTCATCGGGCCTCTGAATAACTAGGGCACTTCCACAAGGTCACAGTTATTCATTTAAATTCTAGCTCTAATCAGCAGGCAGAGCCTGAGAAATTATCCCTTCTGAAGAGAGAGACTGTCATTGGAGCACCATAAACAGCCCGTCATGGCTGGAGGGAGAAGCACTGGGGGGCGGGGGGTGGGAGAAGTGAGGGGTCTTACCCCCACAGGCCCCAGAACTGTTCTCTGCCTCCTAGATCCTTCCTCTACCCCACTCTCTTCAGCACCTCCAAAGGGCTTGTTCTTCCCTTGGCAGAGATTTCTGGCACACACAGAAACAGGGAGAGAGCTGAGGGCATGGCATGGTACAGAGGGGGCTGAGACTATCCACTCCTGGCCCCAGGCAGCACAGGGAGACCAATGACAAATCACAATGGGCCAGGGGCATGGGTTAAGTGCCTAATTGGGGTCTCCTCTGGGCCACAAATGGGTGACCTGACCTTGGAGATGCCCCATCCCCTCCCCGGGTCTCAGTTTCCTCCTCTGACAAGCAAAATAGTTGTAGTCTTTGGACAGGATACTCTTTGAGTTCCAATATGTCTCAGGACCCTACAGACTCACAATGCCCTGGTATTTGTTCCTATACTCTCTGCTCAATAAATATTTTTGTGGCCCTACCATGTGCTACGCACTGCCCAGAAAGAATACAGACACAGATCAGAAGCACCCCTGGCCCACAGTTCTGCCTTGGAAATGCCAGGGTTTCAAAGAAAAAAGAGCACAAGCATTGGAGGCAGACAGATGTGAGATCCTTGTCTTGTACTCGCATTTGGCGACTGTGGGCAGTTACTGACCCTCTCTGAGACTTTTCTCATCTGAGAGAGGATGGTAATACCTGCCTGGCAGGATCAACGTGAAGAGTTAAATCACAGCTGAGTGTCCCTCTCCTCCTTCTGGTCAGCACACCACAAATGCCTGATGCTACTTGATTATCCTAAAAACTGCCTCCTATAGACTAGGAGGAGAGGTTGTGGATCTTCCCACATGGAAGTCTGGTGAAGTATCACTGGCAGCTTTTCTCCTGGGTGTTTCTAGGACAGTCTCTCCGCACCCCCAACCCATCTCCTGGACCTTGTGGAAGGTGCTGCCTGCTGGGTCCCATCTCCAACTGCATCTTACAGCAGGTTACTTCTTACCAATATCCTCAGCATGTAAAAATAATCAATTGTCCCTCACCATCTTCCAGTGGCCGCTGGGTAAACAGTTACATTAGCTCATAAAATCCCCAATTTGTCTTCCTGTGGGGAAGGGGAAAAAAATCAGAGAACCACTAAAGGCTTCTTGTTTCAGAGCCACGATGCTGCTGGCTCCATGCTGCCTGGCCAGGGGCATAGAGAGGCGGGAGGCTGCCACTGAGCTCAGCCTGGGCCAGGCAGCTCAGGCTGCCTCCAGCTATGTCCTGGGCCACCAGTTAAGGTTCTAAACTAGTGATCTGCTTCAGGCTCAGAAACCACTAGAAAGCAATGGGTTGGGGTGGGGAGTTACAGGATTGGCAGTCAGCCCTCAACACCTCAAGGGCAGCACAAAGAGTGCAAGATTTGTAATCAGGCTGGAATTCCCTCTTGGACCAGCTACTCAATGTCTGAGTGACCTCAACACATCCTTTAACCTCCTGGCCTCAACTTCCTTAGCAGAAAAATGAGGCTCAGAGAACACACCTCAGACGGTTAAGAGAATAAGATGACATAATGACTGTAAAACTGAAATGGGGCTGCATGGGGCTAGTTACAGTTGCCATTATGTAAGGGAAGGTCACCCACTGACCTCCACCCTCTAGAAAGACAGACAGGAACCTGTGTGTCTGTGGCATTTCACTCTGCCATACTGTCTCATCCAGGACCCATAGGCGCCTTTGTGAGAATTACAAAAAAGCGCCCCCAACCATCCCCCAAGTCAGAGGCAGCACCATGGGTGCAGGCTTGGCAAGAGGAATGCAGGCTGGATTTCAGCCCCCACTCATTCCCTCCGCCTGGAGCCCCTGTGCAGGGCACAACACACACAAGCCAATGTGGAGACCCCAAGTCACATCTCTGCCAGGAAGCAGGAGGAGGAGGTATTAAACTAAGTAGAACTTTTACAAACAAAACTTAATGTGTTAGGCTTACTACCTCACCACCTTAAAATGTTCCAGAAAGCATCATCTTAACAGAGAGGTCCTTTCCCGAGCATCTTCTAGAAATTAACAACTTCCTTTCTAACAGGTTCAATTTTCTCCCTAGTGCTCATCACCCACGCTCTCATATAATATATATAATATATATAATATATACATATATGTAATATGTGTAATATGTGTGTGAATATATATAGTTCTTCAGTTCATTGTCTTCCCTCAAGTAGAATAAAAGCTCTAAGAGTATAGGGATTGTCTTCTGTTTTGTCCACTGTTTTATCCCTAGTGCCTAGAACAGTGCTTAGTACATAGTAGGTTCTCAATAAATATTTGTTGAGTAAAATATTATTAAATAGAAAATTAATTTAATGCTATCTTCCTAGGAAATCCTATGTATCAGTTCAAACATCATTTATTTTCAAAGGAATGGTGTGCACAGAGGAAAACAAAGACAGGGAAACCCTGTGTTTTAGCTGGAGATTATTATTCTTACTCTTTTATGCTATGTAATATATCATATAGATTATAGTCAGAAACCCTTCTTAAGTCTGGTTGATTCTTTTAGATAGTCAAAAAAAAAAGGATGAATTCATTTGGAAAGAGGAGTGCTAATAATGAAAACATCACATTATCTCTAAGCAAAAATAAACACTAGTCCCATTAGGAAATATTTAGAAGACCTCCAATTGATGAGAATTTTCAGTGATGGAATTTTTAGCATGTTCCAATGGAGTGTGGGTGGGCTTTGGAGACCCAGAGTCCCAAGTTCAAATCCCAGTGCTACCTCTGATGAGCCCTACACCCTTGGGCAAATGGCTTAACCTGCCAGCCCTCAATTTCCATTATATTACAATGGATATAATAATGCCTACTCCTTGTATTGATATTATAAGAATTCAAGAACTAAACAAGAAAAAGTATGTGAAAATAGCTAAGAATGATGATATTCCCTTCTCTTTTGGTAGGGTTAATTACTCTTAACTCAAAATTCTATCCAGGTTAGAACAGTCTCCAAATCATTCTAAGTCACCTGACACTTCTTATCTATATATGATTGTATCCTCTCATATGAGCCTGTGTGTATGTGTGTATACATATGTGTGTGTGCACACATGGACACACATACGATGCTTACAATTAGAACTCTGGATGAGTATGTATTTTAACAAGAGAAATGCACAATTAGCATAAGAATGGTTCTTCCATTTGTTCATTGACAAAAACCATTCTACTTCGTTTTTTCTTTTCTTTATTTCGTTGTTAATACAGTGAACATGTATTAGTTACATAACCATTTAAAAATTGCTAATTTCATTGTGGTGTGGGGAGAAAGCCATTTCTTAGAATAAAAAGAAAGAAGATTCCTTTCACCCACATATTTTCCATGCTAAGTATGTCATATCTTCAACTTTCAACCACATGAAGCTATAGAAGTAGATTTATGTATAAGGCAAAGAATAGTCTTAAATTGGAGAATTCATATCTTAAGAATATTTTTAAAAAATATTTTCCCCAAAATGCTCCTTTTCCACTTCTTTGATTCACCCGAAAATGTTAATCAGAAGGAAGTGATTTTATAACTATGGGAACCACATTCCTTTGGTTTTCAAATGGTTTGCAAAACCAATACAAACATATCAATTCAAGGCATTTCTTCTCAACCCAAATCAATGAAAATACAATGTACTTAGATCTCTGTTCTGTTTAGAGTCCCTAGAAAAAGGTCTCACTCAGAATCAAACCATGCACAATCGGACAGAGGGGAAATTCCACAGCAGCTGTGCAAACACAGGGACTTACCTGGACCTTGACTGACATCTGTGGCAGCATTTTCAAAGAGAGGGAAAGGCAGAGGAGAGAAAGGGGGAGAAAAAGGAAGAAGAGTGTTAGAAGCACACACAGTGCAACATGTCCTTGCATGACTATCATGTTCATGCAAGATCCCAAAGGTACTCAGCTTCTGAGCAGTTAGTTCTACCTTCACCCAAAAACCATCCATGCAAGCTGAGGGACCAAATTCCCTTTCCACTGTGCATGTAGCAAGAGAGGTGAGCTTCACATCTGTCCGGAAAGACATCATCCTGGAATCAGATAGGGCTCTGAAGCACGAAGCAGACTGGAATCCTGCAAGAATATTGGTTAAAATATTCTGGTTGATTTCTGCATAACACCACCCAAGCAAATCCTCCTCGCCTCCAGATACAGAACACTGGACATATCAAGCAAGTTTCCCCACAGGGAGAAAAAATAATAAACCACTCCCTTGAGGAACAAAGAAAAAGAGCCATGAGAATTAAGAGCAAGTTGCAGCATTAGTCACCATATAGGACTGAAGGACAGAAGATAACAAAACATTTATAATCCCCTCTCTCTCCAGTATTCCCAGTGACCATCCTTCATCACAGACAGCAGTGTGTATGCAGGAGATTGTGTGTGAGTAGATCATTTGCCATACAAATTGAAATTCTGCCTCCCCCTTTAATTTTTCTACTGGCTTCTCACCCCATCATTAATGACAGCAATTGCCATTTGAAATCACTTTTGACAACTACAAATAAACATCCAGCCCTAGGAAGGTTGACATTTGAATTAAGCCAATGAACTTTCAAAAAATGAAGAACGGTTCACTCCCATCATCTTCCTGAACACAAACTCCTCCTCCTACCCTCAAATATAAGATAAAATCCTGCTGAGAAGCCAATCAAGAGCAAGCTAAACCTTTGTCAAAACCTCTAGACCCAAACCAAAAGGATATGCTTCAACTGAGGAGATGGAACAGGGGTTTCCTGCTTCAGGAAACCATTAGCCATTCCAGCAAACCTGGTGACTCACTTAGAATCACCAAGAATGGTAGCCCTGGGATACTCACAGACATCATCTCACCTAATTCATTTTTGGTTAAGATGGGGGATAAAAGAAGTTGAGAAACCTGCCCAAAGTCACACACTTAGTTCAGGTACAGAGACTAGATAAGACTATAGACCTCTTGAATCCCACTCAGTTCAACATTTATTCAAAGGAAACCCAGGTCCCTCAGAGGCGTATGGGACCTAAATTCAGTTTGCAGCCTAAAGTGGACACCCTGGAGCCATGGAGGAGGTCCTCCTAGCTACCCTATGAGTGAGCCATAGGTTTTATCTACTGTGCTTCTAAGTTGCTGCAATTAGATTTGCAAAGCTTCAGCAGCTCTAGAGGAACTAGAATTCTTGCCCCAGGACAAGCCAGGCACTGACCTAAGAGAGCTGTGGCCTCACATCCATACATCCAGGAGGGGCAAATCCATAGCAACAGCTAAGCATTTCTCCAGCCCACACCATGTATTCCCCAGAAGCTGTATCTGCCCAAAGCAACTTCAAGAGAGCTCTGAATCATTCCTCAGCCACACCCCCTTTCAGATTTTCTGGTGAGTTGTTAGATTCAGGGGTGGAGTGGCAGCAAGAAGAAAAGTGGCAAAATAGAAGAGGTGGGAAGGAAAAACATTCTGTATAAATAACTAAGCAGGGCAATTAACTGTGCCTGATGGATTGCCTAGAATAGTGGTCGTTAAAATACCCTTTCATTAAACTGGATATCAAACTATTTACATGCGGTGGAGTTCAACGGTGGAATTGTCAACACCGTTGTTCATGAAAACATGCTCTTTGGAGGCACAAACACCCAAAGGAGGCAGGATACCTTGGAATCCCAAAATTCTTTCAATACTAAGTTACCCATTTGAACATTGTGTTTAGAATATTAAACTCTGGAGACAGATCTGTCTGTCAAATCTCTGCCTACTGAATGGCTGTGGGTCAATCACTAAACTTTTGAGTTGTTTTCCTCAGCTATATAATGGGGAAAAAATAGAACCTCCCTCATGGCAATGTTACAAGATTAAATACTTGTAAACCACTTAACTCCGTACAAGGCAAACACTGCATAAATGTTAGCTGTGCTGATTGTTACCATTTTGAATTACCACAGACAGAATTACCAAAAAACGTTGACCAGATGGCTCCCTGGAAACACCAAGAGCCCACAGGAATTAAGGGTGTGTGTGTGTGTGTGTGTGTGTGTGTGTGTGTGTGTGTATGATTTCAGTTCAACTCTTCTACTTATGAATGAAGGTGTCTGTTCCAGCCCTCCCCTCCCTTGGGTCTTTTTCCTCCCCTCTCTTCCTCACTGGGAAGCGGGGCAAGGAGGAGTTAAAAGATTGTAGGAGAACAGGAACAGGAGTCCAAAAAATTCCATTCCCTCCTGAAGTCTTAACTGCCCTCAGTTCTAGTCCTGAGCATAAAACATATAGCATCTCTTCTTGCCAAAGAGGGGCAACAAGAACACTAAGAAAAACCTTCTTCAGTGAGGGGTCAGGGTCCAGGCTCCATCTCTAGCTGTGTCACTGCGCTGAAGGCAGTTCTGCACATTGTGTCCAACTTGAGGAATAGAGACACATGGTGTCACCTGGCCCCCAGCCCAAGAAGCAGAGAGTAATCTGAATCTCCACATTCAATTCTGACCAACAGAATAAAATGGCAAAGGCTGCTGGGTGTAGGGGGGAATCAGAACTTCAACCATATTCATCTCTTATACTGTCTGCCCATCCTTTACCCCTTCTTTGTGTAACAAGTCCCAGCTGTCTTCTGCAGAATCCATTCCCACCCTTAATCCATGTGGCTTGGTAAAGATGACCCCTACCCCCACCTTAGCTCCAAGTGTAGTCATGTGACTCAGGCCAGGTCATAGGAATTGGAAAGAGGGAGATCCACAGCTGGATTGCCAGGATTCAGGCTCTAGGTCTAGAGGCTATGTAGATGTTGGGTTAGTACCGGAAGTTTTCTGTGCTTCAGTTTTGTCATCTGTGAAATGGGCCTGATAGTAGTTCCTACCTCCTAGAGTGGTTGTGAAGAGCTTGGAATAGTAACTACATTTAGAAAGTCCTCAACATTAGCAAGTAATTTTGTCACCTTCATATGTGAGAAGACAAGGGTATTAAAAGTCTTTCCTGCGGTCACACAGCAAGGAAGGCTGACCTAGGATGCAGCTGTAGGTGTTTCTGACTCCTTGCCTTGCTGCAGTCCCACTTCCAAAGTGACCATCCCCAGAGCTCTCTCTGTCTGTACTTACTATTGGTCTGCAGGCTTGAGTCTGTGTCTGGGGGAGCAGCACCGGGCCCCAGGACTATTCAGAGGAAAGATAAATATGTAAATGTGTATACATATATCAATTTTTTAATGGAAAAGAAGGGTGGCAAATTGCAGAAGAAAAGGCAGTTGATAACCAGGTAAGATTGATTCAGGAGAGGTGGCATCCTCACCTGTACCAGCACTTCCTCTGCTCCCCCCTACTGTTTTATTTTCTCACACTGCTGGGCCTGTAGTTTTCCAGAGCACCACTGCATTTAAATCTATATTCTATTTTCTCTCCTAGAAAATAGGTCAGACCCAAGACAGAGTTCACCAGGTGGGGTCCCAAAAGGTTTGGCTGGGCCTCGCCTCCAGGAGGCTGGCTGTGCAGCCTGCCCTACACTCCCCAGAGCTTCTCCAGGGGCGTGGGTATGTGTGCAAGTAGTAAGTGGGGGGATCTCAGACTCCTCCCTTGTGAGATTATGTAGCCCAATGAAGGGGAAGGCAGGAAAGCTCCCTGGTTGAGCTGTTTTATAGACACAACAGCAGCATATGGAGGGGTCCCTCCTTTTTCCCCATGGTTAGAAGACCCAGATCTCTCCAAACTATAGGAAAAATATTTCCTTTTGAACTTTAAAATAAGTGTGCTGATCTTATGCATTCGTGGCTAAGGTTATTGTCGAATATGGAATAAGCATCTAAGGGGGACTGAGTGAAGGTAGGAATGCCCTAATTTACTTCTTCCCTGGTTGTGATGCTGAAGATAGTAGGTGATGGGTGACAGCAATGGTCAAATCCTTCCTTTCCTGAGATGCTGCCCCAATCCCTGCTTTGAGCGTGGCATTCCTAATAGAGATAGCCCCAGACTGGGCCAGAATTTGTTTTCATCAGAAATTTTTTTCCCCAAGAGCAGCATGAGTGCCAGAGTTAGGGGGACAGAAGAGGGAAGTACAAGGTCACGAGAGCCAGTCCTCAGTCCCCCCACCCCCTCACCCCATCACAATAGAAGTAATTAACACTACTTGATCAGGTCCTGCCTATAGTCTGGCATATGCTAGCCCCTGGACTGAATGGTCTTTGTCAGGCATATATTAGACAGTTCCCATTTTCTTTAGGTATCAGCTCAAATATTACTTCCTCAAAAAGATCTTCCTTAGGAACCCTTCTCTACCACTTACCCTTTGTTTCCTTCCTCATGGCACTAATCACTATTTGACATCATAGGATGGGTCTTTGCTTTTATTATTTATAACCCCCTTGAAATACAAACTTCATGACAGCAGTCTTGTCTGTTTCATTCACTGCTTATATCCCCAGTGTCTAAGCTGGGTCTGTTATACAGTAAGTACTCAGCAATATGTATTGAATGGTTAATAAATCATCTCGATTGATACTGGTATCTGCATTTACACACAAGAAAAGTGGGGCTCAAAGAAATTAAGGCAAATGCCTATAGACAGAGGATCAGAGCTGGCTTTGGAGCCTGAGTCTGTCTTAATCCTCTCCTAAATTAAAAACAACTGTTTTCTCTTGTGCTGCCCTCACAATCCAGCACAGTTGTCCCCATGTGGTAACAAAGACAAAACATGGCAGCACTAGAGAAAAGAGAGCAGCTGATTTCCTGGTAATTCTGGTAAAATTCCCTGGGAAGGCTCTCACTGGTTTAGCTCAAGCCTTGTGTCTGTTCCTGAGCCAATTACTGTGTCCAGCATCACATGTCAAAGGGTAATTGAGGAATAAAATGGGTCATGTCTATATATCCCTGATACAAAGCACTAACTCATAATAAAGTTCATGTTTATCAAATATTCTCTGGGGGCTGGGCACTGTGCTAGGTGCTTTATATACTTTATCTCATTTAATTCTCACCAAAACCCTACCAGGAAGGAATGTTATTCATCCTGTTATAGAGATAAGGAAACTAAGACCCAGAGAGGAGGCTCTATCTTATTAATATATCTCATACCCAGAGTAGCTTATCCAATAAGGGTAGAGCTATCTTTCTGAATAAAAGAGCAAACCAGGACAGGTACCATCTGACCCATCAAGGTACAAATGAGGGATAGGAATATAGGGCATCTCACAGAAATGACAAAAAGGCAAAGCCCAGGGCAGAGGGAAGGGGCCAAATGCAATATGATCATAGGGGTGGCCAACCGGAGTCCTTGTACTGGGCTCATTGCTGTAAAGGGGCATGCTCTGCTGCTTCTGCAGCTATATCCCACCCCAGGATCTAAGGAGTCCACAAGGCCAACTAGATGTTCCCACCAAGAAGCAGCAACACTGGACACTAACCTCTTTGTACAGTACAATCAGGTACTCAGAATCCCTTTCCCAAATTGCCCCAAATTCACTGGGGTACATTCTCCCAAAAGCTGACCAATCCACTGATGTATATATATATATATTAGTGTCAAGAAATTACCAAGGGAAAGCAATATACAGGAGCTGTGGATTTCTACAAGCTGGGGTGTCTTCACAAATGTTCACAAGGATATTCATGATACTAGAAGTAGAGAGAAGGGAGGCTGCCCATTGGGAGGCAGATGTTCATGTCTGTTCTTGCCCCAGGCCCATAAGCATCAGGTCAGGCCTTCAACTGAGGAGTCCCCCTGACTACAACATTAGGAGAGGAAAAAAAAAAAGGCATGGACTGCATCTCTCCAGTGGCCTATCCTTTCTTGTCCCTGAGGAGAGTGAGCACAAAGTTCTTCCCTCTACTTCAGGAACAAATACAGAAATGATCTTGTTAGTTGAGCTAAAGCAAACTTCCAGCAGCGAAGCGGCTGGGTTTCCTGTGTTCTGGGGCGCTTTCCAGCTTTCAGTGTCTGAGCTCTTCAAACACAGGAAGAGATGTCTCTCCACAAAAGGCCAGGTGGTATTAGCTTCAGCCCCAACATAGAGCCATTTATCCGCCTTTGTAGAAGACTGAGCACTGCCCCCATGCACCGCCCCCCCCACCCAAGCCCTGGTGCTGTTTGCTTTTGTTCTTTGATGCTAATAACTCCAGCTTGCAAGATGGAGCAGAGAGGTAGCTGCTGTGTCAGGTGCTAGCCAGCCTGGACAGCAGAAGCAGGGAGAGGAGTGGGCTGCAAAGCAGGAAGGAACAAGGATGGCACACCCATGGACTGGGTTATTACTGTGCCCAAATACCTTAGGGCCTCTAATATACTTGTAGTGGCTCTGGCTTGAGAAGCCAGAGCTTAACTGACAGGGGAACAAGGAGTCTAGTTGTTACACATGCAATCAAAGAACAGTTCAGACAACAGGGTTTGGTTTGGTTTAATTAGTGCTTTAGGGATTCTGAGCACAGACATGGGGGTAAGGCAATCTGGGGTTTGAATCCTGACTTTACCACTAGTTATTACAAATACTTTCATCTAATTGCTTAGCTTTACCTTCCACTTTGTCCACATGAAAATAATGGCAGTGGAGTCAGTTCTGCTAGAAGCATGTGTACATTCCTACAAGTCACTACATGGTACAAAATCACACAGTAAAAACTACAAAGCTAATAGGGAAAATGAAGTTGGGGCATGACACCCCAAAAATCTCATCTGTGACCCATAACAGAAGATAGGAACCAGTTTTACATGTGATAAATGTTTAAAGGAATATATAAGCACTACAATCAGTAGAGCCCTTGAAAAATACTTGAAGTGTGCTTGTGGAAACAGGAAGCTTGTGAGTAGTTGCCAAGTAATGAGAGAAGGATGCTCTGATGTTGGACAGAGTTATAGCACCAGATGTGCATGGGTGTGGCTCACAGCACACACAACTGAAAAAGCACGCAAGCTTTTGAGGTGTATGCATTTTGTTATTTTCACACAGCCTGTTTGAGCTGGCTACAGTTTCCTGCCTTTATTTCATGTTTCTTGTGGACAAAATCATACATAATCAAAGGCAAAATTATTATGCTCAAATCATCTCCTAATATATCAATCACATTGGAACAAATTTGCATTTTCAAAACAAGCTTTCTAACAGAACTGACTGTACCTAATTTATGTGACTGTTATGAGGGTCAAATGAGATGATCCATATAAAGTGCTTAGCACAACACCAGGCACAGAGTAAATGTTCAATAAACACTGAAATTGTTACTATGAATGTCCCTGGGCTTGTTGATATACTTCTGGTAAACTGAAAGGGCCAAGTTGAACTTCTATCCAGCTGATTAAGCCTTGCAAACAAAAGGCATCTCTAGCTAAATAGGACTTCCCAGTATTTGGCCATGAGGTTGGCACCTGCAATAGGCTCCCACCCCAAAAGGCTTTAGAAAAGTCCTCATAGCAGGTGGGCAGAGCCAGGAGATAGAGCACAAAGGTTAACTTCCTAGGTCAAGAAAATGTATATCATCCTCCCCAGATGAGCATGACCTCAAGGAGAAGAGTACACACCTACATCCCAGAGAACAGCACAAAATCAGGAGACAAACTGACCTAAACGAGAGGATGTCTCTCATCTTGGTAGGTTAGAGAGGAGTGCATCACAGAAGGAAAAAGAAAAGAAATCAGTCAATCCTCATGGAAAAACGGCTGAGATACAGATATCTTCAATTTCCCTGTTTCCTGCAGATAGCACAGGGGTTAAGAGGCAGGATCTGTAGTCAAGAAAACTTGAGTAAAATTCCTGGCTCTTCTACACACTGTATATGAGCTCAGCCCTGCTAACTAACCTCTTTGAGTCTTAACTTCTCCATCTGTAAAATGGGGAAAGTCTACTTATCTTGTAGGACTGATGTAAAGGTTACAGGGAGCTAATTATGTAAAAGCACTAGGAGAGTGTCTGGCACAGAGGAAGTACTAATCAATATTAGCAAATCATCATTATTACTTGATGTGAGTGGTTTCCACATGACCAAGGATCTGCCCTCTTTCCAAGAATTCCTTGCTCTCTGGAAAGACTAACTCTCCTTGGGCTTGTGCCAATTGAAAGAATAATCTAGGAGAAGCAAGTGAGTCTTCTCAGCAGAGATGAGTTCTGCAAATTTTGTAATTCAGTACAAAGGCCGTTGGAAGAAGAGCCCCCCTGCCACCAACTCCTTTCTAGAGGGGGCTGTTATGTGCGGGAAAGAGCCTTGCCTTTGGAATTGGAAGCCCCATTTTTTTTTTTTGTTTTCCAAAATATTTTGTTTGTGGTTATAACATATACATAACATAAAGTTTACCATCTTAACCATTTTTAAGTGTATAGCTCAGAGGCATAAAGTACATTCACATGGTTGTGCAGCCATCACCACCATTTGTCTCCGGGACTCCTTGCATCACACAAAACTAAAACTCTGTTTCCATTAAACAATAACTGCCCACACTTCCTCCCCCAGCCCCTGGCAACCACCTTTCTACTTTCTGTCTTTATGAATTGATGAGTCCAGGAACCTCATGTGAGTGGAATCATACAGTATTTGTCTCTTTGTGACTGGTCTCTTTCACTAGTATAATGTCCTCAACACTCACCCATGCAGTGTTTTCCCTTCCTTTGCAAGGCTGAATAATATTCCATTGTATGTGTATACCACATTTTGCTTAGAGAAGCCCAAGTTTTGAGCCCTGACTTTCTACCCTAGTACCAACTTGTGACCTTGGGCAACTCACAGCCCTCCCTGAACCTTTTTTCACTATCATAGCTAGTATCAGAAAGATTAAATAAGGTACCTACTCACAATGATATTATAAAAGAAACTTAAAAATATGACCCAGAAGACAAGTGCAGGGATCATTCACTGTCCATTACAATCTCTGCTGTTTAATGAAGTCCTCCTATACATCTGGCACCTATAGCAGCGTTGTATACATATGTGACTTCATTTAATCCTGATATAGATACTGTCATTATCCCCAATTAAACAAACAAGGAAACCAAGGCTCAGGGAATATGCCCAAGTTCACTTAACTCATACATAGTAGCCAAGATTTGAATTCAGATATCTCTGAATTCAACGTCTTTTTCTTTCCCATAGTACCATCTATCCATTCCCAATTGTTTCTTCCCTCACTGGTCAACTGCCCAAATCTAGATCCTGGAGGCATGGGGGCAAATTTCAAGAAACTGGTGTGGCCTTGCCAATTCCAGTGGCAAGAATTAATGGTCATTAGCTAAGGACACCATCAAAAACAAACAAACAAGCAAACAAACAAACAAAAAACCAAAGAGACAACTTATTGAACAGGAAAAGATATTTGCAAATGATGTATCCAAGAATGGGTTAATATAAAAAATATATAAAGAATTTATACAACTCAATACTAAAAAACAAATGATCCAATTAAAAAACAAGCAGAGGATCTGAACAGATGTTTTTCCAAAGAAGACATACAGATAAACGGCCAACTGACACATGAAAAGATGATCAGTATCACTAATCATCAGGGAAATCCAAATCAAAACCATAATGAAATATCACCCTATACCTGCCGGGATGGCTAGAATCAAAAGATAAGAAATAGCAAGTGTGGGCAGCCCAGATGGCTCAGTGGTTTAGTGCTGCCTTCGGTCCAGGGCGTGATCCTGGAGACTTGGGCATGATCCTGGAGACCCGGGATTGGGTCCCACAACTGGCTCTCTGCGTGGAGCCTGCTTCTCCCTCTGCCTGTGTCTCTGCCTGCCTCTCTCTCTCTCTCTCTCTCTCTCTCTCTCTCTCTCTCTATGTCTCTATGTCTCTATGAATAAATAAAGTCTTAAAAAAATAGCAAGTGTTGGCAAGGATGTGGAGAAAAAAAGAACCGTCGTGCACTGTTGGTGGGAATGCAAACTACTGTAGTCACTATGGAAAACAGTATGGAGGTACCTCAAAAAATTAAAAATAAGAATTACCACATGATTCAGTGATTCTACTACTGGGTATATACCCAAAGAAAATGAAAACACCAATTCAAAAAGATACGTGCACTCCTATGTTTACTGCAGCATTAGTTACAATAGCCAAAAGATAGAAGCAATCCCAAGTGTCCACTGATAGAGGAATAAGCAAGATGTGGCATATATACAGAATGGACTATTACTCATTGTAAAAAAGAATGAGATCTTACCATTTGTAATGACATAGATAGACCTAGAGTATAATGCTAAGTGAATAAGTAAGAGAAAGACAAATATCATATGATTTCACTCATTTGAGGAATTTAAAGAACAAAAGCAACCAAAGAGACAGAAAACAGACTTTTAAATACAGAGAACTGGTGGTTGCTGGAGTTATGGGATGGAGTGGATGGGATTAGAGTGAGATACATAAAGGGGATCATGAGTTATGGGATGGAGTGGTTGGGGTTAGAGTAAGATACATAAAGGGGATTATGAGTACACTTATCCTGATAAGCACTGAGAAATGTATAGAATTGTCAGTATATCATATACTTGAAACTAATATACCAGTGTATATTATATTTGAATAATAAAAAAGAATGGTCATTAAATACATTAGAGTATCCATGACATCAGGACCCATATTTCAGAGAAAGGATTATATGTTGAGGCAACATATCCAGAACAGAATTTCGCAAAGCTACAATATCCAGCAAAATGTGAACAGGAGTTCCTTGCCAACAACAACAAATTGTGGTCAAGTAATAAATTTAGAAACAAACGAATTAAACAAAAATAAACAAGTTTCTCTGGCAAGACTTCAGAAAACCTAACCTACACTAAGATACCCTGTGAAGTCCAAGAGAGGATATAGCATGCAATTTTACAAATGGTTTTGAACTCCAGACACTTCTCCCTCTGTAAAATACCTATAGTAACATCTCATGGAATACAGTTTGAAAAAAGGCTGGTTGTAAGATCTCAGAACAGCTGGGAAGGCTTTAATTTGCTATAAGCCTTTATCCTCACCCCTTTTGTTCCCATAGTGAACCTTGTGTCAGGTTCAATTTGAAATCACTAACATTTATTGACCACTTATACAGGCCAGACACCAATTTAGGCACTGGAGACTCAAAAAACTACCACCCTGGATACAGTTAATAGTAAATCTAATAAGCTAAGAGAGTAGATAACATGATAGGGTAGCCCTATATGGCCTACCATTACACTTAGTGCTAATACAGGATTTAGGGTTGACAGAGAATGCTTCAAAGTTTTTTTGCTGGAGAAACCTTGAAGTGGTCCCCAGAGCAACAATTAAGTGGAGAGAATCTTGTGAGAACATTTCATCATAACTGGACAGTGGTCATACTGACAAGGATGACGGTGGGGCTCCCTGGAAGGTGTGGCGGCATGTGAGCTTTGAGCTCAAATACCAACTTTGCTATTATATGACCTTGTATAAATTACTTAAACTTCATCTGTAAAATGGGGATTATTATATCAATTTTGTATTTATCAGGAGGATCAAAACAGGCAAATGCATCTAAAATGCTTAATGCTCAGCACACATTAGTTCCATTTATGTGTGTGTGTGTGTGACATTTATGGAGTAATATGTTTAAAAAGACTCTGAGGACACGTATGGGTTTGGAAAGAAAAGGGGGTCATGATTGATTAGGAGTGTCTGCCACAGGCTTCAAAAGGGGGTCATATATTAGCTCCTTAGCTGGGGACTTTCAACTAAATGCTTTCCCAAGGATTCCTGCCCTGAGAAATGGAGTTACTAATGAATTGGGAACCTCAGAAGAAAGTAGTAGCCCTAAGGTTCACTATGAAGTCCCATCAACTCTTCTGCTTTCCCTTAAACAGTCTCCTGTCTTTCATTTTCAGAAAATTAGCAAGGTTGACTTCTTCCCTGGAAAAGCATGGTGTGTTGTGATGTGAAATTAGTACAGTATCTGCTCTGCACCTAAAAGAATCATTTTTGAGTCTGAGAACCATGCATATAGCCTACTAATTAGGACTAGTCCTATTCTGAAGGGTTCAACAAGATCCTATAGGCCCTGACAGAAGGAACTCAAAAGCCCAGGCAGGGGCTTCCACTGTCAGGAACCAGAGAGATGAAGCAAGCAGAGAGGGAGTTCATATTTTATATATCAGTAGGGAGTATTTTATATATCAGAAGGAATTTTGAATCTATATATCAGTAATATGCCTTTTGAGTTAAATTATTATTATTAATTACCATTTTTATCTTATAACTTCTGTGGTGCCACAGCTAAAAAGGTGGTAAGAACACTAAAAAGGGGCTGTTTATGTGATTGCTTCAGAGAAAACAGATTAGGAGAGACACAGAGAATTTCAGAAGTGAAAGAACTCTACAGTGCCAAGCATATCCGTGTCTCTGTTTTACAGGTTCATTCTACTGACACGTATCCAAAGCACGTTCCCATATCTGAGGGACTCTGTTAGGCTCTGGGGGGATGGCAGATGAGCAAGATAGATGTGGGGCTTGCACTCTTGGAGCTTAAGGTCTAGCTGGGGAAATGGGCCACAAGTAACCGGATAATTAGTTTTTTCATTATAATTGTCATCAGTGGGATAAAGTGGTACAGGATCCTTTGAGGCTCAGGTGAGAGACAACGACCCGAGACCAGGTCATTGACACGTCCATCCAGCTGGACATGTTAACACTAAAACCAGAATTCAGGTCATCCACATTGCAGTTCACTGCTGTTCCCACTGCGCTGCCAGTGCCCTGATAGGAGGGCTAGGAAAAAAATCTAGCACTAAGAAGACAGTGGTGGCAACTGTGAGAGTAAAGCAAGTGCCATATCTCTGCAGCTTTCATAAAGGAACAAGAGTGGGCACCTGGGTGGCTCAGTTGGTTAAGCATCTGCCTTCAGCTCAGGTTATGATCCTGGGGTCCTGGGATGGAGCCTTGCATCTGGCTCCCTGCTCAGTGGGGAGTATGCTTCTCCCTCTCCCTGTGCTGCTCCCCCTGCTAGTGCTCTGTGTCCAATAAATAAATAAAAACTTTAAAAAAGGAACAAGAGCATGAACTTGGAGATTCCATGGTCTTCTCAGACACTCACTCATGCTTTGTTGTGATAGAAAATGGTTTCCGCTACCCTATGGTGGGGGCCTAAATGCTAGAGCCTTCAACTATCAGGGCAAGGAGGAGAGAGGAGAGCCTCCCCCAAAACCAATTAGAAGGGGCAGAGAATGGGGGGGTGTAGACCCACCACACAGGCTGAGCTCTAATCTATCCGCTGTACTTTGCTTGGGAATTAATCACACAAATCCCTAGATAAAGCTGAGGCCGTTATTAGACAACACTAATATCCCCCTTAGAGTAATCCAGACAAATACAGCGCGAGAAAAGGGAGTCCCGAGGGGCTGGAAAAAAGACTGCTTTCATGTTCACACGCATCTGCACAAGAACACATGCACGGGCACTGCCCCCCACTCCTCACCGCCAAGCCCAGATGTCTGCTTCCCAACAGCACTGCAGGTTTCTGCCCTCACTGCTTCAGGCAAGTGGGGTGAACTAAAAGATGGCAGAACGAGGTCTGGATTCCCTCCCCTCCCCAACTCTGCCACTGACCTAATTCTCCACAAGAGAGGATTTTTCCTTTTTGGTCCTGCTTGTTTGTAAATCATGCCACCCCAGTGCACACACAGCTTAAGGCGGACCTAGCTGGGAAGCAGGGAGAAGCCAAGAAGCTTCGAACTGTGGCCCCAGCTGCCATTTCTCAGAGAGGTGGGATGGTGGAAGTTCTGTGAGGCTCAGAAGAGAGCCTGAGAGGGTAGGAGGAGGAAAGTCACCATCAAGATTGTTCCACTCTTACATTCTGACTCTGCCCTTCACTGAACTAGTGGAGTTGTATATGCTAAAATAGCCCACAGTACTCTGCAATGAACTTGATATATGACCTTGGGCAGATTTCTTAATCCTGGATCACTGGACTCTTTAAGGGACACAGGATATGTGGACTCTGAATATTTGACCCCTCAGGTATGTTTTGGACCTGGGTTTTTTTTTGTTTTTGTTTTTGTTTTTGTTTTTTTTTAATCATTAGGAAAGAGGCTGGCTTAAGTTGTAGGAAGATGTGAGTATTCAAACTGCAAAAATTGACCTGGAAAAAAATCAGACCTGTCAGGGAAAAAAATCAACACAAAATTGAACTGACAGCAGCTAAAAATGCACATGGTAAAATTTGTTATTGACTAAAAAAATTGAGGGAAGAATCAAACATTCTTGACAAAATTTAGACTGGCAAATTTGATGTGAGAAAATTAGATGTGGTAGAAATAATGACCACAAAAGAGCATTCACAATGGAAGAAGCTATATAAGCAAAATTTGATAGGCACACAAAAAAATAACTGATCGATGAATCAAATCTTCATTGTAGAAGACACATGGAGCAGAATTGATCTGGTTAAAATTAATTCAGTAAAATAAAAATGAATTGGAAAAATAAGAAATGGTTTAAGTATGCTGAACAAAAAAAAAATGGATTGAGGGATCATATGAGCCCCACATCATCTGCCTCCAAAAAATACTCCTTTGATAAAAATGTTTCAGTGTTTGTATAATCCTGACTACACCAACATAGAGTTAAAATATCTCAAGGTCAAACTGTGCAAACAAAACACCTTGATAAATGCTTAAGAAAAATAAATTATATTATCTCAGAGGTCCTGTCCATTTGTAATTTTTTTTCTGATAAAAGATCAGAATAAAAAGTGAATAAAATTATGCAAATATTTTATTCATAGGAGGAAAGTAGCATTGGAACTACCTATGGCCTGCAATAATAATTGTCACACTAATAGATTTTACTTTCCTAGTATATATTCAAGCAATTTAGTGATTTTGAAAACTAACATAGGATAACCATATTTTTATTTTGCCCAGAAAAAGCAAAAACCCAGACTGATGCTTTGTATTACCACATTTTTTTCTTTCCTTTTTTTTTTTAAGATTTTATTTATTTATTTTGAGAGAGTGTGTGTGTGTGTGTGTGCAAGTGCAGGGAGAAGCAGAGGCGGGGGGGAGAGAATCTCAAGCAGACTCCACGCTGAGCATGAAGCCTGAAGCGAGACTCAATCCCATGATCCTGAGTTCATGATCTGAGCTGAAATCAAGAGTTGGAGGCTTAACCCGACTGAACCACCTAAGCACCCCTGTCTTACCACATTTTCTTAAAAAGGCATTTTAATATCAAAAATTAAAAGAGTATAACCTCAAAGTTAAAAAAAAATGTAACTTTATAAGAAACTTCCTACATTATGTTTATTTCTCTTGTTGTCTTAAAGAATGATAAAACTTCATCCTATTCCCTTTGCATGTCTGTCACAGAGGATCCTTGGGGAAAGCCTCTGTGCTCCCATCTCCTTATCAGTAAAACTGGGACAAAAAAAAAAAAATGAAGCTACTCAGACAGTGCCTGAAACATAGCAATTGTTCAATACATGTTAGCCTCAAACCCAGGAAGCATAGGGCACTTAGAATCAAGCGGATTTCCAGCCTCAGATTGTACCCCTACTCCTCCAAATTGAAAGTTGTTTATATGTTCTGGAATATAAATGTCCCTGGTAACAACTGAAGAGTGTGAATTGACCAGGGCAACCCCCTATTCCTTTTCATGTACTAAGAAAACACACATGGCAGGCAGGAGTGCCTGGGAGGGCAGACACAAGAAAGTCAACGCTTTGGGGGAAAAGCAACTGTTTGGAAATGCTGTGGGTGGCCCTCATGCTGTGTGGCTATTTGGGGAACAAGTGTCTTTGGACTGGCAGCTAACGACACTCCCTGACTTTCTTGTCCTAACAGTCTTTCATCTTCACCTTCTCCACACAGAGCTTCCTTTAGACAGAGATCCTATCCCCAAATCCTTACCTATAGGGTTCTGAACTCTGGATGGAGGTGCCCATGTTTATGCCCATTAACCAGACACAATCAGTGTCTTCATCCCATCACACTGAAGGCTTCTCCCTTTCCCTATCTCCAACTTCTCTCTTTTCCTCCCTCCCTCCCTCCAACTGCATTATGCATCAACCATATTCCAAACAAATAAAAGACATATCCTGCCAGTGATATTAGACTAATCTCACTTGTCCTTAGGCCAAACAAGTGACAATGAAGAGATGCTGCCCACCTCCATTGCTTCTTCCTTGTTCCTTCTCACCTTTACAGTCACCTCCTCAGAGGGGCCTCCCTGTGCACCTTGTACTCATGAGATCTCCCCCTACCCTGATCTTGCCATCTGTAGCACTCATAGCCATTATAATTATGCATATATTGGATTAAGTTTTCCACAGCTATCTTCCTCTAACTAGCAAACTCCACCAAGACAGGCACCACAGCTAATTTGACCATACACTATGCTTGGCATCCCATGTTCTTTGGAATCAGCCAGTTCACTTGGGCCATCTATCCCTTCTCATCATGATGTAGAGGAATGGATGCCAGGCTAGGAGTTAGAATACATGGGCTCCAGTCCCAGGCCCCCAGCCACCTGAAGGCAGAGTGGCCTACTATAAGTATCTTGCACTTATAAAACTAGGGTGGATGCTACAGGAATCCAGGACAGGCTATTTTGTCTAGATGGAGTTGGTTGGGCATGGGGGTCCAGGAAGGCTTTCTAGAGGAGTTGAAATCTAACAGATATCAGAAATAAGTTGGGTAGATAGTTCCTCTAGTTGAGGCCTATAGGAGGTTGATGATTAGAGGTAAGGAACAGAATAGCAGGTCCTCTCACAGGGAGTGGGAGTCTGAGGAATGGGCTGAATTGGAGAAAATCAAGATCTGAGCCACGGTTTGTTGTCTGTTGTGTGTAACACTTTTACTTCCATAGGGCTCTTCTATTATTTTTCCTTGTTGTCATAATAACCATGACATTATCATTTTATTCTAAAAATTGTTGAGAGGCCCCACTTGAGAATGAGTAGAACAAACCGCTCCTCAGTTTTCCTCTTAGCTACGCATTGGCTTAAAAAAAAAAAATGAAACAGTGGTGTAGGAGAAGGGAAGAAGAATGGACGAAGAGACAAGCAGGTCCCTGGAGGCTAAATTAACTGCCTGTTCTGTTTCAGTAATTCGTGTAAGACAGCCATGGATTTGGAGCTGTGCAAACACCTTCCATGTAGCATTATGGCTGAAAGCATGGTGCCCTGGAGTTAAAGTTAAAGTGACTGCTTCCAGTGGAGAATGACTGGCAGTGTGACCTTGGGCAAATAAGTATATGTCTCTGGACCTCAGCATATCCTCTGTAAAATGGGAATACCACAGCATTTCCTCAGAGAACTGTCATGAATACTACATGAGTTCAGGTATGTAAGGTGCTTAGAACAGTGCCCGGTGCATAGATAGTTCTAACTAACTGGCTAGTAGTGACCGTCATGGAGCCTGATGTAGGGATCGATAGCCATAATAGTTCTTGTTGATTGAGCATCTTGTTATTTGACAATCAATCTGCTTCTTGCTTTACCTTCCTTATCTCATTTCACATCTGCAACCACCTTATAGGGTAATCACCCCCCTCCCTTTTGCACTCAGGCTCATTTCTTAGGCAGATAGGTGGCTTTCTCTCTTCAACACTGGTTCCTTCATCTACAGTCAAAAGCAAAAGAACCTCCCTCATAGGGGTAGTTGAGAGAATTAAAGGATGTTCCATTTGAAAGCACTTAACCCAATGCCTGACATGAAGATTAGTTCTTCATCGTCATCATCATCAAATTTAGTCAATCAAAACAAGCAAATGATAAATCATAAGATTTCCATGAAATTAAAATGGCATCATGGAGGTCATACTCGGTAGTGTGATAAGAGCTGAACACTAAGCTAAACTCAGCCCTGAGCCCACCAGCTCCCTTTGTGGTCTGCAACCAGCAGACTCAGGCTAGGAGGCCAGCCTCAGCACAGGGTCCAGAAGAAAAAGCCCGGGGCCTCCTGGGATTCCTTGGAGTATCTTAAGCACACTCATGAACTTCACTGCCTTTGTTCTGCCAGGCATGAAGAGAGACCCCTGAATGCATATAGCAACAGTTACACTATGCTTCCCCTTCCAAAACACCCATCACTTGATAATTGCTCAGCTAATTACCTGTCTCATTCACTGCCCTACCTTCGTGCTTCCCCTGCTACACAGTAGGTCCTCAGGAAGTATTCATTATTGTGGAAGGGTGTGGAAAGGAGTGCCTTTGGAATAAGATCATCAGTAAGAGATTTCATGTGAGCATGCATGCTCACGTAGGTTCCATTTCTTGGTTCCTATCACATGCCAGCTGGGCCCCTAACACCTCAATTTCTTCTGCTTAGAAAAATGTTCGAAGGCGTTCCCCCTCCTCCCTAGGCTCCCCATTCTGACTTACGCTGGATAAGCAACTTCAGATTGCTGAACAGCAACACACAACACAGCTGGGTGAAAATTCCTGTGTCCTGAAATTCCTGGAAAACTGTGATGCACAGCAAGCATTCGGAGAACGGACATAGCACCCACCCCCAGCCCTGGAGAGTCAGAGATAGGAGGAAGGCAGCAAGCAGGCAAGTAGAACTGAGCTTCAATTTCCTTAAGAAATGATTCTGCTTCTTTTCTAAACACCCCACCCTTGGCCGAGGTAGAGAAACCACAAATGAATTAAGTGCCATCATCTACCTCACTGGCTGCCAAGCCAGGGGCTTCTGAAGCCCCTGTTGTGAGGGATCTTGCTCTTTCAGTTTACAGGGACCATAGTGAGAGGATCCCTTCCCCAATCCCAGGAGAAGGTGTGCGGCTTTGAAACGAGTGCCAGTGCTGGTGTCTTCTAGAGTTTAATGTCCAACTCCAAAAAAAAATGTAGACAAGGCATTTCATGTTTAACTCACATGATCTCAAGTGCAAAGCACAAATAAGAAAGCCAGCTGGCTGATCTTGGGCAAGTCACTTCTTTTTCTTTGGATTTGTTTCTTTCAGATCTTTGAGTCCTTGATTCCCATGGGATGCTAATGTTCTAGGAGCCAGAAACTCCATCATGAGCAGAACACCCAAAATCCTCAGTTTCATCATCTCTATATGAGACTTCACTTTCTGTTTGCAGAAATTTTCTCAAATGAACAGACCACACTAGACTGAAGGTAGAAGAAAGTCCAATGTAAGTAGCTTTTGAAACTAAACTATGCAATCTTTTGATGCTGTTCTATTGCATTCAAAGTGGTACCCCAACTTCAACCAGATCATTTATTGACCGTAATTTTAAGGTAGTTTCCTATATTCCTAGTTTCCTTCTACCTCTCTGATCATCTGTTTTCTCTTTTTTTAAAGATTTTTATTTATTTATTTATTTATTTATTTATTTATTTATTTATTTATTTATGAATGAGAGACACAGAGAGAGGCAGAGACATAGGCGGAGGGAGGAGAAGTAGGTTCCACGCAGGAGCCCGATGCGGAGATGCGGAACTCGATTCTGGAACTCCAGGATCACGTCCTGAGCCAAAGACAGACGCTCAAACACTGAGCCACCCAGGCATCCCTAATCATCTATTTTCATCAAGCTCATAGACATTTTTTTCTCTACTTTCTAAATGTTAAGGTTCTCAAAAATGCTACACCTTCTTCAGCTCTCAGTTATACTCTTTGCCTAGACAACCTCATCCATGACCAAGCTTTCTGTCATCCCCTACAACAATCCTATTGTCTATGCCAAACCCCATTCTCCCCCCAGCACTACCATTGCCTCCACATGTCTCTGCACATCTCCTTGCAAGTAGCTTACAGAGTCAAAACAGAAGGTGTGGTGTGGACAAACCAAAATTGATGATTACCCCTCTCTTGCCTTCACTCCAGATCTGTTCCTCCCTGACTTTCCTGGCCTAATTATACTTGCAACTAGAAGAGCAGGTCACTGAAGTTCCTCCTTCCTCTTCTCAAGAATAATTGATACTAATTAGTAATAATGGGTAATATTCACTGAACTCTTACTATGTGCCAAGCATTGTTCTAAGCATTCTATGTGTGTTATCTCATTTAAACCTTATAGCAATCCTAAATGGTGGGCACTATTATTACACCCATTTCATAGATGGTGAAATTAAAACACAGAGAAGTTGTCCTTTTTCCAAGTTTACAAAGCTAGTATGTAGCAGGGCCAGGCAGTCTGAGTCCAACACCATTCAAAGCCACTGTCTTGCAAATTATTAAATTCCTCTTCTTAGCATCTCTGCAGTTGATCCTTCTTCCATCACTACTCCTCCAGTACAGACTCTGTCAAAAAAAACCCCACACAACAGCCTCCACCTGGCCTCTCCGCTTTAAACCTTCCAATCACCAACCAATCCATTATGCAAACTGCCCTTAGAGCCATATTTCTAAAATTCAAATCTATTACTACTTAACTGAAATACTTCCAATAGCCCTCAACTTCAAGAAAAAATAATATCCCACATCCTCACAAAGCACTGAGACCCACTCTGCCTAACTCCTCTTACTATTTTCCCATTGGCCTCAATCCTTCAATCCAGCCACATTAACTACTGCAGACTACTGATTCACAAGGCTGCCCTGAAATGTCCTTTTTCCCCAGTCTACCAAATAAATCTCCTAAGTCCAATTGTGAAACGTCCTCCCACCCTCCAAGCAAGGTAGGACACTCCCTTTTGAGCTACTCTCCTACCATTCTACTTGGTACTTCAGCAACTCTAAGGTATGCTGTACTTGTTGGTTTGACAGGTTTCCCAACTAGACCACAAACTCCACATGGGCAGGGACCTCACCTACCCAGTATGTAACAGATACTCCCTCTGTGGATGTCAGAATATACTTATTGCAGTAAACAGATGATCTAATCCAAGAAATAGATGATGATTATACATCAAGAACTCCTTTGCAAACACTTGAAGATAATCTCAAAGAATTTGTTCTCTTCAATAATCCAAAATTGCCTCAGAAAATGCTGTGATTTTATAGTGAAAGGAGCTCTGAGATACTATTAGTAATTCCAAATAGTGAGGCCTCTGAAGGAGGGAGGTATGACCAGAGTATGTTCAAAATACATGGCCCTGGGATGCCTGGGTGGCTCATTGGTTGAGCATCTACCTTCAGCACAGGTTGTGATCCTGGAGTCCGGGTATCAAGTCCCACATCAGGCTTCCCTCGAGGAGCCTGCTTCTCCCTCTGCTTCCGCCTCTGCCTCTCTCTGTGTCTCTCACGAAAAAATAAATAAAATCTTAAAAAAAAAAAAAAAGGATACATGGCCCTTCAAACCTCCTGGCCAGGTCAACCAAGACCATTACACACAGAGAGAAGAGCCTGATACACATGCCACCAGCACTTGAAAGCTGCAAGCCCCCAGGGTGAGGAATTGTAACAAGAGGCCGAGAGTAACTATAATCAACTAAAGAGAGATCAACATAAACTTGAGTATTGATCAGTGGCCTCCAAATCTTTATGAACAAACTCCCTATTAGGAAAAATAATTTGAGACACCTGGGCGGCTCAGCGGTTGAGCACCTGCCTTCATTCAGCCCAGGGCGTGATCCTGGAGTCCCTGGATCGAGTCCCACATTGGGCTCCCTGCATGGAACCTGCTTCTCCCTCTGTGTCTCTGCCTCTCTCTGTGTGTCTCTCGTGAATAAATAAAATCTTTTTTAAAAATAGAAAAAATAATTTTAGTATGTTCTTGCAAAAGATGTATTTTTTTTACAAATAATTTGCATATAAGTTAACTGTACATTTCATTACCTCTTTCCCATATCCCCAAAGAATGGTCTTGCATATGCCCCATTTTAAGGCCAGTGATCTTTAAGGCCAGAGAATAATCTTTCCATCCCCATCCCCTGAAGGGCAGAGGATAAACATGATCAAACATAAGGGTGGTCCTAAATGCTGAGACCCCCCAGAACCATGGCGTCCTTGGCTTGAAAGTGCATATGTACATGCCAGCACACACTGACAGGTATCACTCCAGCACCTACTGCACCCCCTCCAGGGTTGGGGGAAGTATGGTCCAACAGCTCTAAGATATGGATTCTTTCTCTGTAGCTCTCATCTCTCAAACCGCCCACTATCTACCCCCTCCTCTTCATGGCAGCTCTTCTGATATCCGAGGACAATTATCCTGTCCCCAGTGGGCCTCATCTTCTCCAGGGAATCCACACGAGCTAATGGGGCCTCTCCGTCTCCAGTGACAATCACATGTCTGCTTTGAACAGCCACTGCACAAGTATTTACATGGTCCCAGCCTGGCTGCTTCCTGTAATTGTTACTGGAAACCATTGGTTTGTAAACAAACAAAAAAGTCTTTCCAATCTGTCTTCAACTAGATCAAACCAGGTGGAATGAGTATGTGCTTGACATAGATTCAATGAAAACTGCCCCACAGTAGACATGCCACTTTTTCCATTAAAAAAGAGGTGTTTCTGGGCAGCCCGGGTGGCTCTGCGGTTTAGCGCTGCCTTCAGCCCAGGGTGTGGCCCTGGAGACCGGGGATCGAGTCCCATGTCGGGCTCCCTGCATAGAGCCTGCTTCTCCCTTTGCCTGTGTCTCTGTCTCTCATGAGTAAATAAATAAAATCTTTGAAAAAAAAAAAAGAGAGGTGTTTCTAGTAGTGGCCCATGCCACTGAGGTCCAAGTCATATCTGACACACTGGTTAAATTATTAAATAGGTATTACTAAACTCACATTCCTGGGAATCTGCATCCATCCATCATGTGTGTTCATGAGCACATGAACACGGATACATATGTATGTATACAAAACATGAAATCACATGCACACACACATTTATTATTGCAACATTTATTGAGCACCTGTTTGTCACATACCAGAGACCTGCAGTTTAGCACACAAGCTTGTATGTGCAGTAATTAACAAAGGGAAACAGAGCATTCTCTTAGTTTCATGTCTTGGAGTTCTCAAAGAGAGTACCTCCTTACACACACTCCTGCAACAAGAATCAGGAAACTCAGTTGAGTTATTGCAACTTGCATTAAGGATGTGAAAGCCAAAGGGAGCCAAAAGACACATTAAAACATAGCCACTGGTTATATATTCTACATGGAGGAAAAACAGCCCCAATCTGCATTAACACAAGGCTGAACACTCACATTAGGAGGAGCAAACAGCAAAGTTGAGCAAACTAAAACTCAACCATCTGCCCACATGGTAACTCTCAAATGACTATGTGAGATGGTCGTGCCCACTCCCCAGCACATGTGTGTGGTCCATGAAGCCTGGGTAGGCAATAAGACCATGGAGTAGAAGCCTGTGACTCTGGGTACATTTTAAGCTTAGATTCAAAATGATGTCTGTGGGCTTTGCCCTTAAAAGTAAACTATTTTAGGGATGTCTGGGTGGCTCAGCAGTTGAGCATCTACCCTTGGCTCAGGGCGTGATCCCAGGGTACTGAGATCGAGTCCTGCATCGGGCTCTCTGCGAGGAGCCTGCTTCTCCCTCTGCCTGTGTCTCTGCCTCTGTGTGTGTGTGTGTGTGTGTGTGTGTGTGTGTCTCATGAATAAATAAATAAAATCTTTTTAAAAAGTAAGCTATTTTAGGGGTGCCTAGGTGGCTCAGCGTGTTAAGTGTCCAACTCTTGATTTTGTCTCAGGTCATGATCTCAGGGTTATGTGATCAAGCCCCACATCAGGCTCATGCTGGGCATGGAGCCTACTTAGGATTCTCTCTCCCTCTACCCCTCCTGCTCTCTCAAAAAAAAATTTTTTTTAAGTAAACTAAAATCACAAAATTATGACATGAGTTCTCCTTTCTTTGCTGCAGCGTCAGTAAAATGACTGTCAATGAGGAGGTGGCTGAGCGCCAAGACTAGCCTCATCCCCTTTAGGGTACAGGAGGGAATTTGTTTGGCAGGCTTCCAGTCTATGCCAATGTAGGAGCAACACCCTCTAGCCCTTCCTAATCCCTCTCCCTAGGAGACTTCTGCCCAACAGGGCCAAAAACATGGGATACCCAGGGCAACCTGGCAGAAGGACAGCATTTTGGGACAGGAGCATTTGCTTCCAAGGCCAGTTTCCAGGAGCAACTACTCAATCCTGCTTCATTGCATGAACTTATCTTTCTTAAAAATCATCCTGTTAGACTTTTTAACAAAACCTTATGTCTGTTGGAGTGTCTGACCCTGGATGCCAGTGTGGGCTTGTCAAGCTAGTCCAATCCAATTCCACTTTACACCACCCCATAGCATTCTAGACTTCCCATCTTATTGTTGAGCTATTAGAGATTCCCAGGGGGTCTGGGGGAGGGAATCCCTGGAAAATCAGAAATGCTGCAAAATCTAACTGGGTATGGAGGAAGATGGGGCATCTTAGGGGGATGAAATGAGGCACAGACAATAAAGCCAGAGATGGAACTAACCTTGAATCTTTCAGAGTGCAAGCCCCCTAGGAACAAAATGACTGAAGTATGAGTCACCTACTTACCTCAGAGTCTCTTCCCACATTAATCCCTCCTACATTGTTTAAGATTAATCACAAGCAGCTAATTCTAAATAACTCAGTGGTGTGCACACCACTAGTGCCATATTAAAGAATCCCTTATGAATTTTTCTTGACACAAGAGTTAATTCTTGCAAAGCCTCATCCAAATATTTTATGACCCATCTATCCCCTTACCCACATGGCCCATTGCTAAAGTCAGACTGCTTTAATTAGAATGGGGACCAGTGAGGAAGTGGCTGGAAGCAGACTACAGCCCCCTGTAGGACGAGCTAGTTCCTTGATCCTCAGCATTGATCAGAGATACATTAGGCTACCCTGAAAAGCACTGAGCCCCCGTCCATCACTGCAATTGACTAGGGTTATTTTAGAGAGGAGGAGGAACGTCTTACACAGTGGGGAAGAGGATGAGAAATGGGTAGTTAGACCCAATGACCCTTAAAATCCCCTCCAAAGTTGTCATCCCATGATTCTTTACAATGTACCTTGGTTTCCAATGAATTACACAGGCAAAGCCATGACCAAAAGGCAATGTAAATGTCTTAGTGTCCTCCACATGGGTCAAGTGATGTGTGCCTCGTCCCTTACAGAATGTTCTTCCCCAGCACCAGAATCCCCCCAAATTTCAGTGTGTCTCCTTAAAGTGAGCAGAGGCTCACAGTACATCACCTCAACCTGAACCCTAGCCTTACCTTTCCTGACCTACATGCAGCAAGTATACTAGGTGATGATTATTCTTTTAGGAATCCCATGGGTGAGAGGCTTAACATCCTTTAAATCCACTCTTCCCATTCCATTAGCTGTCCAAGGCTAACCATACAAGAGACAGGAACCCTTCTGGAAAGGAAAGAAGCCCAAAGGACTGAGGAAGAAGGAAGAAACCACAAAAGCCTGGTGAGCTCCCAACTTTGCCACTCCTGTCTCCACTGTTTGGATGGCAGACACATGATTTCAACCTGGTTGGTCCCTCTTGCAACAGGGATATCGTTTTTATTTTATTTTTTTAAGATTTATTTATTTATTTATTTATTTATTTATTTATTTATTTATTCATTCATGAGAGACAGAGACACAGAGAGAGGCAGAGACACAGGCAGAGGGAGAAGCAGGCTCCATGCAGGGAGCCCGACGTGGGACCCGATCCCGGGTCTCCAGGATCAAGCCCTGGGCCAAAGGCAGTGCCAAACCACTGAGCCACCCAGGGATCCCCTCGTTTTTATTTTAAATTAAGCAACTTATGAACCAAGAAGTTTGACACTATCTCACTGCACTTTTTCTATTCTCCAGGGGCTACAGACAACACATTCCCAATATCTAGAGGAGAGGTTATGGAATTGCCTGGAACACACTGTCTGATAGAGCAAAGACACTAGCCCTAGTGTTGCTGACAACCACGAGATTACTAAGGCTTTTGTCTTTCAAGAACTTTGCACCTGTAAACAGAACCACCACAGGAGAACTAAATCAGCAGACAAGAGGCAAAAATGTCAGGAGAAGATCAGATGCATAGAGTCTCATAGAGAAGAAAAAGCTCCTCAGAGTTATATTAGGTACAAAGACACTTAAATAAGAGCCTCAGTAAAACCAAAAGGATCTTAAATGCATTTCATAGCCTACACCAGGAGTTTCACATTGTCTATAGTTCATGTCCCTGCCTTTCTTTCGTCTCTACCCTCTTTAGGCCCTTCCGTACCCTCACAGAGTATAGCATATTCCCCCCAAAAGAGCTGACACATTCACAGTTTCTAGGACCATGTGCAAAGTAAGTTTTATCATAGAGGAGAGCTCGGCCATTTGGCTGGATAACTGTGAGATCAATTTGTTTTTAAAAGCTTGCTAGTACTGGTTCCTGAGTTAAAAAAAATTTTTTTAATTGGGAAACACATTATTTAGGAACATTATAGACAGTGGTGGAGGTCTGAGAGCAGATATAAATGATGACACATTTAAAGGGGGCCCTGTATTGCTTTTAAATAGGTCACCCAAAGACATCAACTTCTGGAGAACAACAGCAGTAATGACAACCCACTGGCACTGTCAGTTCCCAAATAGATCACGGAGACAGGCCTGCAGAGCCATGCTTTGTCCCTCTCCTCTGTCAGCCACAGCCTGTCACCTGTAACACAGCCCCCCAGTGAGTCACAGCAAACCAAATATCCCAACTTCAGCTGGGAAGAGCTCAGGAGGGGGATGGGGGCACCCCCTTTTTACACATCAGCATGTGCCTCTGCATCAACAGCAAACATTTCTAAATGTCCTCTCTCTACCCACTAGACACCCTAGATGCCTCCCCCGCCTTCCCAAATGATATTCCTAGACGCCCTTCATCCTCTACACTCCCTGTCCATGGTTCTTCTTGTCCTGCTGGTTATGAAACGAAGGAAAATGTGTTTGTGATGAAGGGTCATAGGTCACCAGGGACTCACATGTACAGCCAGAGCAACATTGCTGTCAGTGGGCAACAAGTCTTAATGGAGATGGATCCACAGCGATGGGGCTGGAAACTCATAATACTGGAGATTCCTTAAGAAAAAAATCACAAATGCAAAAGTAGGTACAGCACCTTGGAAGGGACCACGTAAGTGAGGATATGTGAAAGGTCTTGTTTTGTGGTGAATCCGTCTCTGTAATAATCTCCCCTCCCCCACACACAAAGGGAAAGAGAAGAATAAACACAGAGAAAGAGAGTTTGGTTTTGTTATCTGTGAAGACACTCAGAAGGCAGCAGCAGAGCAAGAAGGAGTCAGACAGGGTAATCCAGGAACTCCACACCTTTTACCGCCAACCCTGGGTGGGGTGCTGGGCAATTCCTGGTAACTGGGAAACCAAAGGTAAGTCTGAAGAGGTCATGCTGTCCGGCGATGCTCCAGTGCGGTGTAGCTCCGTGCAGTGTGCTCCAAATGCCTCAAGACCCTTGGGTCCAATCCCGTCACTTCACTTCAAACCAGGGTCTTGAGGGTGAGAACTGACCACTCAGATACATTCATTTCATGCTCTCCCATTCTCTCATATTCTCTCTTTCTGTCTGTCTAGCAGGAGCAAGACTCCCGGGACTGGCCAAGCTGATAACCTCCTACACCGGGAGTTTGACATTTTGCTTATCACCAGCATCCAGGGAGGCAACACTCCATTTCACGATGGAGACACAGGCCATTTGTGTTAATGAAGGGACCCTAGGAGCAGAAATAAAATGCCATGTTCAGGATCTGGGTTTTCAGGTCCTAGAGAAACCTGCCAAACAGCACCCAAGCTTGCCCTTATACAAGCTCACTGGCCCCTCACCTCGGGTGTGGGTCTCCTCATCTATTCAGTGGGATGGCAAAGCCTGCCCTACCTGCCTCATTGGATTGCTATGGGGGCCAGAACACCACAAGTTTGCAAAGAGCTCCAAATACAGTCCAAGAGGCACAACCATTATCAGTGACTCAATGCTCTTAGGCAGGGGCAAAATGGCAACAAAACTGGATTCCCCTCCTTTTATCTCTGCTATTTCTTAAATCAGGATGAAAGAAAATGGTGAAGATAGGGGTACTCACAGGAAAGCTTCAAACCTTCTGTGAAAACAAATTCACACACAGTTCATTCTCATAAGCACCAGATAAAGAGCCCAGAGTCAGGACTTGTTCTTTCCCAGAGTCTATGTAGATGACTCTATACACTTCATCTCATGTTGTGTTCTCAACAACTCCATGATGTAGGATTTCTTATCCCTGCTTTGCTGCAAGGCAGGATGGTATAGTGGTTACATGTGGGCTCTGAAGCCAGACTGCCTGGATACAAACCCCAGCTCTGCCTCTTATTAGCCATGTGACCTTGGATGAATTATTTAACTCTTGTCCCTCAGCTTCCTTGTCTACAAAATAAGAATAATAGTGTGTCGAGTGGCTAATTCCTACAAAGCAGTCAATTTAGTGCAGGTATGGAGCAAGTACTCCTTGAATGTCAGCTGATATTATTAATTATTATTATTATTGATGAGACTACTGAAGCTTCCAAAACCTTCTCCAAAGACACACAACTTGTCAATAGACAAGCCCAGATTGATGTCCAATCTTTTTCCCTTCAGAAGCCATGCACTTAACACCTATACTAAACCTTGTTCAAGTTCCAAATTTCTTTGCTCCTCATTTTCCTCATCTGTAAAACGAGGCTGGTGAATGATATCAACCACACAGGAGTGCCGTGAGGGTTAGATGAAACAATGAATATAAAGCACCTAGGTTGTCAGGAACATGGTGGCATTTAATAATAGCAATACTAACATCATTATTATTTTTATCCAAGGAAGGGTACCTGACCCTCACAGCTCTGCCCTAAAGCCTCTTACTCCATTTCCACCTCTGGGCCTTGTCACACTAGACACGCACTGCAGGGCAGTAAGGGAGGGCATGTTAGTCCTATCCTCCAAGCACAGCCCATACCCCATCACTTCTGTCCTGTGAAGGGGGCAGAGGACCCAGCTGATGGGCAGCTGCCTCAGGAACTAGAAAGCATCTTTCCAGGGCAGCCTGCAAAGGGAGATAGGGGCCATGAAGATAATTAGCCCCCAGTGCTGGGCCTGTGGTGTCTCATTACCAAATGCAAATGCAAGCTCACGTGCCACTTGAAGGCTCTTGGCAAAATGCCTATGTGACCCCAACCCTGCTGAATTTGGACGAAGCATTTACCCAGCGTCCATCCCCTTTGCAGCCTGCAGCTGGTGTGCGGACTGCAAAGGGAGAAAGAAGGCTGTTCTCACCCCACTGAAGGGGGAACAAGGAAAAAGGGTCTTATTTCTTTAAAGGAGGCAGAGATGCTACTGGGGAGGGGGGTATAAAAAAATTGCTCTTCCCTCTGCAGTTAAAAGAGGGATAATTGGTGCAAGTGGCGGGCGGCTGCTCTGTCATTTAGCATACAGCATACCCAGGAAATCTCACTTGGTAATCAGGAGAAGAGGAGGAAAAAGGAGCAATCAGACCCCTATTCAGGCTCCGTTTAGCGACAGCCCCTGCTGGCTGGCTGGGCTGGTCCCACCTAACGCCTGAATGCTGGGTGGGAATCAAGTCTCAGAAGCCGCAGTTCTCCTTTGTGCAATGTTGTAAGGACTTGCTTCTGTGCTACCGTCTCCACACCAGGGAGAAGGATTCTGCAAGGAGACAGTCTTGACTCTGATTACTCACTGCTTCCCCTGCAGCCCCCACTCCCATCCCCAGGCCACACAGGGTTGACACAGGTTAGAAGAACAAAGACGTGTTACAATTCAGGCAGGAAGTGCACAGAGGAGGAGGGGAGGGGGGTGTCTGTGTTTTTACACAAATGCCCAGAACAGAAGGATCAGCTGGGCCATGGTGAGTACCTTAACTACAGCATCCTTTGTCTTTGGCCCTTGGTAAATCCTCAGGGGCAAGTAGTCTCTTGGTATATACCATTCCATTCCAGTTCTGGCTTTGATAAATGGGGGAAGAGTCACAAAATTCTCAATAAAAAAGAAAAGTAATTGAAATTCACTTTCAGGAAGGCATACCAAGGCCACACAGTGGTGTTGAGTCATCAATCCAATCAACCTGGGTAGGGTGTCAGCTTCAGACAGCAGGAGGGATGGGAAGGGGAGGCCCTTGGATACCATTCGACAGTATACTTGTAACAAGGCTCTGGCCCCTACCACCAACGCAACGCCCACCACTATATCTCACTGTAGGATCGCAACACTGGAAAACTTGAGCTGAGACTCTAGACAGCAGCTTCTGGTCTGGGCATCTGCCCAAGGCAGCAGGAGGAGATAGCAGACAATGAACTTTGTTTTTTCCCGACTAAATAGGACCTCATGCCTCTTGACCACACAACTGGTATGTGACGTAGGTAGACCCATGTAATGAGACTTGGAAGGAGAAACCAACAGGTGATGCTTTCTCCATATCTTTCCCTGACTGACTCCATACTACATGAGCTCTTCAGTAAGACTGGTACTGAAATGCACACACCTCAGGAGAGAATCATTTCTTCATGACCATAAGATTGTGAAGAAATTCAATACATGCACATTCATAACTAAGAATGGTTTAAAAATAAACAATCAATTTTAAACATATTTCAAGGTAATAGTAAACTCTCAATGACCCATGAGGGGACAGGTCTCTTGGGGGAGCTCAGGAATCCCTCTTCATTGCCCAGTGAGCTTCCAGGCCACCCGTAATGGGACAGACTGGGCTAGACCAAAACCAGTGAATATGCTGTGCCAGAGCTGGACTATAGTCCAAAACAGATATGCATAATTTTAAAGTCATTATGAACTACTTGGCACTTCTTCTGTCCTCCAAGACCCATACTAAGAGGGTAAGATTAAATTTCAACATGAACAAGTCTGAAGTTGAGAACCAAAGCATTTTATTTATAAACATAACACCTAGAAGTAAAATTCTGGGACTTCTTCTCCATCACATGCCAGAATGTTCCATGTGACCATTAATTAGGTTGGAAGCCTTGGAATGAAGTTTTCTCAAGTAGGCTGTGTGGAGTTCAGCCTGCAGCCAGAGTGAGTAACATTTCACCACATGAAAGAAGACACTGAGTCCACAACCTCTGACTTCTTGGCCCAACTTGCTCACACAGCTATCTCTGGTGTCTTCTGGGTCTTTCCTAGAGAAGATACCCAATGGGGATCAAAACAGCCCAAAGCACATAAAGGAGATGGGCCCATCTGTGCATTCTTCCCAGGGTGCAGCATGAAGACATTTTGTAGCCATCATGGCATGGAAAGCCAGACAGGCCAAGCAAACATCAATGCCGCTGGCATGCTAGAAGCTAATGGACCACAGAGAGTGCCTCCAACAGGCCCTGACCATATCCATCTGAAGCTGCAGGAGCCCTCCCAGCTCTTCCTGCTCTTGAACTGCTAAAGCATGAAGTACAAAACGGATCTTCCATACTGGATGCAAGCCCTCATACAATCAAATGTCAAGTCCTAACCTACAAACTGGGATAATCAGATGCCTAGCCCACAGCACTAACCGCTGGGAAGAAGTACCCTGGTTTCAGGTCTATGATATGTTCAATTTAAAGGGGGCAGGGAGGGGAATGGATGCCCCATACTACCCACTTCACCATGTCATCTTCAGGAAAATGGATAAGCATTTGTTTAGGCTATTTTTACTGTTTTGTGCAGATCTACTTGACACTTAGCAGCTACTGTAATTTTTTCCCCGTAATATTTTACAGATGAGTGTCCCTCCCCCAACCCCACACACCCTGCCTACTATCTAAGAGTTAACTATGTGTGGAGAGAACAGATCTTTTCTAAAAGCCTGTGGTGTGTTTTTTTGTGATTGATTAGACACAATGACAAGTACCAGGATCAACAGGCTCCAAGTTATCAACAGTCAGTTCTGATACCTCCCTCAACAACCACCCTGACCTCAACCTTTGCACTGCTCTGTTCCAAGCCAACCAAGTGTTACTGTTACTACAGAGTTCATTTACTCTATTTATGTATCAGGAAAATAAATGAGCTGTGCTGTGTGTTTCCCTTCTTCAGATAGAGGTATCAATCCACAGCAACTAGATGATCTGAACCCTGCAGAAAGAACTATTATTGAAATATCCATGTTGTATTTAGCTATTAAAAGATTGACTGTCTACAATCTGCTCTAAAGAAATGCCACTAGAGACCTGAAACACTACACACACACACACACACACACACACACACACATACACACACACACCAAGAGAGAAAAGACAAATTGTACACATACACAGTATAGAGATTCTTCCTTCAGAAAAGTGCTGATCCAGACCTGCCCAGAGGAAATGAGTTCTTTTTAAACACAAAAAATGCAATCAGGGGTAATCAGCAAGTTAACAACACACTTGCAAACACCCTAGTCCGTAGAAAGGAAGAATGTCAGCTTTCAATGCAAGTTCTGAGAACAGAACAGATCCTTTGGACGAATGAGAAAACAAGTGATCATGTCAGCGTCTTCAGGCAGAACTTTCTCCAAAGCCAAGAAGCTTTGGAACAGCAGTCAGCTCCAGAAGGCACCTGCTTATAAGAAGTGCTTCAATAACCACATTCCCAAAGTGGCTTTGTGGGTTGGGGTTGCCTCGGCTCCTCTTCCCCATCCGCTTTTCCAATAGGTTCCATGGGGAAAAAAGAAGCCAAAAAAAGATGGCATGCATGTCTTGAATCTCCTTCTCCTGCAGCCCATCCACAGGAAGGAGATGTATTGCTCAGCGCAGCCCAGCCAAATTAAGTAGCAGCAGAGACTTGGGGAGGGCTCCTGCAGGAGCCCCCATACAACCTATAAAGGGGCCCCCAACAAGACCCCTCAAAGTATCCTCGTTTCCAGCATGTATCACCTGTGAAATAAACTGTTTTGATTTGTAAAAAATTTAATAGTAGTGACTAAAGTTCATATCAATTACAACCCATTTTAGGCTGGGTGGGCTGTTGTGGGACAATTTCAGGAACACCTGCATATACCATATTTAATTACAAACTGCAAGGCAGGGGCCTCACCAGAAGGAAGAAATCCTGGGAGTCAGTGCTGAGACACTCCTCTGATCCCACCTCCCTGACCTCCCTTGCCCTATTGGTTCTTAATCTCAGCTGCATAATAGAATCAACTGGGGGAGTTTAAAGATATACAGATGCTTGAATCCCGCTCCCCAGAAAATTCTGATTGAATTGGTCCATAGGGTGGCTCAAGAGTTTTTAAACTTCCCCAAGTGATCCTAATATGTGCAGCCATGGTTGAAAACTACTGTTCTGCCCTATACCATCGCATCACCTCCATGGAGAGAAAATGAGATGGCAACACATTTCCAGAAGAATCCAGAATTTGACTCAAAAAGAATAGGAGAAAATCAAATTTCTTTACCTCTTCCTCATCCTAACCTCCCAGCACACATATTCCTATGGTCAGTTCTCACATTCTTTATCACTTCAACATTTCCTCCTGCTCAGAGCTAGGCCTTCAATGGCGTCCAGGAATCGGGATTTTAAGTATTTGTCAAAGTGGGGTCTAGACCACTTCTCTCACATCAATCCCAGTTAGAATTTGGTGAATGAAATGAGGGCAGTCTAAGCCTTTGGGCATGAGTCCCCCCTTCACTCTCCCTAGGAAGTTACAGGTGAACTTGGGAGTCTCTCCAAGGCTATGCTGAGTATTGGCAGCTCCCTCAGGGGCTTAGCTAGACAAGAGTCTCGTCAGTCTCTGTGCCTTCCTGCACCATTCTCAGTACATGGAGAGGTGAAAGGAGGACAGGAAAGAAGAACCTCATATGAAAAATCCTGCTGCTAGAATGAGGTGGTGAGTAGGCCCATCCCCAGATGCCTCATCCACCCTGAAGACACTTCCTCCAAAAACTGTGGGAGGAGGAGCAAATGGAAGGGCTGGGAAGACAGTGGGCCAAGCATGACCAACAATCCATCCACCCTCATTCTCCTTTGCATGGACATTCTTCATCCTGGGGGTTAAGATGGAAGTGATGGGGAGTTTCCTAACCATTCCAAGTGTCCAGCTCTCAAGGGATCAGGAGGTAACCAGCCATTTTGCCCATTTCTGTTGGATTTCTTGCTCTACACTGACCCTACTAAGCTGTGCTGCAGTGGAAGGGGCCAAGTTGGGGCACACATCCAGCAGTCCACTCCATCTAGCCCTTTGAGTACAGCCCAACATTTAAGTAAAGAGCCCATGACTGAGCAGCCAGGATCCTCTTCTTGCTGAGATGTGGAGGGTTTTCCATTGAAGGCAATCAAAGGATTTCTACCACCTCCTCAGGGAAAGGAACCCAATTATCTAATATGTAACTAAAGATGTCCTTCAACAATAGCATTGGTTTCCATCAAGGATCTTGGCCCTCACACAACCCAGTGGGTGGTCTCTAGTAAGAGAGGGCTAGGGAAGAAAGTCTTACCTTCTGAGCAGAGCTTCCCACCATAGCCAGTGGTAGAACAGTCACAGGTAGGGTGGCCATCCAGGAGAAAGCAGATCCCACCATTTTCACAGGGACGCTCGCCACAGGGTTCCTCGGCGTCCAACTGGACACCCTGGCTCCCCAGAAGCCGAGGCTCTGAGTTGCCATACTTGAGATCCAGGATTAATCCTCTGAAGCCCGGCATGGCCTGTACTCCATCAAGGGTCAGGGCAGAAGGTCGTATGTCCGAGGGGATTCCTCCAAGGAACAAGTCACTGACCACATCCATGTAGGGCCGCTGGGGCTGTAGCTCGGCCGCCTGGCCCTCGCCATCAAGCACCAGCACCGTGCGCAGGTGGTCGCGGCTCACCATGACAAAGTGCCAGCTGCTGTCATTCACCTGCTTGTTGGACAGCACAGAGGTCTCCGCACAGTCCATGCTGAAGCGGAGCTGCACGCGGCCATCCACCAGGGAAAGGCAGAGGAAGTCACAGACGCCACCATCATCCAGGTAAAGGAGCAGCCCCGTGGAGACGTTGGTCTTGAACTGGAAGCTCAGGTCGCTGCGCGTGCTGGCATCCCAGCGGAGGTAGCGGGCCCACTGGTTGGGGAGGCCCATGAGCTCGAGGCCCAGGCAGAGGCCCAGCAGCGACCCCAGCAGGACGCTCACCTTCAGGGTGAAGAAAACCGAGTGCACGGGAAAGCTCATCGTGGCTGCCAGGTCTGAGCCCAGAGGAGCAGACTGGCAGGGAACGGCCCTCAGGGGATGATCCCCCTTGGCAGCGGAAGGGAGAGAAGAGGAGACAGGCCAGGGGACAGAGAGCACAAGAGACGAGATGAAGGAGGCACACACACAAATATCCAGAGGGTGAGGAAGAAGGAAAGTGAACAAGACGGCCCCAGACGGGCGCACAAGCAAGAAATTCAATAAAAAGGCAGAGGGAAAAGGCAGGGCAGCAGAAGGGGAGGGGGGAGTCAGGTGGGAGAGTGGGGGACTAGTGTCAGGAGCAGTGTCTTTCTCCAAGAAAAGATCTCAGCTATCCATGTGGATCCGGAGGCCTTGATTCGAGGAGGAGGTGAAGGTACACGGCGGGTGGAAGCCTTCAGCAATGTGCTCCTCCCGGTGGACCCCCACACACCCCAGCCAAGGAGGCCGGGGAGAGGGCTGGGGTGGGGGTGCCGTGATGGAGGAGGCGTCAGCAATGAGGTGAGGCAGGTGAAACGCAGAAACAGGCCAAAGACCAGCCCTGAGGTTTTACCGCCTAGCAGTGGGGGGCTGCAGGGAGCAGGGCAGCCCAAGGCTGAGTGCTCAGGCACAGCAGGGCCCAGGGCAGAGCCGAAGCAGCTTCAGGCTTCATGGTGCAGGCCAGAGGCAGTCCTGCCCATAACCTGCCTCCCAGGACTCCAGAAAAGGACCTGCAGAGAGAAAGGGGGTAGGCAGAAAGAAGAGAAAGATTAGGGCAGGGGCATGAAAATATTGCACCTTATTTCACAAATATTGATAGATTGCTGACTACAAGCCAGGCTATTCGAATGATTCCCACAATGCCTAGTGCAGGAAGAGAGGGAGAAATAGGAGAGGGGGAAAAAGTTAAAAAGGAAAAAAATAAACAGGAGAGAGGGCTCAGGTTCTTCCAGAGCCGTGGCAGGACCCTGAGCTCAGTGCCTAATGACTAATGATGCACAAGGTTTTTCCATATGCAAAAATAGTATAAAACTCCCAAAGCCATATCAGCACATTTTTACAATATCATATCACAGGGTCACATAGCTAAAATTTATTTTTAAGTGCTAATATTTTATACACTCAAATGCACACACATAATTTTAACTATTTAATAAAAGGCATGAAATGACGCAGATTTCTTTTTAGATTTTTTTCTTTTTCAATTTGACAAACCAATGCCTGGGTGTAGGCAGCCTAAGACAGATTCCCACCTTTAAGTTTTTGAAAGAAATATTTATAAAAATCAGCAGAAATAAATTAGAAAGTGAGTAATGAAGAAAATAACTGATCTCTTAATACATGTTGGTGAAAAGTTCTCATAGGAAAAAAAATGTGTTTTGGGACTTAAAGAAAAGCTGTGCTTGAATCCTCGTTCTTTTATGTGGAACTTTGAGCCAATTTCTTAAGCTATTTGAACTTTTATTCCTTCCTTGATAAAGCAGAAGAAAATAGTTTCCTTTTAAGATTGGAGAGAGGATACAATGAAGTCATGTATGAAAAGACCCTAGCATGAGGCCACATACATAGTAGGGACCAATAAAGACTACATTCTTTACTTTCTTATTTCTAGATTGAAAGGGATGGGTAAAAGAGTCATTGATGTGTATCTGTATATGTGTGGATGTCTGTGGAGAAGGGATAGGATTATAAAACCATAAGTACTTTTTAAAACCATAAGTACTTTTTAAAAACTACAGAATGAACAAGAAATGAGCACAAACTAGAACATCTTACATATATTTTATACTGGTTGGAAATGCACCAACACCTAGTCGAGTGGGTCATCTAGATGTTGAAGGCAGACTCTGATCCACTGAGCCAAACGGAGACTTCTTGGTTCACGTAAGAGCAATGAGTATGATTTCTGAAAGCTGTGCAATTGCTGCTTATTAATTGACACATTTGATAATTCATCATAGTCTCTATTAGACCATTACTGACCACCATTTTTATGATGACTGCATTAGCTAAGCTAGTTATTACCCCAGCTTTGAAGAAGAAAATGTTCCTTAACCAGGAACAATCATCTATTCCCACTGAACACACAAACCAAATCAACAAGAGGTTGATTAAATCCAGTGCAAGAAAAGCCTTTATTCTATAAAAGGTTTTATCCAAGTAGTGTTTCCCAAGTGTGGCATGGGTACCTCCTGTAGCACAAAAGATGCTTAATTGGAACACAGACACAGCAGTGTGGAAGTGCCAAATCATATGGGCTTTGTCAGAACCAACTCTTAAAACTTCAGACATTTTTGAGCTGGTTAAGGTCACTTTGGTAGCATGAAGTCAACTATGCTAGGAGTATTTACACCATGGAAATAGTCAAATACCACAAATCTGAGTCTTTGAGAAAGTGAGATTTAAGGAAAGCCTTGAAAGAGAGTGAAGGAATTAGCCATGGGAAGAACGTTCCAGAAGTAACAGCACAAAGCTTTAAGAGTGGAGCAGGCTGGTATGTGTGGAGAACAGCAAGTAGGCTGGTGCTGTTAGAGTAAAGAGTGGAAGACATGAAGCCAGAGGTAGATTCTCAGGTCAGGACCCAGTCTCTGTGAATATGACCATTGTATGAGGTGAGGTATGCCAACCAAGGCAATAGGTAATATCCTAGGGAGAGAGGAAACCCTGGTCTGAAAAGAAGCCTCCTGGTTTCAACAACTGCCACATTGACATATATCCTTTAATCAAATGGTTGAAAAAGGCCACTTTCAGGGAATGTGCTCAAAGGACAGCTGCTCCTCTGTCCCCCCCCCCCCCATCATAGGTTTGATTTAGATAAGTGGGAAGAGGCAAGAAAAGAGGGAACAAGGCAGGTGTGAGCAGAAGAAATAAGCCTCTTCTAGGGAGTACTCTAATTCTGGAGTTATTGATGAGCCAAGAATATAGAAACCACACACCCATAATGGAGTCCAGGATGGATAAGCTCCAGAGGCTTGGGACAACTTTCTCAGTAAAGGTACCCTGGCTGCTTCACCTCTTGGGGGAGCATCCCTCTCCACTCCCTGTCCTGCCAGTTTAGACCAAGGAGTCCATTGGCTGATAGGCAAAGCCTCAGATGGCCAAAGCCAGTGAGGCCTTCTGTGAGAAGAAAAGACACAGAGATGGAGGGCCCAATATTATGGATGAGTAGGGACATGAGAAACACTTGAAACATCAAGACTGGTCTATACTATTTATCAATTTACCTCTGAGCCTCTGAAAGTCACTTATTTGTCTGTATAAATTAAATGATTTGCTCAATTCAATCTGTTTATTGAGCTCTGATTCATTCCAGACACTGTTCTATCAAAGCAGAATAAGAAATCATTCCTATCCTCAAGGGCATCAAAAAGTAGTAGGGTCAAGTGTGCTTCAGAGACACAAAGCACAGTGACAAAGAGCCTAGACTCTAGAAGCTTGATAGGAAGCTCCCTATGGGCAGGGTCTGCTTCACCATGGTGCCTGCCACAGGGCCTTGGCAATGGAGTGGGAGCTCAGGAAACATATGTAGAGAATGGAAAGTGAAAACAGAAGCTGATAAACATCCATGTGGATCATCTGACTTCTGTTCAATGCAGTGGCCACAACACCACCCCACTTTATATGACAACAGCAATCCTGAGTCCCCATACTTCTCTGGATGCCAACCTCTGGATGATCCCAAAAGGCAAAGTAGCACATGTCTAGTGATCTGAAGAAATTCAGGAATTAAGAACTAAGAATCCCAGGAACACTCCCCTATAAGGAGGATCATGGGAACTTTTCTAGCCTGTTCTGGGGTAACGGCTCCACCCTGCCTGCTGAGTCTCTCACATCAGATTCACATTCCTTCCCTCCAGTACAGAGGTATGTCCAACACTCAGACACCAATGTCCTCCTGCCTGCATTGAGGGAGATTCAAAAAGGCTGGCTGTGGGACACCGGAGTGACTCAGCAATTGAGCAGCTATCTTGGGCTCAGGGCGTGATCCCAGAGTCCAGGGATTGAGACCCACATTGGGCTCCCTGCATGGAGCCTCCTTCTCTGCCTATGTCTCTGCTTGCCTCTCTCTCTCTCCCTCTCACTCTTTCTGTCTCTCATGAATAAATAAATAAAATCTTAAAAAAAAAAGAGGGGGGGGAATCCCTGGGTGGCGCAGCAGTTTAGCGCCTGCCTTTGGCCCAGGGCACGATCCTGGAGACCCGGGATCGAATCCCACGTCAGGCTCCCGGTGTATGGAGCCTGCTTCTCCCTCTGCCTATGTCTCTGCCTCTCTCTCTCTTTCTATCTCTGTGTGACTATCATAAATAAATTTTAAAAAATTAAAAAAAAAAAGGCTGGCTGAGGAAAACCAAGTTTTCTTTGCCACAGGTGCCAGGCAAAATCTGATTTCAGGACTGGTAATATCAGAATTGGGTTTATCTAGACTCGACACCCTATGTCCTGCCCTTCCATTGTGTTCTTTGATTGTGGACATTCTCATAGCCTCTGAGAAACTTCGAATATGGCCAAAAGCTAAAGATGACCTTACATTAAGTAGTACAGGTCTCAAGCCAACCGCCCTGATGTTTATTCTAGCCTTCTCTAGCCTTCTAGCAGAGCTACACAAGGCTCAAGACATGGGAAAATGGGAGCAGGGACCCCTCTCCATCCAGTCAGCCAGCTTCAACCATGTCTTGAGTCTTAGGATGGCCCTGGTAGCTATAGGTACAGGTGGTTTGCCCCAGGACCTGCACGGAGGGCCTGGGCTGGTGTAGAAGGGCAAATGCTCATCCGTTATGTGGGAATCTAGCAGGAAAGTGAGTGACATTATCTAATTGCCAGGTAGTTTATATAATTATCAAATGGCACACTTTTTACATGGGGTCAACATCTTTGCAAATGTCTCACAATCGGCTGCTTGGGAGGCAGGCTGGCCCCTCTCACAACTCTGACACGCCGGCTATTTGCCATTGGCCTCGCTTGGAAGAGCTGGCTGCCATTTTCTCTTCCCACTTGCTCTCTCCAGTTCCTCTATTCTCTTGAGACAGACCCAGGAGAAAGTGGGGCCTGTGTCTAGAACCAGGATGGGTGTGTGAAGACATGATGATGACTTTCCTCATGCCTAGCACTTGGTGGTATGCCACAGTCCCAGATTGGGCTTGGCATTTTTCCCTTGAGAATTCTCATCAGCTTCCTTCTTACTCCCTTCAGGAGAACCATAAAATCCATATAATGGCTTACTATTGGTTTTACTCACCTCCTCTCTTTACCACATCCCTCACTCCACTTTGAAACTAAAATACTTTTCACCATCAATCTCCATCCTGGTCTTTCAGGCAGAGTTTATGCCAATCCCAGATCCTGCAACCCAATTTAGCCAATTAGGACATTGCAATCTCCTGCCATAGTGATTAGTTTAGGGATCAGCCTGCCACCCAAACAGAGTGGAGACTTTTACTGGAATTGAGACTTGAGACTTTTACTGGAATTATTGAGAAAAAGGTCCTCTCTTCTCACCATGCTATCAAACTATTAGAAAGAAGCCCAGAGTTGGTGATAGAAACCAAGATGACCTTATCTAAAAATAAAGACAGCAAAGGAAAAAGCAGAGTCAAGAGAGGAAAAAGACAGATTTCTAGTGATGTTTTAGCACCTAGTTGCAGACAAGCCTAAAGCCCATGTCCAGTCGATCCTGGGATTTCCATTATATGAGCCACTTTTTTTTTCTTTAGCTAGTTTAAATTGGGTTACTGAACCTTCAAAAACACTGTCATTGACATATTGAGAGAAGCTTTCATTTCATATAAATGAAATGAAATATACCTGTCAGGACTCTCTGCAACCTGAGACACATATTGGATGTCTCATCCCAACCACCAATGCTCCACATTCCCATTTGTCCATGTCCTTGGGTGAAGGCATGCCCTAGGATAGGATATGGGCATGCCCTACTCCTAGGTGCTTTGAAGGGGGATACAGGCTTGCTCTTGTACAACAGCCTCAGAGATCCACTAAGTCAACTAAACTGTGCCCCTCCTGACACTACACAATTAGGGCAGCCTCACATGCTTAGGCCTCTCTACCTTAATGCAACAGTACATACTCAAATACTCTACAGCATGCCTGTAGAGGGAGGTGAAGGCATGAATTCTCTCCAAAGTATGAAAGCTGTTCAGGGTAACAATGTACAGCATAGGACTTGACATCAGGCAGAGCTGGACTTAAACCCAGACTCATTATTACAGCTACTTAGCTCAGGGCAACTTTCTGACCCTCTATTTATTCATCAAAAAAAAAGGAATGATAATATCTATCACATTGGGTAGTTTTGAATTATATTAAATTGTAAAAAATATAGAGGTACAACTACTTCTAGAAAATTGTGTGGTAGTAGCTACTAAAGCTGAATATTTCTACCCCTTGACCCCATGACTCCCTTCCTAGGTATACACCAACAAGAGGTGCTTACATATGTCCAACCAAAGATATGCAAGACAATGTTTATAACAATGCTATTCATAATAGCCAAAACATAGAAAATAACCAAATGTCCATCTGCACTAGAATGGATAAATCAACTGCAGTCTATTCATACAAAATGGTGAAGTGCCAAGAGAATGACTCGTCTTCATCTCCAGATAGCAATATGGCTGAATCTCACAGAAGAGCACATATTGAATGTGTTCCATTTATATAAGGTACAAAAAGAGGTAAAATTACTCTCTACTGTTAAGTACCAGAACAGTGGTCACCCTTGGGCCAGTTGCTGACTAAAAGAAGGCAAAGGGGTAAAGGAGTTCCATTTCTGGATCTGGGTGATGTTACATATTGGTCTCAGTTTGTGAAAATGCAGAGGTTGAGCGAGATGTATCTACTTTTCTGTACATATGTTATTCTTAAAGTCAAAGACAATCCCTTTTCTGGAAAATGTAAGCAAACATCCACCAGGTCTTCCAAAGGGAACTTACTGTCCTTCTGTCCTCCCAGTCCATACTGTACCTCAGCTCTCTCTTTCACAATTTATTCATACCCAAGAATACCACCCCTCCTTCTATTTTCTCTTCTTCCCCTGAAATCTACTGAACTGAGTTGAGTCTTAAAGGTACCATGGCCACCAATCTTACCCTACCCTCCGTTTGCTGGCCCTACCCCTCCTCAAAAGGGAAGGGATATAAGGAAGGCCTCCAAAGACCTCAACTCCAGTCTATCAAATGGGCATATAGAGAAGTGTGTTTGAAGCTATTGCTGAAAAAAGAACAGCGATGGGGAGAGAATTATTTTAAAGCCTTAAACTATAATACCTTTTTTTAAAACTCAATTTTCCATAAAAACTAAGAAGTAGTCATGTCAGGCTAACCTAAATTCCTTTTCTGTCAAAAATACTAATCTATTATAGTAGAGACACACAGGAGTTATAATACACATGGACTTCAGCCAATCTTTTTGAAAAGTTTCTCACATGAAGAATATAAGGAGGACAGAACCAACAAGATAAGTCACTGACTATACAACAGCATTCAAACAGGGTGAGCAGCTTCTAGTGTGAGGTCAAGCCTTGCCCCATTCCTCATATTCATTAAGAGCTTGGGTGGAACTGGTCATGTTTGTAGGTGACTTGACACTGATAGTCAGTGAGCATTCCAGATGATGCTGAGGGGTCTCAAGAGATCATGTGGGCTTAACAGCTTGTAAGATCATCATGTAGGCTTAAAGAGTTTATAGGACGAACTTTGATGGAGATAAATGAAGAGCTATACAGCTTGATCCTCCAAAATAAACCATCCATAAGCATGGAAGGTACACTTTGTAACAGTATAATAAACTAGAACTGAAGAATCAAATAGACAAGATGAGGCAAGAAAGAATGCATGTGTTCTATGATTGCCAGATAATAAATGAAATTTTAGATTACATTAATTAAAAAATAACTTACAGGAAAAGGGAGCTGATCATTTGTGTCAATTCAATCATTAGATTTTTGTTCTGAGTCCCACTCTTTGAGAGAGGTTTAGGTAAGCTAATAGGTAGTAAATTGAAAGGAAATCTTCTTATTAACTTTTTTTAGCCATACAGCACCCACGGTATAGTGAGAGATTTAAAAAAAGAATCTCAAACTCTGAAAGGCACTTATATGCTAGTAGAAAGGAAAGACATGAGCCTAAATAATATAAGAAGGTAGATCAAAGCTGAGGGGTAGGGGATCCCTGGGTGGCTCAGAGGTTAAGCATCTGCCTTCAGCCCAGGGTGTGATCCTTGGAGTCCCAGGATCGAGTCCCGCATCAGGCTCCCTGCATGGAGCCTGCCTGTGTCTCTGTCTCTCATGAATAAATAAATAAAATCTTTAAAAAAAAAAAAAAAGCTGAGGGGCAGACTCTATTGAGTGTGGGCTCAAAATGGCCATGGTCCATCTCTAGGGTCCAAATAAATACTGGTGGTAGGGTAAATGCCCCTTTCACAGAAGTAAAAGCATGGGCTCTAGAGCCAGACTTCCTATGCTCAAATCCTAGATTCACTATTTGCTGCCTGTGTGACCCTGAGCAAATCACTTGCACTCTGAGTGCCTCAGTTGCTTCATCTATAAAATGTTGATGATGATAAATTAATAAATGAGTTGCCATAGTAAGGTACCTACTACAAGGTAAAGCCCTTAGAACAGTGCTCAACATGGATAAGTACCAAGTAAATGTTAGCCACCACCACTGCTGTTGCTGTGGTCCTTGATGTTCATACTTTATCCCAGCAGCATGGCTGATGGTGGTACCTCTCACCTGGTCTGCTCAGAGAGAGTAAGCTAGGTAGATGGACACCTTTTAAAATTCATCTTAACGACAGAGACAATGTTAAGACCCATATCTGACTCTCCCTAAATGAGAAACCTTTGGAGGTAGCAGGGTGTTCGGGCTTTCGGAGGCAATTCAGCTGTAGCATGAGCAGTACTTGCAGGGGTCTGAAACATTCTAACATTCGAAGAGAGATCCCACAGGTTCTCTATGGCCTCAAAGATAAGATTTTGCCTAGTGAATAAAGTTAGGAAGGGTATGTGAATCTTTATCTTACACACAGACCACCTCAAGATGAAGTGGGTTTCCCTGTCGCTAGAGATATTCCAGAAGAGGCAGGTCTTTGGAGTTGTGTGTCCAGTACTAAATAAGTCTGTGCCTTATTTAATGCAATAAAGTCCAGCAGAACAGGAAGAAACTGGCCTGGTAAAATCAGTGAAGACTTCTCAGAGAAGGGGAACTTACATGGAAACTTGAAGCGTAAGTAGAGCATAGGCAACTGGGAAGGAGAAGTCTGGTGCAGGGGAAAGACTACTGGATTGAGGGGGTCAGAACCAGACTCTGTCTTTCCACTATTGGCCAAATGACCTCATGGAAAACTATTACCTATCCGATTTTTAGTTCTTCTCTTGCAAATTAAAGAAAACAATGAATACACCTCCCAGGATGTTGTGAACATCGGAGGAAGTAAAGGATTCTCTAAGGTTCATATCAAAAACAAATCATGGCTTTAGTCTCTCCCCTGTCTACCACCACTACTCCATTCCCAAGGGAGCCCTGAATTGTCTCATGGGCAAAACAGAACAAATTCTTGCTCACAGACCACAGGACTCAGCCTTGTAAGGTGCCAACAGCTTCTGCAGCATCCCAGGTGCAGTCAGGAACCCAAGAAACTATTATCATTCGCAATTCAGACTTCTCCCTTATCCCATCCTGTCCCAGCCCGCAGGCCTCTCCAGCCCAGCATTCTAAGCCATGGGTTGGGAAGCCATCTGGCTGTGGGGAGAGTTAATAATTTATAATGGAGATAATCACCCTTCAAGATCCTTACCTCTTGGGACCATTAAAAAGGATTCAATTGAGAATCAGTGAGTTCTTTACATGAGGGGACAGGGAGGAGGGAGGGGAGGGTTGGAGGTGGGGAGGAATGAAGGAGGAGAAAGGGAGGGGGAAAATCAACTAGATGTTTAGTTGATCTGTCCCCCTAAAGGAGGTAGGGGAAGAGGGAAATTATTTAGTCCAAGACAATCTTATCCCGCTTTCGCAGCACCAGCCCAGCAAGGGTGCAATTTACAGGTCTTTTCTCCTAGCCAACTCTCTCTATACAAAGGGGAAAAATCAAACACATGCAAGAGATGGGGAGAGAGATGCAGAAAAGAGAAAATAAGCCTGCCCAGCAATCATGTCTGGAGCTGCTGGGATGGCTCTCTCTGTTCTCTTTCCAGGGCACAGTACAGCCCCCACTGTGCTAATTAGTCCCATTACTTGACAAATTCTCCATTAACAAAGCGAGTAGTGCCAGAGCTGGCAGGGGGATGTGCAGAGGCTCCGGACAGACTAAAGCTGTTCAGACCCAGACCAGACAGCCCCCAGCTTCACCACCGGGCAAGTGTGGGGCACAGTCCCATCTGTAGGGTACACCTCAGAGGTGTGAGGTACAGTGCATGCTTCTTCCAGTGTAGTGTAATGGTTGAGAGTGGGAAATGTGAGTGCAGGGAGCAGGGACAGGGACATACCCAGGAATGCCATCTCTAGTAAGGGTTACAATGTGGGTGAGGGCCAAGCCTGGGAGTCTGCGGCAAGCTAAGGGCAGCCTCTGAGAAGAGGGCCAGAGCTGATTGGTATGTCAGGACCAAGGCCAATGGCCATTTGGTCCTCTCATGATTTTGGAAAGCCACTGGAATGACTATTCCATAGTTGTGGCAGCACATGCATTTTATACCACCAGTACTCATATCACACTTACATTGTGCAAGGCATACTCCAAGTATGTTACACTTAAAATCATTTAATTACTACAGAAACTTAAGAAGTGCACCTATTATCATCCCTGTTCTAGAGATGAGTAAACTAAGATCCCCAACAGATTAAATCATGTTTCCAAAGTTGTGCAGTTCATAAGGGGCAGAACTAGGTCTGCTAACAAGTCCATGCCACAGCCCCACGTAATCTACCATAACCCCTTCTCCACCCTCAGGTTCCCCAGCTGGCTCCCTGGCTCCTTGTCAAAACTCCAGACTTGGTCCAGTGACCCAAGGCCTCATAGGGGAGAGCTTTGGCTACACCGATCCATTCAACCCAACCAGTGTTTGTCTCTCTCCCAGACCCTATAACAGCCTCCTACACAGTGTCCCTGCCTTGTCCTTGTCTCTTACAAGATATCTTCTGCATGGCAGTCAGAGTGGCCTTTTAAAATAGAAGTCATCATTCCCTCATTCAAAACTCTCCAATGATTTCTCTACATACTCAGTGTGAAATCCAAAGTCCTTCCAGTCAACATAGTCAATGATATCGTAATAGTGTTGTATGGTGACAGTTAGTAACTACACTTGTGGTGATCAGGGCATAATGTTTAAACTTGTCTAATCACCATGTTGTACACCTGAAATGTGTACAACATTTGTAACATAATGTAGCATTGTGTGTCAACTACACTCAAATAAAAAAAAATAAAAAAAGATAAGTCCACCCTGTCTTCCATAAGACCCTGCATGGTCTGACCACTATCATCTCTCCAAGCTCACCAGCTACTTCTCACCGGGGCCGAGACATGCCGCCCTGTTGGTGTTTCCAGAAATCAGAAAGTACAATCCAACCTCAGAACCCTTGTTTTGCTGTTCCCACTGCCCAGAATGCCTTTCCCCAAACCCTCTCATGTTGCATTCCTTCTCCCCACAGCCCTCCACTTCGGTGCCTCCCCCTCCAGAACTCTGAGGGGGAAATAATAAAAAATAATAATAATAAAATAACTTTGGGGTACCAGTCAGTACTCTCCAGTCTTTTCACCTACCATACTTAGTGGGAGAAATGTCCTTCCACATCTTCTCATCCTATCTGACAATAGGATATGCAGGTACTTCCACCAAACAACCAGACCTCAGCTCCTACTTTTACTCAAGGAGTCACCATCTGAGAAAGAGAGGTGGCCAGAGGACAGGGATCTAAACCCTGTTGGTGGCCAGGCAGTATACAATGACTCAATGAGCCCACCTGTTGCAACACCCCCTAATTCTCACTGACCACTACCCCCACTTCTAGAGGGTATAAATTGTTTCAACCCTCATACTCTGTTCTGCAGAAAGGCATAAGCCCATGAGGCAGAAAGAGAAGGAAGGCTTGGGGCAGCAGCAGAAGACATAGCACAGGGGTAATCTTGGGACTCTCCCCAATCGGGGCAAGTATTAGCGGCTCGTGAGCTGTGAAGGTGGATATGGTACCTGACACAGAGTAAGCCCTGTATGAATGTTTTTTGACTGGAGTAAGGTGAAGAGGCAGATAGAAGTTAGAGGAGAATTCAAGAGAGAGACTTCTGGGTCACACAATTGGTAGACTGGCTCTAGAACTTTACCGTGACAGTGTAAAAGGTAAAACTACCCGCCCCACCACACCTCTACCCAGAGATAAAGAATATCATTATGTCACACTGATTAGCACTAAGTCACTGTTTCTGGGGATCTTGTATTTTTTTTATTTATTTTTACATGCATTTAAAAAATTTTTCATAATTTTTAAATTTTAAATTCCATTATAGTTAACATACAGTGTTATATTAGTTTCAGGTGTATGATATAGCGATTCAACACTTCCATACATCACCCAGTGCTCATCATAACAAGTGCACTCCTTAATCCCATCACCTATTTCACCTAACCCCCTACTGCCCCCACCTATGGTAGCCATCAATTTGTTCTCTATACTCAAAAGTCTGTTTCTTGCTTTGTCTCTCCTTTTTTTCCCCCTTCACTCATTTTTTGTTGTTGTTTCTTAAATTCCACATATGAGTGAAATCACATGGTATTTGTCTTTCTCTGACTGACTTATTTCGCTTAGCATAATACTCTAACTCCATCCGTGTTGTTGTAAATGGCAAGATTTCATTCCTTCTTATGGATGAATAATATTCCATTGTGAATATACACCTCATCTTCTTTATCAATTCATCTATCAGTGAATACTTGTGCTGCTTTCATAATTTGGCTATTGTAACTAATGCTGCTATAAACATAGGGGTGCATATATCCCTTTGAATTAGTGTTTTTGTATTTGCAGCAGCACATCAGTCTCATAATCTGGGCATCTTTCAGATAAGGAAGGTAAATATATGAATCCTTCCTTCACATGTCCATAGTACACTAAACAATCACAGAATCTATTGAGCCAGATGGAACCTCAGATCTTTCTCAACCAAACAGCCTAGGCATGTACTACCACTCACCCATCAATACAATGGGCACATGAAATGAAACTTTTGGGCTCATCTTGCAGTAATTAAACACATGTGGATGGTACACAATGGACCCACCGATGCCAGACGCTGCCCTCTAATAGTGAGTTCTTATAGAATGACAGATTTCTCCATCTAGGGTTGCTAATCCAGAATTTTCAATCATTCAAATGCAGTTCCATTATCCTCAAAAGGTTGAAAGTTCAAATCACATTTTTCTCTACGAAGTTCTAGATTTTACTTAACAGTAAAAAGTATTTTAAAGTTTTTAAAATTTAAAAAAAATCAACAATTCCACCATCATGGCTTCAACTTCAGGGCTCTGTGAATAATTCTGGAATGTTTATGTTCTTTTGTATATGATACATTATTATATAATCAGGACTAATACAACCTGTAATTTTGCATTAATTTTCCCACTTTACTTATTAGTATCTATTTATATCTTAGCTTTTAAAACTGTGCTATGCTTGAAAGGTAACAAAACAGCATCTCTTTTTAAAAATACCCTATAGGGATCCCTGGGTGGCTCAGTGGTTTAGCACCTGTCTTTGGCCCAGGGCATAATCTTGGAGTCCTGGGATCAAGTCCCATATCAGGCTCCCTGCATGGAGCCTGCTTATCCCTCTGCCTGTGTGTCTGCCTCTGTGTGTGTGTGTGTGTGTGTGTGTGTGTGTGTGTGTGTCGTGAATAAATAAATAAAATCTTTAAAAAATAAAATAATACAATAATAAAATAAAAATACCCTATAACTCCATCTCTATGCTAAGCCAGGTTGGGCTTTTGTTACTCCAAACCAGAGAAGTCTTTTTATTTGTTCCAAAAGGTGAGTGGCCTAAGGTAGCCAGAGGATGCTAAGAGGTCACAATATGTATTATAGTCAATACAATTCATACTCATTCATTCATTTATTCACTCAACAAGCCTCCAATAAATACCTGTTACTCATGAACCAACCTGTTGGCTGGGCCTTGAAGCCCCGGAGATCCCAGCCAAAGCTTAGGGAGTAAGGGGAAACATATATATAAACAACAATCATAAGAAGAGGTGATGAGTACTTTAATAAAGATATGTACAAGCATTATATGAGCACAAGAGATGAGCCAGTGACTGGCCAAGAGATAAAAGAAGGCTTCAAAGACTGAGGGGTTTTGCTAGACCAAGTCACAGGGTAGGTATATGGCAGAGGGAAGGCATGAACAATGGAAGAGAAATGTAAAAGATCAAGGAGTATATAGGAAGCAATAAGAAGTCCTATCTGGCTGGAATGTAGGGTGGATGGGAGGGAAGAGTGAAGGAAAACATTAAGCTAAAAAGTCATGTTGGGGACAGAGTTGCAAAGGTCCTAGGTACCAAGCTAAGGAGGTCTTGGGGAGCCATTGTGTTTTACGTAGTAGGGGAACTGGTTTTGAAACAGAGAGGCCAATCAGCAGATCATTGCTGTTATCCAGAGGAGATAGGAGAAGGGCCTGAACTCAATCCCTATACCATGTCTTAACCCTACATGACCATTCCCATATACCCAAACAGCCACACTGATCCTATACCTAAGACCACATCCAACCAAGTAGATAATCCAAAAAAGGAGAAAGAAGGTAATAACCCTTCTTCTAGATTCAGTGACTTATCCTGGAACTGACTGATTTGTGAATTCTCTATTCTCTCCTATATTGACATGCCCAGACCTCTTAGCTTCTGGCCACATCCTTACACAGCCCAATCTCTTTGTCTCTAAGCCTCCAGAGAGAAAGTCATCTTGGATGCCTCAAATCCTCCCTGGGGTGCAGGGTGCTTAGCTGCTCTGGGGAGAATGGACCAAAAGAGAAGCTTAGTAAATATAAACCAATCATGAAACCTAACATCTACTTCCAACAACCTCAGGACAAAGAATGAACAGATGTCTGAATACTCTGAGTGCTCTAAAAAGCACTTCCTGAACATGGAGAGGGGATAAAGTCTTGTGCAAGTATGCTCATGAAGTTGGGATAAGAATTACCTTCAGAAGAAATTCTACAAGGATTAGCCCACCAGCACTAGCCTAAACCCACATTTCCTAAATATGCTCCTCAGAAAACCAGTCCCATAAGATGCTCTAAAAACAAAAACAAAATGAAAGGAAAGAAAAAGTCCTCATGGTAAATATGTTTCAGAAGCATTGCTATTTATACAACATTTGTCAATAGCAGAATTCGTATGTGGAAGCCTAATCCCCATTGTGATGATATTAAGACATGGGGCCTTTGGGAGGTCAATAGAACATGAAGGTGAAGCCCTTGTGAAGAGGAATAGGGCCCTTATAAGGGGAGACATCAAAGATCTTGCTTCCTCCTCTCTCTGCTCTTCACCGTGTTTGGATACAAGAGACAGTCATCAACAAAATAGGAAGTGGGTCCTCACCAGAAACCAGATCTGCCAGGCACCCTGATCTTAGACTTTCCGGCCTATAGAACTGTGAAAAATAAGTGTTTGCTGTTTAAGGCACCTACTCTCTGATATATTTGTTATGGAAGCCCAAGCTGACTAGGCATCAAACAGCTTTCCCATTTTAGAGATTCGCAATGAACAACAGAATACTGAGGTTCCAAAAAGCCTTGTAGAAACCCGAATGAATCTGGTCAAACCTCCTCCTTTTGCAGGTGAGGCAAACTGAGTCTTGAGCCATTTCCATATAGCTCTGCATTGTTAGCTACAATTCCCTAGGCTGCAAGCAAAGGCAAGTGACCATCTGGCAAGAACTATGTCTTAATCTCTGTGAATACCCAGAGCCTGGCCACCTGCTTGATAGTCAAGAGATCCCTGAATTGTTGTGGACTATGTGACCAAAAGCAAGTTTGGAATTCTTTTAAATGGAGACAGATACACAAGCTCTTAAGTTTATCACTCATCCATTCATCCAAATAAAAATATTTATTGTGCACCTATTACATCCTGTACACGCTGTCAGGAATGGAGATAGAACTAAGAATAAAACAGGCTCAGCCTTTACCTTCAGAGAGCTTACAGCCTAGTAGGGGAGAGAAGTTCAAGAGCACTCAAAATTATTAACAGGCTCTGCAGAGAAAGAAAGTATAGGTTTGAGGTGCTCCACCCCCATCCATCTTTCTCCTAGAGTCTCTCTTTCCAAGGATGGATGTTATTTCTATTACTGGATCTCCATTAAAATAGTTTCCTTCCCACACCCACCCTCTTGCTTCCTTATTTGTAGTACAAAAAAAAAAAAAGTTCCCAACACCCTGTCAGAGTAAAAGCAATTGTGAAATCCCAAGTATAGTATGGAGCTGTGACCGCCTCTCCCTAGAAACATCTCCTCCCCGGGAAGCATCTGCCCTCCTCAGTTAGTCAGAAAGATCCAGCACGCAGAGTCCCATTCAAGGCAATGTGGGGGCTGGTCTTTACAACACCTTCCCAAAATAATAAGTCTCCTGGAGAGTTTACCTTGGGTCAGCCCAAGCACTTCTAGCAGCTGTATGTGTGTGTGTGTGTGTGTGTGTGTGTGTGTGTGTCGGTGTGTGCATGCATCTGTCTCAGTGTCTGTGTGTCTGTGTTCTGCCACTTTTCTTTCTAAGTCTAGGACTGCTCAGGCAAGTGCTCTCTGACTCCAGGTAGCCAGCTGCCTCCCATTGCCTCTATTGAACCCTTCCCTCTGTGGTCTCTGGAATTCCTGCTGTTCACATTTTACTCCTCACAATACAAAACCTGTATCTTCTTAATAAAATAATTTCTTTGCCAAACATTCTCAGTTGGGGCCACTTGTATTTCAGGATGGGAGCAAAGCAGACAGGATCTTTTCCTCCTACTTTTGCCTTTCAAGGGTCCTATGGCATCTGCAACCCATCCTCTCTGCATACTCACAGCGTTTATCAACCACTTGTGGTCAATCAGGTTATTGTGTGAAAAGACTTACTCATCACCCGGATGATCTCCATAGGTGGACTGTACTTACCCACCCCTTGACTTTGGCCAATGAAATCTAGTAGGCATGACAAGATGAAAGGTTTGAAAAGTACCTTTGTACCTCTGCTATCATGATAAAGACAGCCTGGGCTAGTCTGCCAGTCCCAAGAGGTGAATGACCAGTGCCATTCCAGCCAGTTACCCCAATCATGACCAACCTAGATTCGCCAATTCCATCCAACCTGCAGACTCAAGACCAATGAATTACCCAGATGAGTCTGGCCTAAATCAACCATCTCCCAGTATAAAAACTGAATCCATGCTTACTATTACATGTCACCAAGAATTTTTGTGGTTATTTGTTATGTAGTAATAACTGACCAATATATCACCCCAAGATTACTGTCACATTCACTGACAGTATGTTTAACTCCTAGCTAACAGTCCCCTTCTGCACCTTGATTCCAACCATTATGTACAATGTCCACATGTACAGTGCTCTAGTTTCACAGCCCCAAAGTTTATTCTGCTTTAGTAACCTTCCCATCATCCTCACTCCCTTTATACCACCTGAACTTTGGCCTCACTCAGAACTGCTTCTCCACCAAGTACTTAACTCAGAAAAACCTTATTTCTATTTTTTTATCTCTTCCTAGTTATCTTTTATTTTATTTAAATTCAATTTCCCAACATGTAGTATAACACCCAGGGCTCATCTCATTGTGTACCCTCCTTAATGCCCGTCAACCAGTTACCCCATCCCCCCACCTACCTCCCCTTCTACAACCCTTTGTTTCCCAGAGTTAGGAGTCTCTCATGGTTTGTCCTCCTCTCTAATTTTTCCCCAGTTTCCCCTCCTTCTCTTATGGTCCCCTTCACTATTTCTTATATTCCACGTATGAGTGAAACCATATAATTATCTTTCTCTGACTGACTTATTTCACTCAGCATAATACCTTCCAGTTCCAGCCACATCAATGTAAATGGTAGGTATTCATCCTTTTTGATGGTTGAGTAATATTCCGTGTGTGTGTGTGTGTGTGTGTGTGTGTGTGTGTGTGTGTCTCACGTCTTTATCCGTTCATCTGTTGAAGGACATCATGGATCCTTTCACAGTTTGACTATTGTGGACATTGTTGTTATGAACATTGGTGGACAGGTATCCTATCATTTCACTACATCTGTATCTGTATCTTTGGGGTAAGCACCCAATAGTGCAATTGCTGTGTCACAGGGTAGCTCTTTTTTTTTTTTAACTTTTTGAGGAACCTCCACACTATTTTCCAGCGATGCTGCACCAGCTTGCATTCCCACCAATAGTGCAAGAGAGCAGCCCTTTCTCCACATCCTTGCCAACATTTGTTGTTCCCTGTCTTATTCATTTTAGCCATTCCCATCAGTGTAAACCTAATTATCTTCCTTAACCTTATAAATCCACGGCACTTCCAACTCTTCACTCTCTATATATATCACCTCTTCCTCATCTCCTTAACTCCTAACCTAAACAGAGCTTCATGGCCAACCACTTCCTCATGCCATGGACTTCCAATACCCCCACCCTGACAGTCCTCCACCATAGAGGAAGACATTTAAGCACCCACTCCCTTGCCCCTGAGTAACTGATAAGTACAAGAAATCAACAGCCCAACATGCCAGTGAGTGCAACCATAATTCTGTCCCTCTCAATCTAAGTGGCTCAATAACTCTTAAACTTTTTCTCAATCTGTTCTCTTCTTCAGTTCTTCCAAATCCTATCCCCCTTCTTCACTCAGCAGATACTACAGGGGCTTCCATCTTACTGGAGAAAATGAGGCTTATGGATGTACAGTCCTGCATGTCTCTCCCCTTCAGCTCCTCACTTTTCTCCCAACTTCTTTCCCCACTCTTCCCTTCTCAATGAAAAATGGTCTCTTCCAGACTGACTCCCCCATTCTTTATCTCCAAGCTCTCATCTCCCAGAACCTTATTCTATCACTACCTTCCCTGAACTTTCCTCCATACCCCCACCACTCACCCCTTTACCGCCCAAACTGCTGTGCAGCCACAGGCTTGGAACATTAAAATGAAACAAAAGCTTCCTTCTTCCTTCACCTCTGGGATATTCTGTAATTTTTTTCTCCATCAAGGCATATAACCCCCACTTCTCCCTATCTTCATCTTCTGTATACTGGCTTCTGTCCCCAACATATCCTCAACTCACAGAGTTTTTCCCAAGGTTACCAGTGGCTTTGGAAATACCCAAACCAGAGCCTCTTCTCAGGCCCCACCCTCCAAGATATGTCTGGTGCTTTTGGCCCTGTTGACTCCTTTGGTGAATCTCCTGTCTCCTTGAAAATCATTTTGCCCATGAAAGTAACTTTTAGTTGCCCTCTCCTCACCCATCCTTTGGATGTCAGTATCCCCTAGAGCCTTGTCCCTAAATCCCTTCACCACCTACCCTCTCCCAGTCCTTAATGTCCTCTAGGCAACTCAGACATACCTTGGCCAAAATCTATTTATTATTTTCCTCATCTATACCCTCCCTTAACCATTTCTTCTAATTCATTATCTTCCCTAATATCATCATCCATTCAGTAGGCCTAACTAGCAACCTGCACATGATCCATTATCCTCACTTCTCTCTCACTACCGCACTTCTAATCAATCTTCATGTGTCCCAATGTCATCTCAACATCCCCTATTTCCTTCTCTCTCTCCTCTTTCCACATCCTTCTCGCCTCCTTCCTTTCCCACCCCACTCACTGAGTTCAGGCACGTCTCTTTCATTTGGATTATTTCAAATGATCTTTGTACTTGCAACTTCTTCCTACTTCCAACCCTCCTTATACACTGCTTCCAAGACAGAATTAACTTTCTAAAATTCACATTTAAACATATCACTTGCATGCTTCTAAAGAAATTCCAAAGGCTTCCTTGTTGGTTGCCAATAGGAAAGAGTCCAATCTCCTTAGATTCAGACTCCAGGATCAACTAACATTTTTGAAAGCTTACTGGATACTAAGCACTGTTTCATTTTATTCCTGCAGAAATCCAGTGTTGCATTATTACCTGTACTTTAGGGATGGATTAATTGAGACTTCAAGGCTAAGTAACTTGTCTAAGGTCACATAGCTAGGAAGAAACAGAGATCAAACCCAAGTCTTCCCACTTGGATTGGGGTGCCTCCGTTGTGTCCTGTAGTCGTTAGCCTTTGAGATTAATAATTTGGAGTTTGGCTACATGATGTTCTATGTTTATCTGATGAAGTGTCTCAAAAGTGGCCTTTTTCTATATTTGTCACCTTATTCAATTTCTGCTAGAAACCAGGATCTGAGTGGACTTCACTTTAATGCTGGGTTTGCTGGTCCTACCAACTTTAAATTATTGTAGACCTAAAAATCCTCAGGCAGAACACCAAAACATTCTTAGCATCAGATATCACACAAAATTTCCAGTGATCCCACCTCTCTCCGGAAATAGTCACCTTTTCAACCTCCTTTACCCCCAGGAAGGTCTTAATTCTCCCACGAACTACTAGAAACGTTGTCCCCAGCAGACTTTCTTTTGCGAGCCACTGTGAAACTCACCAGGTCTGTTCAGCTAAAGTTCAAGGGGCTCTTATGGCTTTACCACCTCTAGTCAGGGTTGTGGGAGGTGATGGAACAAGGTTGGAAAGGGAAGTGATGGCACTACTTTTGTGAGCTTTGCCAAGTTGAGGCCTCAGTTTGCTCATCTGGGAAACAGGAACAAAAACCACCACCAGGCACAAGGACATCTAGAGGGCAAAATGAGCTTCTGTGTGTGAAAAACACTTACAAATGCAAATTATTACTAGCCCCAAGCAGGATGTTCACACCCAGATGAAAGAAAAGACAATTAGCCCCAGAAAAGACAATTAATGTGACACTTTTAGGGGGGAAAAATCTGTCTTTGAATATAATTACTTTTATACTTGCTTGGGAAATCTCTATCCAGTCTCAAGAGGGTTAAAAATGAGGAAGGGAGACACATTCATGCTGAAAATGGTAGCAAAAATAAAACCAATTAAATTTTTTACATCATGCTCTCTAAAAATTTTTAATCAAACTTGCTCCTCTTTTTTCTCTTTCATTGGTCATCTTGGCAGAAAATTCTCCACATTAGCCTTTTACATGAACAGTTATCAGTAATCATGCTGAGCTTTTATTATCTCGAGTAGCTATTGACAAAAGAACCAGTTTCTTGGAAGGATGTTCTTGAGGAGAAGGAAGTAGTGAACAGAGAAGAAGGGCCCAAAGTCCAGAACACAGAAGGAGATGGGAGGCCCTGAGAGCTCTGACCTAGGTACTCAAGCCTTAGAGTAGCAGCAGGAGCAGTAAACAGGCATGGACAGCAGGTAAGAGTGTGTGGAAAGGGCATGTCAACCCTGTAACCTCGAGGCATTTTAGGCTATGTTCCTGATGTGCCCTGGTAGAAATCACTTCAAATGCTTCCTTGTCTCTTTCCCCAGTCCTAGCAGGGCCACAGTTGGGTATTTCTTCTCTTTGTAAAGATCTCCCAAGAGCTATTTCCATACACACTGCTGCCTTCTCCTTCTTCATCATTTAACTACCCTCAGTGCCTGAAAGTTCTTTCTGGGACCTGAAGAATCTCTCAAGCTAAAGGCCAGTCGTCCCTTGCTCTGCACTTGGGATTCTGTCCTATGATAACCTTCCCATTCATGAAGGTTTACAGGGCTTCCTACGGAAAGGAGCTTTTAGATATCAGTTACTCCTGTCCTTCCTTTCACTGATGAAGGGACACAGGCCCAGGGAGGCTAAGTGATGCCCCAACCATCTGTCACATTTCCTCTTTTCTTTATAGAGCCTCAAAAATTTAACTTTTTCAGTTCCCTGAAAGAAATACATAAAAAATATCCTATCCATAGGAGAAGAGGGGGCTGGAATGGAACACAATTAGCAGCAGGGCCTGATGCCATACTCAGCACCCCCTGTCACCAGTGGCTTTGGGCTTCTTTTACTAAACAGTAATGACATATGATATAGGAACAATATTTGTAAAACACTTAAGAGTTTATTAAAAGCACTCTTTCACATATTATCTCATTTAATCTTCAAAGTTTCCATTTAAAATACACCATATTGTCTGCACTTTACAGATGAGGAAATAGCCACACAGGATAATGATATATGTACTAAGATCAACAGTGAGAATAAGGTCCATCCAGAAGCTAGGCACCTATCACTAAGTCACACGCTATGTGACTGCACACAGCCTCCCTCGGCAATGACAGCACTGGACTCAGAGTTGAAACACTAGGTATGAGTCCAGCTCTGGCACACACTAGCTGTGTGAATACAGGAAAATCATCCTGCCTTTCCAGGATCAGTCTGTTCTAACATGAGACAAGGAGGTTGGGCAAACAAGGACCTCAAAAGTCACTCCCATCTCTGGAGAGCACGTCTCATCCTGCCTTATATTTTGTTTCTATGCATATCTTATTTTTATTTATCAAATATCCAAATATTCTTATCACCTCATCTTCCATAGATTATTTACTAAAACAAAATATCTGATTGAGCATGTCCAGCATACCAGGCATGATGCTATAAAGAATAGCAAAGGTAGATGTGGTCTTGCCTTTGTGGAGCTTCTAATCTAGTGGGAAAGCCAGGGATCGAATAAACAATCAGCCACAAAAGATGTACAACTGTGCCTATGATAAATGCTACCAAGGGAAAGAACCTGGTACTATGAGAGATGCTATGTGGGCACTTTGGTCCTCCCTGAAGAAGGATCGCTTGGCTGATGTAGGAAGAAGACAGGAGAGGGAGTAAAGAGCATCCCAGACAGAGGAAACCTCATAGAAAAAGACTCTGTGATGGAAATAAGCAAGGTAAGGACAAGGAATTGAACAATCAGTGGAGCTGGAACAGGGACAGGGAGGAGGATGTGGTATGCAATAAAGATAGAAGAGTAGGCAGGACCCCTGGACCAGGTGAAGAAGGATAAAAGGTGTGGTCTTTATCCTAAAAGCAGTTCAAAACTATTGGAAGGGGGTTGCCTACATGACTTAGTAGTTGAGCATCTATCTGCCTTTGGCTCAGGACAGGATTCCAGGGTCCTGGGATCGAGTCCCTCACTGTGCTCCTGTCAAGGAGTCTGCTTCTCCCTCTACCTATGTCTTTGCCTCTCTTTCAGTGCCTCTTATGAATAAATAAATAAAATCTTAAAAAAAAAAAACTATTAGAAGGATTTAGGAAGCTAGGGGCAAGAGGATGACCAGCCACATCAGGGTAACTTCAGTAAGTTGGGAAGAAAGATCTTCATCATTGGCCTGCCCTCATATGACATGCTCAAACAAGCTGAGTGGAATCCTACCACTTGAACACTGAGCTCCTGGGAAATAAGCAGGCAATAGTTCACAATGGCTGTCCCCTTGGTCTGGAAAAAGATGCCTGACTCTCTCTCACACACATACACCTTCTTGTTTCAGAAAGTGCCTCATTGGTATTCTGGCCTGACCCTCCCCTAAAGGAGCATCAGGGAGGTATGCCACTCAGATCTCCTTCAAGAGGACTTGCTACTGGGAACAGAGCAGATAGACAGCTCCAGTTACCACTCCTTTGGATCTATCACTGCATTTCTGCTGAGGCCATACTCCCCACACTCCCCAGGACTGCTCCTTGCTGATGACCAAGGATGTAGGAGCATGGTGAAGTCCATTCCTCTACAATGGAGGATTCCTTTAACAAGCAACTTTTGTTTGGGGGACTTCCCATCAGGATGGCTGAGACTTTCAGAGCTGTGTTGCAGTGAGCTTCTTCATCTCCAGTCCTTCCTGCCTCACTTCCTGCACAGATATTAGATTTGCATCAAGGTCTGAATTCTCTCCATTACTAATTTTGCTCCCTCCCCCGTTATCCTTCATGAGAATTTCTCCCAATAAAATTCCTGCATATCTAATCCTTTCTTGACATCTGCCTTTTGGAACTCCCAAATTAACTACCCACCATGCTTACCCTGCTTCTGTTCTCTTCCTCCCAACTCAGATTAGTTCTCCTAAGAAGACTGAGAAGATCCCTAATACCTTGGTCTTACTTTCACATGGACTCTCTGGGACTCGGGTAGCACCCTTTGTCATTTCTTATAGCACCTTGCCCAGTATCTATGCTTCCAGCCATCCTAAAATGTCAAGAACCATTTGTTTCCAGGGGATGCAATAGATGAATTTTGCCAAAGCCATGGTTCCTCAAAGTCAGCCAAACTAAGGGGTTCCTTAGAGCAGAGTTTTTTAAACCATACCTATGAAACCCAGACAGATGCTCTATGTGGATAAAAAAAGGGGAGGCAGGTCCTCAGAGCTTCTAGCTGCACTATAACTAGAACTGCTCCACTTTTATCTTTTTTGTTTTGTTTAGTTCTGCTGCTAAAAGTAAAAATATATGTAATTTAAAAACCACTACCAGGGACAGTCTCTTTCTGGTAATGGCAGGTTATTACCATTGAAAGCAACAAAAAATCTGGGTAAAATATGCAGTGAGTCTTTTTTAAATCATCAAAATGCTGATCAGATAGTAAGGAAATACTAGTTCAACTGAAAGGATCAGGAACCTAGAGAAATACGGACATCACTTTTGCCCTAAAGGCATTTTCTGAATCTGGCAAATCTGAACTTAGTTTTGACAGTCTGCCAGAGTTAAGAGATAGAAATCAATGCACAGAAACTGCATAAGATGGGGAGACCAAAAGAAGTGCCCCAACTTTCACAATGAGCTGGGATTCTCAGGGTTAGAAAGAACCAGAAATTGACTCATCCTAAAGGGGACCTGTAGAGTGTGTTTTCACTGCCTATGTTGTTGAGAGAACGTCAAGCTTTTAATGGTTAGGGGAGGGGTCCCCTAGATTTTCAGTGCCTTTGAATAAGTGCCAAGAAAAAAATAAAATTTCTCTCTGTAGGAAGGTATCTTCATCATCTCAGCCCTTAATTTATACTTACAAATAATTTTCATGTATAATGACCAACATACAATCAAAGATAACCAGGCAGACTAGAAAAGCACAGGTGAGAACCTGTGGAACTAATACATATGAGTGAGCTTCTCTTTCCTTCAGTTCTGACTGAGACCCTTTTGTGATTAGAAGTATCTCCCCCTGGTCCCAGTAACTTAGTTCTGCTAGGACCACCATCCTGGAATCTGACCAGCCTTATCTGTGATCTCCCTCCTAACAAAGTGGGAGTCTCTATTCTCTAACCAAGAAGGTCAGCTCTGACACACCCTAAAGGACACCTACAGAATCTGAGTATATGACTCCAAGGTCAGCCATGTGCTTTTACCATATGGAGAAAGACCCACAGGTGCACCCCTGTGGGCAGGTGGAACCATTTATACCATCAAGACAACAGTGCTTCCCCTTTAGGCCACGACCACCACATTACAGCTCTGCTTTTCCACTTTCTTCCTCCTCCTCAATAGTTCTGACCCCGCCTGCCCTCCCTCTTGATCAAGACTGCTCTCCTAATTAAAATAAACAAATGTCAGGAAGCAATTACTGCAGAGAGGGAGGCAGATGGTAGAATAGTGGCACTCCGGTATTACATTAAGCAGTAACTTGCTATCTCTTCAAAGTTTCTGCACTTTAATTAAGCATCGTTATAGACAGGTTCAATGAGCTTTGGAGTGGGGTTTATCAAATTAGCTTCTCGCAGGGCTGATACCGTGTGATTGTAAGAGGTGTTCCTGATGCAAAGCTTAGCTGCCTGAGAGGGCCCAGGAGGGGAGCAAAGGGCAAGAAGGCCCAACTCTGCAGGCCAGAAGATGGGCCAAAACTCCACCCACAAGGGGCAGGGATAGTGAAATCCATAGAGATAGCCTAAATCACAACATTGTGGTAGGGAAGCCAAACATGCCCCAAGCGAACCACCAGCTTTCTCCTCGTGAATGTGCCACACACAGGATTCTGGCCCAAAGCAGACAGCCCAGAATGTGGGAGGTAGTAGAACACAGAGGTTAAATCAGACAGACTTGGGTTCCAGTTCTTCCAAATAACACTAGGCAAATCACTTTCAGTGCCTCAAGGTTTTTTCCTTCATTTGCAAAGTGGAAGCAAACATAGCTAACAACTGTTAAATACTCACTGTGTGCCAGGCACTACTCAAAGCCCTCTATGTGTTTGCTTTGCCTCATTTACTCCTGCTCCCAAAAATCCTATGAGATAGGTAAGATTATTACCCCATTTAACAGATGAAAGTCCTGAGGCACAGGGAAGATAAACTTGCCTAAAGCCACGCAGCTGGCAGATGGAAGAGCCAGATTTCCAACCAGGCAGCCTAGATCCAGAGTTCATATTCACTTGTAGTCACAAAAACCACGAAGCAAAATAAGAAACCCTTTTCAACATAAGAAAATTAAACATGCTACTGCCACATGCAACATGAATAAATCTTAAAAACATTACGTTGAGCAAAATAAAACATGAATCTGAGTCCAATTTTATGAAATTCTAGAAAAAACAAAGCCAATAAATAATGACAAAAACAACATGGGCGGTTGCCTGTGGCCATAGGTGTGGATTTGGGACAGGGATTTACTGCAAAGAGGTATAGGAAAACTTTCTGGGATGACAGGAATGTTCTAGATCTTGATTGTGGTGTCCGGTTACAGGTATTTTATCTGCCAACACTCCTTAAACTGTATTTTTAAAATAGATGCCATTTATTGTATGCAACTTATACCTCTAACAAAAAAATTTTAAATCTATGTATTGAATGACTGAATACAAAAATACAAATGGCAGTCATCCTTGTTTGGTGGGATTCATTCATTCAACAAATATTTATTAGGCACTTATTATGTGTCAGGAATGTTCCAGGTCCTGGTAACATATCAGTGTAAACAGATTAAGGAACTTGCCTTTGTGGGTTGTAAATTCTATTGGGGAGAGATAGATAATAACCAAATACATAACTATAACAAATAGTATACTCAATAGTGGTAAGTGCTCTGGAAGAAAAAAGGCAAGGAAGGAGGAATTGGAACTGGAAGGAGAACTGGAAAAAAGGGTTGCAATTTAGCACAAGGGGCTCAGAGAAGGCACCCTTCTCAGCAAGCATGTGAGTAGAGATAGGAAAGAGGGTAAGGCAATCATGCCCACCATGATAGCAGGCCTGTCCAGCCTCTGTATTTTCCCTCATAATCCCCTATCCTAAAGGTGCCTCCCAAGTACATAGGCATCCTGGTTGCCACCTCATTTACCTCAATCTTCCCAGACTCTCCCTGCCTCTTCCTCCTACAGCTGGCACTGTCCTGCCTACCAAGGTCCCCAGCCCTCTTCTCCCTCCCTCTCCTCATGCCCCCTCTACACATATATATACACCTTCCAAACAAGCCGTCACACTTTGCTTCACACCACCTGCTCAGTTTAGAATATCTTTCCATCTCCCAACTGCAAACTTACCTCCTTCAGACGGATTCTATCAAGAAAACAAAACCAACATCCTAGAGGTAAGATTTGGGAGGCCTGTGTAACCAAGACACCAACTTAACACCAAGTGAGATGGCCAGTGTCCAGGTCCAGGGCTTCAGGTGACCATCAATATTAGTGATCATCTACTAGGGGAGATATTAGAATTATAAACTTAAGTATACAGAGCCCCAACTTTCATGGAGACACATATGTAAACTATAAATAGTATGTGATGCTTGTATTAATGGAAATATATCATTAGCAATAGAGTAATTACTACTGAGGATTAATATATTAAGTACTTATTGTTAATGTATTAACTTAAGTACTCGCTACTGAGATTACTCACCCTTGGTATGCATAGTGCCATATAATCCTCACAATAACCCTAATGAGGTAGGTAACCTATTCCCATTTTATAGATGAGGGTCAGAGAAGTTAAATAGCATGTCCAACATCAGATAGCTTGTAAGTGATTGAATCAGAATTGGAATTATTAATTATGTCTATCCCACCTCGGAGCCTTCAGACTAACCACTCTGATAAAATATGCCCAGGAATGAAAGTAGCTCACAGGAAGAAGTGTTATCTCTGTCTAGTGTTATGGGGACAGCTTCAGATAGGAGGCATTTAAATTCTTCAGATTCTGAAAGATTAATAATTTATCTGAAGGTTCATAAGGAGGAGGAGAGAGTGAAAGGAAAAGAACAGAATCCAAGGATAAAAGGAAACACAAGGAAAACCACAATGGCATGAAAGATGACAAACTGTTTGGTATTGCTGGAGGTACAGTGCAAAGGACAGGAAGATTGAGAATTTGAGCTTGCAGAGGTCAACAGGGGCCCAGTTTTGAAAGACCTCTATGTCAAGCTAAGGACTTATGTATTTATTTTATTTAACAAATAATTTTATGCAGTATTTTTTAAAGATTTATTTATTTATTTGTGATAGACAGAGAGAGAGAGAGAGAGAGAGAGAGAGGCGCAGAAACACAGGAGGAGGGAGAAGCAGGCTCCATGCTGGGAGCCCGACATGGGACTTGATCCCGGGACTCCAGGATCGCGCCCTGGGCCAAAGGCAGGCACCAAACTGCTGAGCCACCCAGGGATCCCCTATGCAGTATTTTCTATGTGCTAAGCAGTGTCTTAAGCGTTTCACAAATATTACCTCATTTAATGCTTATAACAACCCTATGAAGTATTATTATTATCTCCCATTTATAGGTAAGGAAATTGAGGAATGGAAAGATTGTATACTTTGCCCAAGATAACTGATAAATGGATTTCAAACTCAGGCAATCCAACTCAAGCCCAGGCTCTTAGCCACTACTTATGGCAGAAGAAATACGAAGAAATTTTACATGTAAGGGAGTATTTTACATGAAGAATAGTGTGATTAGGTTTGTTTCCTTAAGATCTCTCCCACAGTACATGGGAATGGAAGAGACAATAGAGGAAGAAAAGAATTGATGGTAGGAAGACCACCCCAGAAAGTGTCAGAATGTTGTAGTTGAAAGCTAATGAGGGCTCATTGGCAAGAAAAACACAGAAGAGCAAATAGAGACCACAGCTATTTAAAAGGTAGAACCAAATGGGTGTGATGACTCATGTGGTGGGAAGAGAGGGATATTGAAGCTGGCTCCCAGCTTTCCAGCTCAGATTCTTAAGTAGACAGGGATGCTGCCCACTCAGATGTGTAGGAAAAGATGAAAAGCAGAGTCGTGTAGAGTTTGATTCTCAACTTGCTATTGATTCTCAACTGCAAGAACCAGTAGGCAGTTGCATATGTAGGTCTGAAGCCAACACTGCTGGTTTTATAGCTATCGATTTTTATGTGTCTGTGGGAGGAGAGGACCAGGATATGGATGATCTAAGGTGTCTGAGGGAGTTCAAGCCTAAACGTACCAACTGTGGAGTCATCCACCCTTGAATAGCAATGAAAACCATAGGGGTATATAAGATCACACAGAAAGAGGGGGTAGAGTACAAGGGAGGGAGAGGGGAAAGTAGCAGGTCTCTAAAGAATTCAGACATTTAAGGTCACATAGAAGAAATGAATAAAAAAGAAGGGGTGGGTCTCTATACCCTTTAAAAAACAAGCACCCTTGTAGATCTATGGCTGCATAAGATTTTCTAAAATTCCAATATGGTGAAATGGGAAAAGAATCCAGAAGACCAACTCATTACATGACCTTGCACAAGTGGTTTTATATCCCACTGAGCCACAATTTGGATGTATCAATCTTCAATTTTCTTATCAGTTATGAATATGTGAAACAGGTCAATAACAGGAGATAAGGTGACCTCCAAATAAGGTCTATTTAACCAACCTTGGAACATTCGGGGAGGTAACTGCATGGAAGGAGCGTGGGCCAACCAACTAAAGAGCCCATCATCAGGGAATGGAAGCAATCCCATCTCCGCTGTCCACCCACTGTTGTGCTTGTCTCTTAGACAATCTGGGCCTTTGAGCTTCTCTACTTATAGAAAGAATCATTCTTCACAGAAGACAATATTGAGTTCCATAACCACCCTGGTCATTCTTCCTAGGCATACTAAAGAAGAGGAATGATGGTGTTTTTAGATGTGAGTGATCCAGCCGGAGAGAGTGAAAACCACCTGAATGGTTACATTCTAAGAACATACAAACACCATTTCATAGGATACTAAGTCTGAACGCTGCGCATTAAGAGGAACTACCCTCTCCCACTTGGATTGAGGATTGAGGATTGGTGAAAAGGAGTCATGAAAGTGCTTTGAAAGAAAAGTCTCACTGTATGTAGAGAAACTCCTCCATGGTATAAGACAAAAATGATTCGCTTTTGGGTAGTTTGCAAAATATAAAGAAAGAGTGTTTCCACTCCTGTGTCCTATGGATACTTCAAATACAACATGTCCCAAGTTGGACCCATCAGCATCCTACCAGGCCCAAAACCTGCTATATGGCCTAGTTTCTCAGTCTCAACAAATGGCACCCCAACCTCCCAGTTACTCAGTATGAACTCTTCCTGCCAACTGCCCACCCCTCTCTATCCTCACTACCCCTGTAGCAGATTAACTCCACCAATATCTCTTACTGAATTACTGAAATAGACTCTAACTGGTCTCTCTGCAGCTAGCCTTGGTTCCCTCTACCCCACTCTCCATGCTGGAACCAAAGTGGTCTTTGAAGCAGGTGACACAATTCTTTCCTTAAAGCTCTTTAATGACTCCCTGTTGTTCTCAACATGAAGTCCAGCCTTTGACCTGGCAGATAAGGCCCTTCATTATTTGCCTCCTACCTGATCAGTTTCATCCTGTGCTTCACCTGCCTGTCTACCAGCAATTGGTGTCTCTAATGCACTGTGCTGTCCCTCCACCTCTGCACAGGCTATTTTCTCTACCTGGAATACTCTCCTTTACCCTCTTGACCTTCCCAAGTCATAGTCATTTTTTTGAGTCTTTCACCTCACATTTTCCAGGAAGATTCCATGGTTCACTCCAAGCTAATCTGGATACCCTTCCTCTGGAGCTCATAGCACTCTATGCTTTACTAGGTTGGATTTAAACCTTGCAAAATCTATTTGCAATTGATTATAAGCTCAAGGATTTTATGTTTTACCATGATATTTCTAACACCTAGCAGAACACATGATAAGCATAATAAAAACTTAACAAATAGGAATGATGAATGCATTATATGCCCAGGAGTTAGACATAGAAACATAGAGCTCTAGAAGCACAGATTTGGAATTGCCTTGGTAGTCACCTGGAACAACCTCCCACCCAGTATAGAACACTCTGACAAACCTCTGGAAGCTCTGCCGGAGCCCTAATCCACTGACCACTGTTGGGTGGCTCTGGCTTATAGAAAGGTCTTCCTTACACTAAGCTGAGATGGGTCTCCCTTTCAGCAGCCACAGCTCTGTTCTCAGGAGTCACACAGAACAAGTTTATTATTTGATCCTTGTGATAGCCCCTTATGTATTTGAAGGCAGCTGCCCTACCCTGCTCGTTCCCTCAATTACCTTCTCTTCTAGTATATACTGCACCTGTTTTAAGAGCTCCTCCCTGGACAGGAATTCCAGGCCTCTCCTACCATAATTACTGCCTCCTCTGCACATATGCTTAGACTAAAGAGTGATGCCCAAAGTGAACTCAGTATCTTCATCCTCAGAGCACTGATATCCAAAGGCAAACAGGGCAACACAGCATGGAGCTGTAAGTCATAAAGGTAAATGAAATTTCCAGTTCTCAGAGTTTTCATTCACCTAGGATGAAACACATAACAGGAGAAAAATCCATGTCATCGAGTACCTACAACTCTGAAAATAAGGGCATCTCCACATGAAAACTTGAGTCTGGGGAAAATAAATCCATTCAGCTGTTGATTCATCTCTCTACCAGCTGTCCTAGTTCACCTTCCTTTATCACAAAGTTTAATATTTCCTTTTCCTCTGAATATCATTTAATAACTATCATATTTGAAAAAATACCAACACTGACCTCTTCCCTCCAATTCTACTACCCAGAATTGAATGACCTTCTTTCATCCAAACACTAACCAAGCAATTTCAAGGACTTCCAAACCATCCGAGTATGCTCTGAGTCATCTCAGCCAGTCAGACATACCCAACACATGATATATTACACCATTCCAGTGGGACACTGTGATGGGGCGGGGGGGGCGGGAGACACTGGCTTGGACAAGTAACTAAATCCCTCTAGACCTCCATTTCCTCATCAGTAAGTAAGGGGACTGTCATAGGATTCTGTTCCCAGCATACGGGGATATTTGTCATTATCAGAAATACATAAGTAAAACCAAATCAATCCCACCAGATGACATTTAGATAAACATCCTTTGTCTTTCTCTTTCAGTTTCCAAAAACAACTCCAATGGACCTGAGATCCACTGGTGTCATGGTTGGCATGTCCTACATATTCTGTTGTCCAGGGCAGTGAGTACCATAAGTACGTTCCTTCCCTCACCATCTTGTGATCCCCCCAAGTCAACACAAAGGGCAGAAAAGCAGATAGAAGCTATTCCTGATCTCCTTGTTTTGACTCTATTCTCATTAAAGCCCCTGCTATAAAATGGTCCAGCAAACTTCCAAAGAGCTCCACTAACCTCAAAGAATGTAAAGACTCAATAACCTACAAAGTCCTTGAGAGAATCTAAGTGATCCAAAATCCAATTACTCAGAGCTCTTTATTTCCATGTATAATATTTTAGAGTTCACTTGCTAACATCTGCTTTGTGTATGATTACAATACTAATACATGTACTTGTTAAAAATTTTTGAAAACACAAGGGAAAGAATATAATTATACCATTCAGAAATGATTAACATTAACCTTTATAGCCTTTTTTCTATGCACATATTATTTAATTGAGATCATTATGTACATATTATTTTATAGCTTGATTTTTCCCTATGCCATTAAATTATTTTAATGATTGCATAGTATTCCATTATTACCATTAATTTAGCTGATTTCTCATTGTAAGCATTTAGGATATTTCAACCTTTTTGCTCTTATAAATAAAACTGTGACAATATCCTGTAAAAGATATTTAAATATATCTCATTTGTTGGGGTAGAGATCTAGTGTTTTTGCATTGCCTTGACACAGGAAAAATCAAAAGAGGCCAATAGAGAAAAACAAACTGAGATAGTTGACATCTTGTGTTTTTTTTTTTTTTTTTCCTTAAGAGTCCCTACAAACCCATCCACACATTCTCACACTCTGTCTTAGCACTGGTTAAGTCTGAAACAATGAATACTATTTTTTGGTCCTATCAAATAGGAAAAGATTAGTAAAAATATGAGGGTATTAGGAAACGTTTATTCTCATACATTACAGGTAGAATGGTAATAGAGTCTAAACTTTAGAGGGAAAAACAGTAATACTTCTAATTATAGAAAATGGAAGTTTGAAATATCTAATAATAAGATATAAAATAAATGTTACATCTATAGAATGGGATATTGTAAACCCTTACAACCTTTTAAATAAAAGATTAAAATAAGGGGTTCCTGGCTGGCTTAGCTGGTAAAACATGCGACTCTTGATTTTGGGATTTAAATTCAAGCCCTATGTTGGGTGTAGACTACACAAAAATCTAAAGAAAAAAAAGAATATTTATTGATATAGTAATATACTCCTAACATTAAAAGAGTATGTATAGTCTGTTCCATTTCTGTAAAAATAAAAAATAAGTGCACATCTCATCTGCACATCTGGGAAAATCTATACCAAAGTGTTAATAATAATGATGGTCCATTGTAGAAAAATAGTGATTTTCTCTTTGACCTCTGTGCTTTTCTAAGTTTTTTAAGTCTTCACTATTGTGTATTGTTAACATAAAATACTATGTGTTAATAGTGGCAATAAAAAATGTATCCAGTTACTGAAGGAAGTAAAATAAAATTAACTTGGATTTCCAAAGCCTGAGGTGGTCAGTCCAACTCATGTGTCTCCTTCTCCAAGCTCTCTGCCTTTGGCCATTCCCCAAAGAGAATTAACAAAAACAAGTAGAAAGTGAGCCTGTAACATTTCCCACCCAATTTTGAAAATGAGCCAAGTCACTGAGAAAGACTGGGATCAAAGAAGCACATCAGACTTGAGAGCTGGAGCCAAGCACCAGGCTACCAGTCACTGATGTTTAACCCCAAAACAGAAACACAGGCAAAACACTTTATCCAGATCCAAAATGCCAACCATGAGGAATTAATACTTCCCCAGGCCCCAGGAAGAGGGGAGACTGACGCAGAAAGGAGGTGCCTCCCTCCGCACACCTAACACCTCCTACCTTCCCAGTAATTCACAACCCCAGGCTCCCAGGGACTGCTCCACCCAGGGAAAGCCATTCTGGAGAGTCCACTCTCTGGACACAATATGAAAGCAAACACCTCACATGTAAAGAGAAAGACACAGGGGCCTCAGGTATGAACCTTGGTATGCCCCTGTCTTCTTCATAAATGTCTTCAAAGAAGCCCCCAACCCAGCCTGGGAGGCAGAGTGGGAGGACATGGTCCTGATCACAGCTGTGTACTAGATGTCTCCACTTGTTGAGCACATTCAAGTGTTTAGATATCTATGCATCTCCATGACCTTACCTGGAACGCAGAGAATAGTAATCCTATCTGTCTCATTTGATTATTGGGCTGATTCAACATGGAGAATCTCACCCCATGCCTGGCACATGGTACTTAAAATTGGTTCCATTTCCCTCTCTTGCCTTTGTTCCTGGAAAAGGCCAGGGACTCTTAGGTGACAGGAACATGTCTCCACCCCAGCAACCAAGTCTTCCCTCTCTTGGTGTTAGTAGGGGCTGGACATCATATAAGGAATCTGTTTAGCCCACTTGACCAACATATATAGAACAAGAAGGTCAGTCACTGATATTTGTTTTCCCATCTAACAGATTTTTCCCATTTCACAGATTTTTCAGATTTTTTTGTTTTCTCATCTAACAGATTTTTCACTCTTAATAGAGGTAAGAGTTGAGAGGGACTTTAAGGTTACCTATTTGAACCTCCTCTCCACTGCCCTCATCCCTCTACCTTACAGCCCTGAGAGGTGGCCTTCTAATGAAGCACTCCAGCAGCATGTTCTGGTTACAATAACCAATGCACTTGACACCCCCAGAAATGGAGACAATCCTGCTGCAATGTGTTTAACTGACAGGGAATCCACTAAATCCTTTTACAGAGGCTGATTCAGATTTCCTTCATTGCACATATTTTTATTTTAAAAATTCTGTCAAACCCTGTCCAGCTATAGACAAGAACAGGCTTTCCCTTCATTTTGAGGCAGGGAAATGGAGTCAAGGCACTCAACTTTTTGTTTCTCCTCCTATTTCCCCCAGGACAGAACTCTGCTCTCCAATCCTGGAAGAGGCTCACCAAGGGTAGCATCTCACCTCCTGAGTTAACAGTGGACAAGGAAATCCAGGAAGAATTAAACAGGACAGGTGGGAGTGCACTATGAGAGTTTCTCCTAGCCCTCTGCTTCCATTCAGAGCTGCCTCTGAAACAGCCACCCATTGTTTCCCCCAGCCGAAGCCCCAGCCTGTAATAATAGGCTTTGGTCTCTGTAACCCACTTCTGCCCTGGTGACCTTGCTCAGAGAGAGGTGTGAGTGGGGCATGTTCAATCTTGCTTTCTACTTGTGGCCCCCGAGCTCACACTTCAGAAGCCTCTCCCTTGGAAGAGCAGCAGGTTGGAGTGTCTGACAATGTCACAGCCACTCTGGCTCTGCCCTCTACTCCATCTCTCTCACCAGCCCATGAGCTCCCTTCCCAAGGGAGTGCTATTTCTCCTTTCTCCTCCATCTTCTGCCTCCAGCCTGAGAATTGTCAGCAGCCCCTTCATGTAGCAAACATACAAGTTGGTTTGCCGTAAAAGGTCAATTGCAGCAGATTTGTACGTGTTCTCTCCCTCCGATGCCAAAGTCCCGTGGAAGCAAAGGGAGTACAAGCAGTCCTCAGTGCAGGCTCCCCCTGCTCCCACTCCCAGCTTCTCACTCCACCACCCCCATGCCTGAACAGTGTCTTCAGCCAAGGAAGGACAGAACACTCACAGGCTGGATGCTTCTCCATCGTCCCTCCTGCCACGGCTCCAAAGCTCAGCACACACATCCACTCAGCACACCCAGTGGAAGCCATCAGATCTGTGAGCCCCAGAGGAGCAGCCGGATGGAGACCTGGGGCTAGGGGAGTCACCCTCTGTGTAGGCTGACCTCTGTGCTCAAAGGCTTGGCAGTGTGGGACAAAGGCAGGCAGCCGATTTGGCTACATTCTCAGGAAGTCATTTCTATTAATGAGGCACCTGTCCTAAACTGCAGCTCTCAAATCAGGGTCCAGGGCCCTCAGTGCCCTAGGAGATTCTTCCAGATGGTCAGCAGGCTGTCGCTTCCAATATTAATGCTTATTATATGACAGCATCAACACTTCTGTCTCCAGCATGATGTAACCATGGCCTCTCCTTGGCATATCTCTGAGAATTGTGGGGTGTCACCATAAATAGGGGACTCAAAGAGCTCCAAATCTACACCATGTCTCAGATGAAAAACCTAGGCCAGGAGCCAGGAAAAGGGATGCCACCATTGATGAGACTAGTACATGGTAGGACCAGAATTCCCACACAGGTTCTCATTCAACTACACCATACCATTTCAAGGGAACATCAGCCAAAACCATTAGCAAACCACTGATATCTTCCCAATCAAGTCAGGGAAGGTTTCTTGTGTGGATGGAGTAGCTAGACCATGGGACACTTGGCCTGAATCTCTGGAGAACCACTGTTGTTAACTGGATGAAATCAAGGAAAATTAAGTATATTTTTCATTACATAATTGGATGCCAGCAAGTGCAAGGTTCTCTTTTCCCTCCCTGAGAGCTGTAGGCTCTGTCCTACCACATTGCCACTTACCCTAGTTTACTCTATAGCTGTGGTTCTCAACGATTAGCATGCATTGGAATCACCTAGAAGGCATTTTAAAATGAAGCCTCACTGGGCCCCATCCCCAGAGTTTCAGATTCAGGAAGTCTGAGGTGAGACCCAAAAAATGTGCATTTCACATAAATTCCCCAATGACTACTTTGAGAACCATGCCTTTGAGCTTCACCAAGACTGACACTTCCATTTCCCCAAGTCCCTTTCCATCCCCCAAGCTGCATATCCACAACCGACACACCCTTGTTCATTCTCCTCCCACAGGTGCAACCTTATCTGATGGTTCTGCCCAATTAAGGCAACTCACTCACACTACATCATAATCCATTGCCCCATTAACAGATGGCTGAAGATTCAGGCTGGCCCCCTTACCCACATTGCCTGCTATTGTGCTATACCAAGTTTCCCCAATCCAGACAGAGCAGATGAACCAGAGAGGAGTTCCGAACCACCATCCTGACAGAAAACCATTCATGAAATGCTTCCTATTACACCAGCCTTGTCAGAAATTGTTGACCCCAGGAGCTATCACAATCCAGAAGGGAGACTCCCAAGGCAGCATACACCCTTGGCCTCCTCCATCTATCCCCAATCTGCAGGGTTTTGCTTCATTTCCAGAAGCAGCTGGCACTCTCCTGCTGCAGGTACAAAAGTCGATGACATCCATTCCAGGGGGACAGCCACTCCTACATAATGTATTGAGTCCCTCCCTGGCTCTAAGCAGATTGGGTTGCCTCCAGCTCAGAAAGGGCAAGGCAGCTGCTCACATCAACAGGTGTCTTCCAGCGGGAGTAGCCTCCAGGGCTCCGCAAGCCTCCTGGGACACCTGTTCATTTGCTGGGACGTGGCCAAAGCAAGAAAACAGGACCCCATGGAGTTTCCAGGTCCATATTAACCAATAAAGTACCAGAGTGCACTTGAGAAAACAGCTGTGTGGTCAGAGAGACCAAGACCCATGGCCCACCCACCTCAGAATATTTGTGCAGTCTTGGGAAAGTTGGTGATATTTTCTACACTCCAGTTTCCTCAACTATAATGTGAGGAAATAAAGATACCTGCCTTAAAGCTCTGTTCACAGGAATTTTTTAAAAATGCCTTTGAAATGCTTAGCAGAGTACTTGGCAAAATAAATGTTAGCCGCTCCTACTATCCTTACAATCCAGGAAAATGAGAAGGCCCTACAGCGGGCTCAAATTGCTACGCTTCAAAGGCCTCAGGGAAAGGGGCCTCAGATTCAACAAAGGACCCTGCACACAAACTGGCTGGATACCTGTGAGCATCCCCAACCCTGCCCTGCCGTGCTCCTCATCCAACCTCCAGTAGCTCCAGCCTAGATCTTCCCCTGGCCTCTGGTTGCTGCTCTTGCTCCTCACACGAGGCCTGTCTTGCTGTTTCCTGCATAGTTCATCTTGGCTCTCATCAACGTCCATTTTAAGCCACAGCACAGGCTCTGACAAGATGCTTCTGCTGACCTCGACACTTCTTCCATTTCTGGCATCACCAGAACTCTCCTTGGAGCCAGGAGCCCCACTTGCAGCCAATGATCAGCCAGAGGTTTTTCACTCTATCGCCATAGAATAGAGACATCCCTGTCACATGGCTCTGACAGGAACCTGCCAGCTGGACACCAAGTGAAGGAATCTTCCCGAAACTTTCCCCAAACTGTAGGAAATGAGTTGAAAATGATGTCTGACTCTAGGCTACCTGAAATGAAACATAGGTTTAAAACCTATTCCCAGCCCTTCCATTTGAGAAAATTCTCTTCTGCTGCCCCCACCTGAGTGCTGGACAACTCAGAGAGAGGACTTGGGCTGTTTAATAAACTTCTGATTTGCAAGACACAGAGGCCCTCCATGGTTTGGTTAAGGGCTTGCTGGGAGGATATGAGGGGCAGGACAGGCAGGACTACAAACCCATCAGCAAAGGAAGTAGCTACACCTTTTCTCTTTTCCTTCCCTTCATGGCATCATTACTTTGCTTTCTGTGTCGTGTTCCATTCTCCCATCTCTGCTGATCACCATCTCCTACCCTCAAGGCTAAATCATGGTTTTTGAGCTCAGGAACTGCCACCACCAGCTCGCCCAATTCCAAACCCCTAAGATAGTAGAACCATCAGCCCAACTCATCTTTTTTATTCTCTAGATTGTAGACCAGGACATGGCTGGTCAGTCATGGGTCCTGACCACTGGCATAATAAGCCATGGCTACGGGATGGGGGTGGGTGGGGTCACAAGATACAAAGCAGGGGTATCTTTAGGAGAGGTGATGGGATGGGCAGCTTCTCTTAGAAGAGGATATGGCTAAACAGTGGGGAACAAAAGAAGAAAACCACACTCATGTGCCAGGCAGAAGCCAGCCTAGCAGAGCACCTCCCTATCCAGAGCTATGCCAAGACCTTAGATTGGGACCAGAAAACTGTTGCCAAAGGACAAGTATGAAGAGTAGAGACTGGTCCTAGGGCTTTCCCTAGGACCAAAGTAGCATAGGTCCATCTGAGTCATATTCATCATCAACTGAAAATACTTTCAAATGTCCCTTGCTCTGGGTTGGAGGAGCTATATAAGGACTCAAGCTTTCTTCATATATATATAAGCAGCAATCAATATTCTGGACATTAGGAAGGTATCGGACAAGATCAACACATCTCCCACAGACTGGAGGTATTTAGAAGCCATCTTTTGTCTTCCCTGATCTAGCCAGGAGAGAAGGGGGGATTAAAAAGAAAATGACCCCAATAGTGTTTCTGAGGGATAATGCTTGGTCATAGACACCCCAAGAAGGGGCGTGTCAGGGCCAACACAGCTCCTTTCACCAAGAGGGTCTTTCTTGCCAGTAAATATCCAACCAGGAAGTAAATAAGGGAACCCAACCCTCTCTTGCCAGCCTGTCCAGCAAGTCTTAGATAATTTGGAAAGGGTCAGTAGTCCCAGCAGTGCCATGAAAAGCAGATTGAAAGGCTCAGCATGTGGTAGGTAGCCTAGGGTGTTCTTGAGGTTGAGTTAAATATCCAAGCACCTCTCCAGCTTCTGGACATGATGGTTTGGGGCAGTCAGAGGAACTGTGGCTCACCTGCAAATTCCTGCCACAGAGCCTCAGAGGTAGGTGGAAGCCAGAAGAAGTGAGCAAGAGGGGGAAGGGGAGAATAAATGCCCAGCATGCAGTTGAACACTATGAATGCAGAAGGTCTTCTCCAGCACCCCAGCTAAAAGCAGTGGCAGCCTCCTATATTGATTATGCATGCATGCCACTGAGCGAACAGGCCAGCTGGGCAGAGCCAAGGCCCACTGGATAATTTATATGCTTAAGTTGGCACTCTCAGACCCATAGGCAGAGTTCAGAGGAAAGAGCTGAAGAACAGATATTCAAGACATAAGTAAACCACCACCTTGCAGCTTCCGGTGGGTAGGCAGAAAGGTCTCCTAAGTAGATCATGCAGAGTGGTGCCAAAATGTGTGTGTGCGTGACACACTGCTCCCACTGCACATGACACATCCTCCAGCCCTGAATCCCAGCTACTCCTTCCCTTGGCAGATTCTGTCAAGACCAGGAGAGTGTCACTACCTGGAGAAAGCCTGCTCTACACTCCCAAGTTGAGCTAAGTGACCTCCTTAGTGTTCCTCTGATGACCTAAGGCTGCCTCCACTGAAGCCTCCCAACCCATCCATCAGTTCAAAGCATTTCTGCCATAAGGAAGCCTTCTCCAACATGCTCAATCAACAAAGAGGAGCCTCCTGTTACTTTTGGACAGCTTCCTACACCTCTCCTTCATATCTCCTTTCTTCAGATTTCTCAGTACTTCCATGCTCGCTTTCCTTCTCCCACCCCCCTCAAACGTAAGCTTCATTCAAGAAGGGACTTCACTGGCCCTCTTCACCACTGCACCCCCTACCCCTACTATAGTACCTGGCCTGCATAGAAACACAATGGATAATAACTTAATAAGGAAGTCCTTCTACAACACATTATGGTCATATTTATTGCTCTTTCTTCCCAACTAGACTGTGAGCTCCTTTAGGGCAAGACTGGGTCTTTTCTCCCCAGCAAAACAGGAAAGGGGTGGGGTCAAGCATTTCTGGCACCTTTGAGTGATTAGTTCCCATTACCAAATGGCTCCCTTCATTTTGTTCTTTCATGGTGCTTAGCAAAATTCCTAACCCCTAACAGGAGTTCAGTGTCTATTTCAGATGATTCGCCTTTTAAGGAGCCCATACCTAAGACTGGTAATGCGAACTCTGTGTCAACCAGTGGCAATCAGCCCCTCATGGCCATCTGACACTGATAAAAGTAGGATTTAGAGGAGGATCCCACCAGGAAGTGGGAGGCCCAAGTGTGGGTCCCCACCCTATACTTCCTGTCTTGGTGACATACAGAAGGCACCAAACTTTCTAGTGTGTTGTTTCATCTCTTAAGATGGAGACATTGCCACTGGCCCACAGGCCCACAGGCATCGACTCTACCGCCCCATGTTGTGGTGACAAAATACAGCAGTCAGTCCTTTGGCCCCAGGTTTGAATCCTACCTCCAATTTTTCACTGTGTGACCCTGTATGAGATACAGGACTGACCTGAGTCTCAGTTGCCCCATCTGTCAAACAGGACTAACAGTAGTTTACAAGGACAGAATGAGCTGATGCATGAAAAGGACTTCTCACAAATAAGCACAGTAGCAGTTTATTGATGGCAGCAGGTTATAGCGGAAAGATCTTGGATTTGGACTGAGAAGATCTACTCCAGCAAGCTAGGTGATAATGGACAAGTCAGAATCTGAGGTTCAGTTTCCTCATCTGGAAATAGAGGTAATAAAACCATCTCTCTTCATTCCGGCCCAGTTCATTCCCATCCAGGATGCCTGCACTTGCTCTTTACTGCAGGCCATCACCTCCCCAGCTCTGTCATGGTTCTGTCATCACTCAGGTATTAAGTCAGATGTTGTTTCCCCAGATGGTTTTCCCTCCACTTCTCTGAAGTCAGTCACCTACTCTTTGCTTTATTTTATTTCCTACCTGGAAGTCACTTCTGTCAAAAATTGTCTAATTTTTATGTTTATTGTCTACTACACTTCTCACTAAACTCTCAGCTCTATGAGAGCAGAAACCTGGTCTGCCCTGGACTCCAATGTACCACCAGAGGTTAGTATGCTACCCTGCACATACTAGCTGCTCAACAAACACCAAATAAATGAATGAACACCCTCTACAATCACTGTGAAGAAAAAAATGAATAATGCAATGAAAATGCCTAGCACAGGGATGCCTGGGTAGCTCAGCAGTTGAGCATCTGCCTTTGGCTCAAGGCGTGATCCTAGAGACCTGGGATCAAGTCCCACATCAGGGTCTCTGCATGGAGCCTGTTTCTCCCCGTGTCTCTGCCTCTCTCTCTCTGTCTTATGAGACAGACACTGCCTCTGGGTGTCTCTCATGAATAAATAAATAAAATCTTTAAAAAAAAGAAAAAGAAAATGGCTAGCAGTCTTGTTTCACAGTAGTCTCTTTGTGTTGATTCTCCTTGCTTTCCCTAAGTACTACAGTCCTTAAATATTATCTCAGCTTGAGATTTAAAACTTACTTAAATTGAGCTAAGGTTACCAGACAGGGGAAAAGGGTGGGGGGAGGACAGTCATAATTAACCTCCCTATGCAGATCTCCACCAAGAGCTTCTTAACACCTCTGTAATGTGGTCTGAGCAACCAAGCCTCCCAGGATCCCCTGAGTGCTCCAGAAGACAGGTCATCAATTGAGCCACTTCTGCATCTGCACACATTGCAGATCAGACACAAAGACAAATGACACTCAAATCAGTGCCAAGGGGTGAGCGCCAGCCAGTGCATACATTGAGATTGGGCCCCCGAAAAGACTCAAAACTCAGATGCAGGCCCAGTCAGGCACTGACCAGGATGGGGACTGAGATATCCACCTCAGGATACTGGATCACTCTACCCTCTCTATGACTGTTGTCCCCTATACTTGGTCATCCATCTCTAGAGTTCCTCTGCTCACTCTGGCACATATCACACTATCCTCTTTTTAACCCATCCACCTTGGGTGGCTCTCCTACTCTGCCAGAAGTTCCAGGTCAACATGGTAGATGAGTCTATCCTCCCTTCCACAGCACTGATCTCACCTAGTCCACACATTCTAAGCCACTGAGTCACAGTGGCCTTAGAGTTCAGAGAAATAGCACAACAGAGGTCAAGAACCTCACCCAGGTGGCTGTCAAGGTTCTATCTCCCCAGTGGGCTCTTGTCCAATGGGTTGAGTCTAAATTCTAGACAACAGTCAGAACTCACTGCCCTGATATGAACCTCCATTTTAAACATCAAAGAAAAGCTGTGAAGTTGTCTACACTCAAACACCACACTTCCTATCAAAATGCCAAAATAAGGCCACAATGAGATTATTATGACTATTATTATGAGATTATTATGATTATTATTATTATTATTATTTAACCATTGCCTCAGCCATTGCATCCAGAAAACTCTTACCATGTGGAGGGAATAGACTGATGTGGATCTCACATCATGCTCCTGCCCTAAACCCAGCAGGCATCATCTCCACTGGACAAGAGCATGCATAGTGCTCTTGTCCCTGAGGGCCAAAGTCCAGAGGCAGAGGGGGAGAATTAGCACAACAGCCAGATGCAGAAAATTGGCACTATGATACCAATTCTAGCAAAATAGATTGGGCGAGGCAGGAAAAGACATAAAGAAGGTGGCCCTCAAGCAATGACAGAACAGAAGCTCCAGTGCCTGGGGACAGGATTTTCCAAGGAAGGCAGACAGACCTGCCTTCTAACCTGTCTTCTATCCAGTTCAGCTATAATCTTGACCCTTGCCATCCCACTTTCTCTTGATACCCAAGCTTCTTACTGAGAGAGCCAGTTTTGCTTACAGGACAAGGGCTTTACCCTCCACTCCATCAGACTCCTACCTTTCCTAAATAGCACTGCCTTGACTCTCTGGCATCTCCTTCTCTGGTGCTTTTCCAGCCTCCTCTCCCAAATTTTATAGTTACTTAAGCTATACTACTTCCCCATGTCCAGCCATATGAACCTGTTTTGTGAATTTATGTAATCCTTAACCTCTTTGAGCCTCAGTTTATGTACCTCTAGAATAGGGGGTGAGGATTAAATTAGACAAGCTCCAAAGTTTCATTTTAACACTAATATTTCATAATTCCATCATTGTTTAAAAGAAGTTTATCAGCTAGAGTCATCTGTGACAATGTTATCTACTTTATCAGAACTGGACCTGGACTGGTCTTCCTGGGTGCCAAGCTGAACAGGCTTTCTGAAGTTTCTCTTAGCTTGGTAAAAATGTTCTGTAAGTCCATTTCTCCTCCCCATATTTTTATTCCATATAGAGGTAGGGGATCAGGAAGGTAGGAGGCACTGGGCAGATGGAGAAGAAATCGGGAAATACTAGTAAGTAGCACTTTCTTGTAAGGAAGAAGAAAAAAAGCACATGATCAGACTCACTGGCTGACACCTCTCAGGGCTCACTGGCTGGCCCTCGTACCCCTCCCTTTTTTGAAATATATGAAATCTGCCCCAGCTATCTGGAACCATGCCACCCTCCCTGGGAGAGAAGTTCTTATGCCAAGCTTCTGATGGCTACTCACATCAACACCTGGGAGTTGTTCTTCACACTGACCTCTCCCTTATCCCCATATCCAATTCATCATCAACTCCAGTCAAGGGGACCACCAGAATATGCCTCAACTCTGCCAGCTGTCACCACACAGCTGCCCCTACTCCATCTCTGGCACCTCATAGTGTCTGGACTCAGCAGGTGTTCAATAAAGATTTGTTCAATGAATGGAATCCAAAAGGACTTCTCTCTCCCTGAGAAACAAAACTAAGAGATAAGCTATTTTTGCAGGGCAATGGTGAGTTCAATACTCCCACCCTGCTAAAGCACAAATAAGCACCCCACCTGAAACCCCATACCACCATATGAGTTCAGAATCCTTCTTGTCCTCCTTCCCACTCAGGTCTCAAGAATCAGGAGTGACAATGAAACCACAGGCATCACCTCACTCTGTGGATAAGACATTAAGTAAGATATCACTTTAACATCTGAGCAACATTAATTCCCAGGAGCCGTCTTCTACCCTCAGACAGGATAGCAATATCCAAACAACACATACCCTGCACTCCCACATATGCACACCCATACATACCCCTTGCTTAGGCCGCAGAAGGGAGCAGGACGAGAACTCAGACCATTCTGCTGGTGGCCACATGGGATCACCTCCATAAGAACATAGGAATATAAGTCTGCTCCTCAGTCCACTGGCCCAGCTGGCATGATTTTCATGAATGCAAAAGACAACCCTCTCTCTCATCCTACTCCCCAGTTCTTGTCACTAGTCAGATACTCAGAGTTTGCCCACAGCTCAAAGAGGAGAAGGAATGGTTTAATACTCTTGCTCATCCCCAATTTCTGAAACTCCACATCCATCTGCAGGGAGTCACTTATCACAAAAGTCTGAAATTGGAGAGTGATGTGAGTAGGTGGCTGTCTGGTTTCCCAACCTTGCCTATCTCCAGATTTTCCTCATTATTTCACACTGGTGGCATCACTTCCAAACTTCCAACAGCATCACATCTCTCTGGACATGTCTGTAAGTCAACCTCCCAGCCAAAGACAGAACTAGGCTCTCACAGCCCATCTGGCCATGTAGTAGACCAACTCTAGGGCCTGGGGAGTCCCCATAAGGGGTCCTCCCATGGAAAGCCCCAGCCTCTCCCTTGGCTTCACTGAATATACTTCCACATTGGTCTACCTACTCCTCCAGTCTAACTGCTCTGAAACTATGTCTCATGGTAGCTATGAACATAGCCTCATGGATTCAAATCATACAGCACTCCCAAGAGGGGTCACCTGGGGAAGTCATTTGACCTCTCTACCCTCTGTGCTCTTTAAAATGCAACTCACAATGCCTACCACACAAGATTGCCATGAGAATTAAATGTATTAACTATTGTATGTTAAACTACAGGCACCGGATAAGTGATCTTTCCACTGTTATCAGCTCCCAGCCTCCCAACCCAGCCCCACATACTACACTGGCTACGGATATGCTTGCACTGAAACTACAGTTTCCATGGCCTTCAAAAATGTTCTATCCAAGTAGAAGCTTTGAAAAATAAGCAAAACAAAGGGAACATGAATTTCCCTTGTACGTTTCTTGGTACAAGGTGGTGGAAGGTGGACGGAGGTGTCTCCATCTTCCCTGTATGTGCCCCTTATCTGTTAGAAATAAACCAACTTGTTAATATAAGAAAAAGAATCACTGATGGAGGCCAAATTTCTTCCAATTCTTAGTCGCACCTTTTC